>NC_141075.1:36595803-37005803 GCF_041138505.1 Cibotium barometz | reverse complement strand
CGATGTAATAAATTGTTGCATGGCAGTAGGATGTATGCATGGAATTAACTAGGATACACAAGTAGAAAGGGAAGGAAGAAGCGTAGTTAGGGGGCTAGTAACTATGTGAGTTGAGAAAAGTGAAGAGCTTTGGTGTTTGAAGATGGGTGAGTTTGTCTTTGGAAGCAGGTTGTTTGAGGGCCTTTCCTATGTTAGCGCGACGACGGGTTTTCTATTGGGAAAACTTGGTTTCTACTTAGAGCAAAGGGAGTTGTGTTTACGGGAGAGAGTTCTGAGTGGGGAGTTGGTGTCCCAGAATCTCCTGTGTACACCTCTATTAGATACATGGGAGAATCTCCTGTGTACACCTCTATTAGATACATGGGAGAACTAAGGATTTCTCTCAATGTTATTCCTAGCATACTAGCCCATGAAGCCTGTAGACAATTTCTACGATTGATTGGTTTTGGTGTTACTCTCTGGAGGACATTTGATGAATACCAACCCATGAAGCTTACAGACAATTTCTACGATTGATTGGTTGGTGTTACTCTGGAGGACATCTAGAGGATAATTTCTGCGATTGATTGGTTGGTGTCCTCTCCTCCTAGGGCATCAATTGGTGTACCAGCTGCTCTCTACGAAGTTCAGCACTACGGTTAGGAGTTTCTCCACCGATGTATGGATTTGTTGCTTCTTTAGATCTTCCCATAGATCATATGGCAAATTTTCTTTCTCCATTACCCTTTTAAGCCCTTCCAATATCCTTGTTGCCTGAGGGTTTGTTGTGTCTCATGTCTTCGACATTCCCCCCTGACCCATTATTTGCTGGTTCGGGCCATGACTTTGTAGTGTGACCTCAATTTCTTGCTGAGTTATCGGAATTCTCCTTACTTTCTCCATCTTCTAACATGTTTCTTAAGCATGCTGCTTCCCTACTCAGTCAGACACATGTGTCCGTACCTTGTGTGGCTCCTACCATCATGTGACCACTTTTAGCTTCCCTTTCTTATGTAAGATCGGTTCTTTCCTCACCTCCGAAGTCTTGTGTTGCATTGATCTTGACACACTATGGTAGACGATTCGGTTGCCTCCATGGTCAGCTGCTTGCTCCTCCATAGCTATAATTTCTACGGCATTCACTCCAGCTAGCCGAAGGTTGACGCTTGAGGGCTTTCCACCTTGGCTCTATGTTTCTTCCATATCTCACAGTCTAATTTTCGATGACCCGGTGCCTCTGGCAGTTTAATTTTCGATGACCCAGTTCTTCCTGGCAATAAAAACAAGTGAAATTCGAGTGAGACATTGTGCACCTAGGACATCCTCGTAAGCAAATCCTCTTAGGTAGAATGGAGGCCTTGGGTATTGTTCCTGTGGAGCCATCTGTGGGGCAAGTTGAACTGCTTCTATTGGGGATGGTATTGTAGTCAGCTGAGGTAAACACCTTCCATTTTATCGGCATACATCCGTGTTGTGTGGCAGTTCTGTAGATGGCACACTAGAGTGCATTTAAGTTGCAATCCTCAGCCACATGGCCGTGATTCTGACATCTCACACACCAAGTGCCTGATCAGACTTCTTGAGGGACCTTCGCTCCATCACACTGGACAATTGACACATGGCTACCACTAGATCCTTGGCTGCTTTCCCTACCTTCTTGCTCTTTGACTGTGTCTTACAGTTTTCCTCCTCGTCCTCCAAGGAGCTTCCAAATCTTTTTGTGGCATAATCCTCCACTTTTTTAACTTCTTTTGGTTCATCTGGCATAGCTTATCCAGCACATGCATGGATGTCTTTTCCTCCTAAAACCTCTAGAGAAATGCATCCCTGGTTGTGTCATATTTCGGGAAGTGAACATACTCATGTTAAGCAACCCAGAGTGCTACACTCTTTTGTAAGGTTGGTACAAAAGTTGCTTTCAGGTTGTTCTGGTCAATCGGGGACATTCCAACTCCAGGCATTCTCGAAAAGAAGAAGGTGGGCATCTGCATCCTCCAAGTATTTACTGAAGAATTTTGGATACTTCAGCATGACATCCGGTCATGGAAGCATGTTAAAGTGCTGAAATTGAGGAGGGGATGGTGTGGGCACGAGAGGTAGTGGGGGAGACGAAGGTGGTGGGTGTTGTGGCATGTTGTACCTAGCTTTCAGAGAGGACGGACAAGTTATAGACTCTTTGTCCTTCTACTCATATGATGATTCTAAGCTGGATTCAGCAATGGAAGTGCTGGAGCTTGAAGACGTGCTAAATAGCACTGCTCACGTGCTGACATGTGCTCTCTTGGACATGAAAGTAATGACAGACTTAGAAGCAAGGAAAATTACACAAACAACAAAACAACAGAAACAGCAAGATGCATTGTGGTCGCACCAAAGTGTTATCGGGTGACCACTATCCGCCGATAACCTACTAAGGGTTCTTTGGTTATGCGTATAACATACATCAATGTAGCGTCGACCAAATACACAGACAAATGCAACAGACAAAGTATAACTTAAATCACAAGAGACTAAAATACCATTTACAAGAGAAAAATCGGTGTTTATATATTACCACAAGAAAAGAAAGAGAAGAGATGGATACACATAGTAGACACTTGATTGATTAAAAACTGGTTAACAACCAACAACCATTGTTCAAATTTCCATTACAAAGTTATACATTTAAAGGCACAATTACAAAAAGAAGTTCGCGTGCTATGAGCAATGGTTGAGTTACATCAATCATGGCTAAGACGATGAGTTCGTCAACTAGCCATGACGGTAGTGTTCCGACCTATGGGGTGACCTTCAGGCAGCAATGAGATCCATGCAGCATGGCTCAAAACTTGTGTGAGGATATGGGGATTCACCACTTTGTTGCCATGATTACTGAGGTAGTGGGTGAAGTCCTTGTGGATCATGCTTTCCCAATCATCCTTTTCCCTCTTATGCAATCTATAGAATTTATGCATGTCCACCATGTTATACCTATACGTTGCCGCCCCCGCACGCTTAACTTCCATAATCATTGAGGCAACCCTTTAGGCCTTCTCCAATGTGGGATCCTTGAGAGAGCAACAAACTCAGGTCCATTATTGTTGGAGCTGAGTTCATTAGAGAAGGCCTATAGGGTTGCCTCCATAATCATGGAGGCAACCCCATTATTGTTGGAGCTGAGTTCATTAGAGAAGGCCTATAAGGTTGCCTCCATAATCATGGAGGCAACCCTATAGGCCTTCTCTAATGTTGGATCCTTGAGAGCATGAACTCGGCTCCATTATTGTTGTCCTTGTTGGGTGGGTAGATGTTGGAGAAATTAAACTTTTTAGAGAAGGGTGTGGGTTTGGTTCTAAAGGGCAGACATTAAGAGAGAAACCCTAAGAAGCTTCTTCGATGATTTGTTGCTGAGATATCAAGCTCAAATAGTGCTACATTGGACATTGATGACCCACTTGGATAGCTTCTGCACTTATACCACTAGCCTGGTTGGTGAGAATATGGTTGATATGCCGCTAGTGGATGGTAGGCTATGTGATAACCACTTTGGAGTACTAGAGTTATGGCATAGTTATAGAACCATCTCATATAGTCGGGTTCACACTATGGACCGACCATTGTATGTTATTGTAGGAGAGTACTTTCCCTTTATGTATATACTCTTATCTTTTAGTTATGTGGCTATAGAGAACAGAAGAAGATACTTCTACTCTAATTCAGGTAGAGGCAGAGGTAGAGGTCTTGGTTGAGGCCAAGGTTGTGGTGGCCAACAAGGAAAATAGAATACTGGACACTAATAGTCCAGTGATTTACAACAGAACATGAATCATACATAGGTGAAAGAGGCCATCTTAGAGGCAAGGGGAGCCAAAGAGGCTAAGGTGGTTGGCAAAGAAATCAGAGTGCAAATAGCATAGAGTGATAAAATTATGGCAAACCAGGGCACGTGGTAAAGGACTCCTCTAAAAATAAAAATTAAATTAAAAGTGAAAAGTCAGCAAGGCAGCTATGCACCATCTAGTAAACAGGGTGGTGGTGACGATAGAAGTAGCAGTTGTTTGTGATGCAGCACATGCTTAGTTCCAAAAATAGGAGATGTTTCAAGATCGCAAGATATATGGTATGTGGATTGTGGTGCCTCTAACCACATGACCATCATGATGAGTGTTTAGAGACATACATGAAATGTAAAACCTAGGCTATGTAGAAACATGCGAAGATACTGCGCATCCCATTATGCATGTTGGTAAAGTGCCATTATCTATGTAGCATGGAAAAATGAAGTACTTGGCACATATACTTTATGTTCCAAATATTACAAAGAACTTGGTTTGTGTTGGAAAAATGGTTGAGCAGGGTCTGTAAGTCAGGTTTAATTCTCAAGGATGTTTTGTGAAAGACTTTAAAAATTAGTGTCACTTGGTTACAAAAGATAATAGAAATGACAAGATGTTTACTTTGGATGTGAACATGCCTAAGGTAAAGTTTAACATATGAAACAAGCACATTGGTGATGTGAATATGCAATGTTGAATTCTATGGAGACCCAAAATATTATTGCAGGTTTGCCAAATTTTAAGGTTGATGCTATGCATAAAGTATGTGAAGCATACTAGCTTGGTAAGCAAAACAAACATGCTTTCCCACACGAAATGCAAGGGATTAGGGTGCAAGGAAAGTTATGTATTAGCTTTCAATTAGTGTCATCGACACAATGATAGGACACATATATAGGATGCCAACACTCCAGTAGTAGCATGGCAGAACCTGGTGCAGATGTTCCAAGCCAATACAAACGCAAGGAAACTCCAGCTAAAACAAGAGCTACATACTATGAAAAAGAAAAGCATGTTTATAAAAAATGAGTGTGCTTTAAAGATTAAGAAAATTGTTGAATCCCTTAGGTCTATCAATGTATCGGTGAAAGATGATGATTTGGTGAGTGTATGTTTGAATAGGCTTGGTAAAGGGTACAAGCTATTCAAGGCATCCATTGTAGTTAGAGAGAATGTTCCCAACTTTTGAGACTTGATGTCTGTGCTGATTATAAAAGAAAATTCTCTAGGTGAGGAATCTTCTTCACAAATCAAGAATACATTAGAACATGCCTTCTTCTCTAGATATGGTAGAGGCAGAGGTAGAGGTTATGGTCAAGACCAAGGTAGAGGTCATGGTTAAGACTTTGTACTCTAATTCAGGTGTAGAGGTCATGGTTAAGACTTTGTACTCTAATTCAGGTAGAGGTCATGGTCAAGGCCAAGGTGAGGAATGTTCACAAACCAAGGACACATCAGAAGAGGCCTTCTACTCTAATTCAGGTAGAGGCAGAGGTAGCGGTCATGGTCAAGGCCAACGTGATGGCCGACAAGGAAACTAGAATTCTGGAAAACCATAGTCTAGTGATTTACCAACAGTACAACAATCATACACATGTGGAAGAGGGAAGTCTAGAGGCAACTGGAGCCAAAGAGACTGAGGTGGTTTGCAAAGAAATCATAGTGCTAATAGCATAAAGTGATATTATTGTGGTAAACCAAGGCACATGTCAAAGGACCTATAAAAAGAAAAATGATATTAAAAGTTGAAAGTTGCAATGCAACTTTGCATCATCCTAGTAATCAGGGTGGTGGTGATGACAAAAGTAGTAGTTTTTTGTGATGTAGCACATGCTTAGTTCCACAACATCATATGTTTCAAGATCGCAAGATATATGGTATGTGGATTTTGGTGCCTCTAACCACATGACCAGTCATGGTGGTTGGTTTAGAGACATGCATAAAATGAAAAAATCAGGTTATGTAGAAATAAGTAATGATGCTGCGCATCCCATTACGCATGTTGGTAAAGTTCCATTGTCTATGTAGGATGGAAAAATGTACTTGGAAAATGTACTTCATGTTCCAAATAATACAAAGAACCTGGTTTCTATTGGATAAATGGTTAAGCAGGGTCTTCAAGCCAGGTTTAATCCTCAAGGATGTTTTGTGAAAGACTTCAAAAATTAGTGTCACCACTTGGTTACAAAGGGTAACAAAAATGGCAGGATGTTTACTTTTGGACAAATGGTTGAGAAGGGTCTGCAAGTCAGGTTATGTAGAAACAAGTGATGATCCCATTGCGCATATTGGTAAAGTGCCATTGTCTATGCACGATGGAAAAATGAAGCACTTATTGGCACATGTACTTTATGTTACAAATATTACAAAGAACCTAGTTTTTGTTGGATAGATAGTTGAGCAGGGTCTGTAAGTCAAGTTTAATCCTCAAGGATGTTTTGTGAAAGACTTTACAAATTAGCGTCACTTGGTTAACAAAGAGTAACAAAAATGGCAGTGAACACATGTCTAAGATAAAGGTAGCCATGTTTAACATGTCACAAGATTATTATTCATGTTGTGGATATATAATGGTTGAAGTCTATGCAGGCCCAAAATATTGTTGTAGGTTTGCCAAATTTTAAGGTTGATGGTATGCATAAAGTATGTAACGCATACCAGCTTGGTAAGCAGACCAAACATGCTTTTCCACATGAAATGCAAGAAATTAGGATACAAATTATGTATTGGCTTTCAATCAATGTCAGAGACACAATGATAGGATACATATAGGATGCCAATACTTCAACAATTGCATGGTAGAACCTGGTGCAGATGTTTCAAACTAATACAAAGGCAAGGAAACTCTACCTAAAATAAGAGTTGCATACTATTGAAAAGAAAAGCATATTTATCAATGAGTATTCTTTAAATATTAAGGGTATTGTTTAATCCCTTGGGTCTATTAATATATTGGTGGAAGATGATGATTTGATGAGTGTCTATTTGAATGGGCATGGTAAAGAGTACAAGCCATTTAAGACTTCCATTGTAGTCAAAGAGAATTTTTCCAACTTTTGAGACTTGATGTCTATGTTGATTATAAAAGAAAATTATCTAGGTGAGAAATCTTCTTCACCAAGAAAGAACACATCAAAACAAGCCTTCTACTTTAATTCAAGTAGAGAGAGAGGTAGAGGCCATGGTCGAGGCCAAGATGAGGAATCTTCTTCATAAAGAAAGAACACATTAGAACATGCTTTCTACTCCAATTCAGGGAAAGCCAGAGGTAGAGGTCATGCGCGAGATCAAGGTGGAGGCAAAGGAAACTAGAATTCTCAATAACAATCGTCCAGTGATTCACAGCACATAAACACAATCATCCACAGGTGGAAGAGGTTAGTCTAGAGGCAGGGGGAGCCAAAGAGGCTAAGGTGGTTGGTAAAGAAATTAGAATGCAAATAGAATAGAGTGCTATTATTATGGCAAACCAGGGCATATGGCAAAGGACTGCTATAAAAAGAAGAATAAGATTAAAAGTGAAAAGTTGCATTAGCAAGGCAACTATGCATCATCTAGTAAACAGGGAGGTGATGACAAAAGTGAGTAGCTGTTTGTGATGCAGCACAAACAGTTGGAATGCAAATAGAATAGAGTGCTATTATTATGGCAAACCAGGGCACATGGCAAAGGACTTCTATAAAAAGAAGAATAAGATTAAAAGTGAAAAGTTGCAGAAGCAAGGCAACTATGCATCATCTAGTAAACATGGAGGTGATGACAAAAGTGAGTAGCTGTTTGTGATGCCGCACATTCTCAGTTCCATAACAGGAGATGTATTAGGATATCAAGATACATGGTATGTGGGCTTTGGTGCCTCTAACCACATGACCATTCATGGTGAGTGCTCTAGAGACATGCATAAAATGAAAAATCTATGTTATGTAGAAACAAGTGTGATGATTCCATTACGCATGTTGGTAAAGTGCCATTGTCTATGCACAATGGAAAAATGAAGTACTTGCTGGCACATGTATTTCATGTTACAAATATTACAAAAAACTTGGTTTTTGTTGGATAGATGGTTGAGTAGGGTCTGTAAGTCAGGTTTAATCCTCACGGATATTTTGTGAAAGACTTCAAAAATTAGTGTCACTTGGTTACAAAGGGTAACAGAAATAGCAGGATGTTTACTTTAGATGTGAACATGCCTGGGGTAAAGGCAGCCATGTTTAACATATAGCACAAGCACATTGGTCATGTGAATATATACAATGGTTGAAATCTATGCATGCCCAAAATATTACTGTAGGTTTGCCAATTTCTAAGGTTGATGGTATGCATAAAGTATGTGAAGCATGCCAGCTTGGTAAGCAAACTAAACACGCTTTCCCACATAAAAAGTACGTCAATGCAAGGCCATTTAATGTTAAACAATCAGATATATGGGGAACAACCAAGGCTAAAATAATTACAGTTTGCAAGTATTTTTGTAAGATTCCTCCCCCAGCCTCTCAAAATGTCCAGCATCTTCCCCTGTAATCAATCCCTCTTCAGAAATATAAAAGACTTGTTTTTAACTGTTTTAATCTAGAGAGAGAAAATATTCTAGAGAGAGAATATTGAGATTTTTAATATTTTTGGATAAAAAATTATCTCATCTTATTAAAATAAGTTCCCCTAAAACAGAAATTCAAAAAGAACTTTCCAATGTGCAATTGGAATTAATTGGAAATGGGTATAAAGGACCTTAGCCTAAGGGTCTAGATTTTCAGAAATTTTTGGATTATGGTCCAATTAAGGTTCCTATGGGCCAATAGCATCAATCCATGTGTAGGGAGGAGATAAATCCAATTTGTAAAAGAAGATACCCAAAAATGAGTAAATGCTCACATAAGATGAAGAGTTGAAAATGTACAAGGCTTATTAGTAAAAAACTATGAGCAATATTAAAAATATGAGATATTTTGGGTATCCAAAAATGAGTAAATGCTCACATAAGATGAAGAGTTGAAAATGTACAAGGTTTATTAGTAAAAAACTATGAGCAATATTAAAAATATGAGATATTTTGGGTATAATGATTCCATTTTGACACATATGTAAGGAAGGGGAGTTCTTTAACGGAGGTGCATATTTCACATAAGATGAAGAGTTGAAAATGTACAAGGTTTATTAGTAAAAAACTATGAGCAATATTAAAAATATGAGATATTTTGGGTATAATGATTCCATTTTGACACATATGTAAGGAAGGGGAGTTCTTTAAAGGAGGTGCATATTTCACATGCTTGAATGAGTTTTAAACTCATAAAAATTGAGATATTTCATCTCTCCTCTCTCCTCATTCAAGTCTAGTTCCAAAAAGTTAGCTTAACTGACCTAAAAATGGTCAAATATTGACCAAATTGATTTAGAAAATTCTAGAATCAGTTTGTTTGGTTAGGAGCTCAATTTTTCCTATAAATAGAAGCCTCCCCCTTGTTGAAAAATATATAGTGTTTATGCATCGTTACTCTACTCCACCTAAGCCAAGAACTATGAATTCATTAATAATTCACTAGTTTTTGCAACTTCCCTCTTTCCTCAATCCCCATTGGTGGCTCCATCAACATACTTAACCAATTGGTTGGTTGGGGGCCTCTACCGTGAACAAAGAATCAAGCAATTTGTAAGGTAAATAGTGAATATTGATCTTTTCTATAATTTCACAATGTTTCTCTCTTCTCAACCCCTCTCAAGCTTGAGAAGCTTAATTGGTATGGTTTTTAAATGCTATTGAAGTTAATTGAGGAATAGTAGTGAAGAGTTACATAATTTGATGAATGCTATTGAAGTTAATTGATTAATGATAGTAAAGAATTACATAAATTTCCATTTATGTTTAAATTCTAATGGTTTTTATGTAATTTCTCTCTCTCACTCAAGAAATGGTCATACTCATGACCCATTCTCAATCCAAATGAAGCTTTTCATAAAGCTTTTCCTTAATCCAAGATTAATCTATGCTTGAGACCAAATTAATGGTTTTTTTTCTATGCTTTTAGTTTATGTATTTCATGAATATTGATGATTCAATCCATTATGGAATATTGATCCAATTAGGGATCATTCTAATTATTTCTTAATGTTAAGCTTTATCCCTTAGAAAAATTGAGATTTATCAGTCATAGCAGCGGAGCTATGGCAAAATTTCTATAAAAATTACGCATAAAATAATTTCATTCAAAGCATGAAAAGAGGACTTCCTACCATATTCTAGGAATTATCATCCTAGATTAATTGAAGATATTCATTGTAATCATAGAGAAATGGATTTTTATAATATGCATAATTGATTTTCATGCAAAGAGGTATGCATAAAAGATTATTATTTTAACATAAAAGTGTTACTTTTATCATAATTAGATTTCATGCATAGAGGTATGCATAAAAGATTATTATTTTAATGTAAAAGTGTTACTTTTATCATATTTGAATTTCATGCATATAGAGGTATGCATAGAAGATGATTATTTTATTATATAAGTGTTACTTTTAGCATAATTGAATTTCATGCATAGAGGTATGCATAAAAGATGATTATTTTATTACAAAAGTGTTACTTTTAGCATAATTGAATTTCATGCATAGAGGTATGCATAAAAGATGATTATTTTATTACAAAAGTGTTACTTTTAGCATAATTGAATTTCATGCATAAATGTATGCATAAAAGATGATTATTTTATTATAAAAGTGTTACTTTTATCATATTTGGATTTCATGCATAGAGGTATGCATAAAAGTTGATTATTTTATTATAAAAGTGTTACTTTTATCATATTTGGATTTCATGCATAGAGGTATGCATAAAAGATATTCTTTTTATACTAAAAGTGTGATTTTCATCATAAATGGATTTTATGCATAACTTAGATGCATAAGAGAAATTCTTTTATTCTAAAAGTGTAATTCCTACCAAATTGAATTTATGCATAAGAAGATGCATAAAAGATTGATTTTTATTTCGAAAGTGTTAGTCTCCTTAAATGGAATTTATGCATAAATAAATGTGTAGAGAAATCTTATATCAAATATAAGAATTCTCTTAAAAAAGATATGAAATGTGATAAGATGTGATAAGAGGTGTATGAGATATGATAAGATTTGATAAGATGTGTATGGGAAGTGATAGGATGTGATAAGAGGTGTATGAGATGTGAAAAGATGTGTATGAGATGTGATAGAATGTGTTAAGATGAGTTAGGATGTGTTAAGATGTATATGGGATGTGTTAGGACGAGAATGGATGTAATATGGTTGTATGAATGTGATGTGGATGTATACATGTAGATGTATATGTATGAATGTGAATGTGGATGTGGATGTGGATGTATGGATGTAGATACGGATGTGTATGTATGTATGTGGATGTGTATGTATGAATGAGGATGTGAAAATGGATGTATGTATGTAGATGTGGATGTATGGATGTGAATGTGAATGAAAAGGTGGATGTGGATGTATGGATGTAGATACGGATGTGGATGTGTGTATGTAAATGTGGATGTATGAATGAGGATGTGAAAATGGATGTATGCATGTGAATGTGGATGTATGAATATGAATATGGATGTGTGGATGTGGAAATGGAGGTATGGATGTATGAATGTGGATGTGGATGTATGCATGTAGATGCGTATGTATGAATGTGAAATTGGATGTATGATGTGGACGTATGAACATGGATATGGATGTAGAATAATGAATATGAAGGTGTATGTGAGATAATGTGTAGTCTATATGAGTGAATGGATGAGAACGAGTACACATTGAATGGAATGTGGAATAAGTAATGTGGTCCAAGAGTGGATAATATGGAAAGACAAGAGTTCGTTATAAAAACTGTATTTTGTGACTGTTTGTAAATGACTGTTTTATGTCAAGAATGCTGGAGAAGCATTTTGACCGTCTTGAGGATTAAGGTCATGAAGACCGAACTGATAAAGTTGCAACTGCTGCCTGACGGTGGAGACTCAATGGAGGACGTCTCGCGTAGCAAGGTCGATCGAGGTCTTGACTAGCCTCGGTTCGATTTAAATGGTGAGCTTCCGGTACGGTGGATGAGGGACCAAGGAAGCGGCCTATGAGTGAAGCGCTAGGTCACTTGTCTGCGAAGGATCTAAGAGGGTGTTGACCATACGGTGCTCGGGCTCTGGGTCACCGAAGATACCCACACGTGCGTCGTGGAAGATATTGGAACAAGGAGTAAGAGTTGTTTTCTGAAACCGGGCATGGATCCGGTTGATTGACCTTGCTGGTCCTCAACGGATGAGTCCATGGCTCTTTTATATGGATCTGTGGGTTGATCTTGCTGATCTTCCACCCACAGAGATTCCATTCTATTATATGAATATATTGCCAGTTACTATGAGCTAGGAACTATGGAAAAGGCCCCTGAGAGAACAGGTGGTGAGCGTTCTGGTTGCTAATGATGCCATAAGTACACCGATGAAAGAATGACTGGAAATAAGGATTCAACCAGAGACTTTGAGGATTGTCATCAATGACATAATGGTTTTATTAAAGGATTGTTTTAAAGCTAGATGATGCTAAGAAAAAGGCAATTTCATATTGGGTGTGTAAGTGGTGTGACTAGTTTTATGTTTGCATGAACTTCCGGCTAGGGGGCCTTGGAACTCTTTTCCTTGGTACCTGGGACAAAACCTAACCAAATTCTTAATTGGATCCCATCACTACAGTGGTTGGGCGGTTGGCTAACCCATGGGACTGGATGGGGTTAGGCTGGACTGATGGATCCGTAAATCAAGATTTAATTTCTATTATTACGATAGATGAAGTAAATCCCGGATAGAAATTGTTCTATGGATAGGAATCAACGGCTGTGCCTCTTGATGGGGAAAAAAGCGTTGATCCCAATGATCCAAGTGCAAGTTTCTTCCTTGATTTGACCAAGTACCGTTAAAGGTGCAGTCAGATCAGTTTGATCAATAATGATCTTGACTACGTTAGAGTAAAGAGTTATCCTGGTGGAATCGCCCGTGCTTTCCGGGTAAAGGAAGTTTTTCCGGTTTCGGTTTTGGATAAACCGGCGGATTAGTCTCTTGTCCGGATATCCGTGGGCGAGGCCCCGACGAGTGTGAGACCCCTACCCGCGCACGATGTGCTACTTCCGCTGCTAGTACCCCGAATCCGTTGCGCGGTGGAGATCGGGATCTTACAATTTTGTTACATTCATTGATGACCAAACTAGGAAAATGTGGGTTTACTTTATGGAGCTCTACTACTAGGAGAATGCAAAGCTATATGCATGGAGTATACAATCATGATATGGAACCTAGCTAGCTTCCCACTCAAGAAGCACACACACTGTAAGCAAGAGGCCTACCTTCTCAAAAGGAGCCCATTATGGAAGATTCTTCACCATAGGACAAGTTCCAGCTCCTCTCCATTAGGACGAGGAAAGGGAAAACATGAAAAGGTAAAGATCTAATTACATGGACTGCATCAAGCCCAAGGATTCCACCACAAGGGCAATCACAAAATGTTTCCTTAGCTACCCTACACCCAAGTCCACAAGTTCTGATAATGTCATCCTTTGGATCAGGTTCCTTGTTTTTTCCATGGAAATCTACCACGGTCTCAAGTTCCGTGTCCAACTGTAAATTTTCTACATTACAACCTAGTGTTGAAAAAACTTCATCCATTGGCTGAATGTTTTTGGCATCCTCATTATCTGCAATAAATTCAATCATTATTAGAAAATATTTTCCCACCTTAGTAGACAGTAAACCATACCAAATTGAAAGTAAACCCTCACAACTTAACACAAGCTCTACCGATTCCAGCTACAAAAGTTACATACTAGAAGTTGGCCTTGGTAGCTTTCAGCATGCCTTGACATCTTGGTATCCCTTGGTAGCTTTTAGCATGGAAGACTCAAGCATATCTTGGTAGCTTTTAGGCATCCCTTGGTAGCTACCAAGCTTCCAAGGGTAGCTGTTAGGCTTCCTAAGGTAGCTACCAGGCTTCAAAGGGTAGCTATCAGGCTTTTAAGGATAGTTGAGAGGCTTCAAGGATAGCAGGTACCTACCAGGCTTCCATGGGGAAGCTCTCAGGCTTTTAAGGGTAGCTGAAAAGCTGGAAGGTAGCTACCAGGTAACTACCACGATTCCAAATGTAACTTTTAGGATATTAAGGGTAGCTGACAGGCTTTGAAGGTAGCTACCAAGCTTTCAAGGGTTAACACCAGTCTTCAAAGAGTAGCTATCAGGCTTGAAAGGGTAGCTATCAGGCTTTTAAGGGTAGCTGATAGCCTTTCCAGGTAGCTACCAGGAATCTAAGTAGCTCCCAAGCAGCATAAGATAGCTACCTTGCTACCAGAATCAGCTGCCATGCTACAGATGACAACTCTAGGTGGTACCATTTATCCACATGCATCTTACCCTCACCCACCTTACAAAAAGGTACACAAAAAAAACCAGGGTAGCTGAAAAGCTGGAAGGTAGCTACCAGGTAACTACCACGATTCCAAATGTAGCTTTTAGGATATTAAGGGTAGCTGACAGGCTTTGAAGGTAGCTACCAAGCTTTCAAGGGTTAACACCAGTCTTCAAAGAGTAGCTATCAGGCGTAAAAGGGTAGCTATCAGGCCTTTAAGGTAGCTGACAGCCTTTCCAAGTAGCTACCAGGAATCTAAGTAGCTCCCAAGTAGCATAAGATAGCTACCTTGCTACCAGAATCAGCTGCCATGCTACAGATGACAACTCTAGGTGGTACCATTTATCTACATGCATCTTACCCTCACCCACCTTACAAAAAGGTACACAAAAAAAACCAGTAATGAAGACAAGGGTTAGAGAGCATAACGGTATGCTACGTACCGTGGGAAAAGCACAATTTGGCAGCAGTGTTTGGAAGCATGGAGGGTACTGTGCTTCGTGACTTCCTTGCATAGCCGGGGGCATCAATGTGGCCAAGCATCAGCACAGCAAAGACCTTGTATAGCAGGCGAGATCATTTGCGTGCATCCCATAGCCATGCAAATCTCTTTGCTTGTAGCAAGGTGAGCAAAACAATAAATATGATAAGCATGACCACAAGGAAGTATAAACATGCAAAGACCATCTGCATCATACATGACCAATCCACAAGCAGAACAAATATTGTGCGCATCCGATAAGCCCAGATCTGCATGTGGTAATTTAGGTGTTGCCAAGGATAGGAACACTTTGTTCCTTCTTGCCTGCATGTCTTTCACAAAATCCACCTGAGCACACACATGCATCTCTATTTGTTTTGCATTTTCTAGAAACTCTTGATTTTCACAGCCCGCACTAGCAGGAACAGTACCCATAACAACTCCATCCACAGTTTGGATGGTCAGCGAGCGACAATCTGTCCACTTTCATCCTCAGCTCCTGTAACTTCCCATCTACTGGGTCTGACGCATTTTCAACCTTTTGCAACTCAGATTGTGCATCTTCCAACTGTCTTTTCAAACTACTAACCAGGAGCTGTGCCCCTTCATCTCGATGCATATCCGCTTTGTACTTCTCAACTTTTCTCGTAGCTTCATTGAGCTGCTCTGACAGGGCATGAGCATATTTCCTTTCAAGCACCTCAATTATTATGTGCAACATAGCAATTGCCTCTGAGTCCACATGCATATTTTGTTCTGTCTCCGATTGCTCAAGAGGCTTCACCTGTTCAAACCTGGAGGTATGCGGTGCAGAGGAAGCATGGAAAACAGACCATCGGTGCTTCTTTGCTTGTAGCTTCTTTGCATCCATAGCCGCTATCATGCTCTCAAAAAATAAAGCCCAATCGACTGGCCCTTTTGTACACTCATGCAGAAAACCTCTTGCAAATGCCTTGGTCACCTCCATCCCATAGTTGCTGGGAGGTTCCTGATATACCGAAGTAAAAAGGGTGTAGAACCTGGGCCACAACTCTAGCTTCAAAGTCCTGCATTTTACTTTACTGCCCCTTCTTGGCACCTCATCAAAACATGATAGCCAATCTGCATCTGTATCAAAGGTGTAGAAAATGTATTCTCCAGTGTGTTGTCAGCATGCAATATGCAATGTAGTGTTACTAAAACTCAGTAAAGCACTATTGCCCACAACTTGAATTTTTCTAGGGATGTTTTGGTATGCAACACACTTATTACAATACACAACAAGTGAGGAGTCATCATTGAAGCAAAAATTTATTTTGTAAGGTATTCAATAGGGACATTGTTTCATGGATGACATTGTGAGCACACTCACTCCATTACCCCCTGGAACAGAATGGTAATACCCTAGCATGCATGTGCAACACACCCTAGCACATGCATGGGTAATGGAGTGAGCACACTCACTCCATTACCCCCTGGAACAGCATGGTAATACCCTAGCATGCATGTGCAACACACCTCTAAAAAAATTCACACAAGCCAGGTACCTGAACAAAAAATGGCTGCACAACAACATGTGTAAAGATGCTCACCTCTGTGCTTGGAGTGGCATCTGAGCCCAGCTGCATGTTGAACTTCTTGCTTGGTGTAGTAGGTGATTTAGGTGAAAGAGGATAATGCCCCTTTCTTATAGCTCCTTTGGCCTTTGCTGCACCTGAGGAAGGAGAGGAGGAAGCTAGCACCTTGCGAGATTTCCTGGCTGGCTCTGGAGAAGATTCAAAGCCTGAGGAAGCAGGAGAAGAAGTGGGAGAGGAAGGTCTGCCTGCAGCATTTCCCCTGTGTGTCCTGTTGTCTGACCTCCCTCTCGGCTGCTTTGTTGTTGCTCTAAAGCTTCTAGCATTTCCACGTTGGCAAGCTTCCCCCCCAGACGAGGGCCCCTACTGCTGCAACCGACGGGCACTCCTCAAATTTCCACGCTGGCAGGCTTCCCCCCCAGACGAGGGCCCCTGCTTTGCTTGCTGCAACCAACGGGCACTCCTCATGATGGTTGCGAGACATGCAAAGGTAGTGCCCCCACTCCTTTGCACTCTGAATTGAATAAAATAAAAAACTTATTGAAGTCTTTTAAAATTCCCAACACTCCTATGGCTACCAACTGAGCTACCTCCCAGCTCCCAACCCTGAAATCCGGTAGCTAGTGTACCACCTATTCATGCATATACCCTTCACCACATGGGAAACAATTAGTAAATCCATTTGGTGATGTTATATATCATAATCTTATGTGTAGCTCCTATCTTTGAGAAGAATCTACCAAAAAATGTGGTATGACCAATGTCCTATAATGTCCTTGGTATCCCCATGTCCCTCTAATGTGGCTTATGAAAACTGCATTGCAGTCTCCCACCAAAAGCAAGATGTCCCCTAACATGGAAAAGTTTGCGATTTCCTATAGCACTACTATAAATAAACTTTTTCTCTAACTAGTGAAAAAAAATGATGACCTTCAAGATCAACCCGTTTTTCTTGAAAAAATGCATGTATTGGCCCGTTTTACAACTAAAATTCCAAAATTTTGAATCTTTAAATTCAAGGCTAGGCAAAATTACAACCTGCTTTTCTCAATTTGAGCCATGAAAATTACACTATATGGCTACATTGCAAAATTACAACCTGGTTTTCTCAATTTGAGCCATGAAAATTATAAAGATAGGTATTATGGCACACCTCTCTATGCGTAGCTGGACATTTTTGGTGGGAAAAATCATATTACGATGTGTTAGAATTGCTCCTCTGATAGGCACATCTGCATTCACATGTACTTGATCGCCTCATGAATATTAGGGTAGTGCAAAGGTTTGGCATGAATAGGGTTGCAACCCCCTAGAATATTAGACTCCTCCAAAATCTTTGGCCTCACCTTTGTGTGCTGAATTCCACACATAATCTTATATCTATGGCAAGACCCTCTTTAGACTTTGATGTGTCCCTATGTAAAAGATGATGTCCATCCTAGAAAATTATTTGTGACTTTTGTATAGAGTGTTGTTACGATACTAGGTGTCTATCTATATTGTGGGTATGGTCTCGCACACCCCACAATCCTATTTGGGTGGTGGGGAACAATGCTGATAGTCTATAAATCTAGGTAGAAAACCCATTTCCTAGACTTACATGCCCCTGATACTTCCATAACTCCAGTCTTTCTCTATTCTACTTGTAGTGGAGTGAGGGTATCATTATTGATCTAAAGCATTGTGGTTTAGCTCTTTTTCTTCAAAATAGGTAATTGTGATTCATACATTCTTGAACTTGAAGATATAAGGTCTCATTTCTTACTTTCCATGCATCAATTAAGGTGTGGTCTCATCCATTTATCTACATTCTTGAACTTGAGGAGAAGGGATCTCTCCCTAGTCAAGTCCTTCCTAGTCAAATCCTTCCTTGCTCGCCACACATCAATTAAGGTGGTCTTGGTGCTGCCTATTTATCCTCCTTTGGTGAGATTCTTGCAAGGAGGCTAGTCAATCATGTAGAGAGTTCTAGTTTGTGTACACTTATCCTTAATGTAGCCACCATGATTATGTTTTGGGTCTGGGGCCTGGGTTGGTTTTTTCTTCTTAGGTAATTCTTGGATGTTTCATTCCTATATGTCTTTTTGTAGCCCTACATTGTCCTCCTAGATCCCCATCTTAGTGGTGTGCATTTGTTTATGTAGGTTTGCATTTTCCTCCATTTTTAAGGCCTCCTAATGATGCCCATATTTGGCATTATTTTGTCCTATTTCACATGTATTTTCATGGACATATTTGATGTTTGAGAAATAATTTTGATGGCATTTATATGCCTATGTTATACACATCAACATATCATTTTATTGTAAAGCGATTGGCTTATTTAGCGGGTCATCCCGCATTCATTTTATTTCTCACATTTGATGTAAACATACGGATTTCAATAAGGCCTCATGAACCTTAGGAATGCAAACAAATGTAGTAATATTTATTTTAGAAAAAAGATGGTGCTGAGTTGGTTGGAGGTAAGTTGAGGACATGACACCTTTAAGGTTCTCTTTCTTCTTCTTTATCCCTCTCTTCTTACATTTACAACTTCCCTTCCTTTCTTTTTCTTAGTTTAATTTTGCATCCATGGAGATGGAAAGTGAGGGTGAGGATGATTGAGGCCTCTTGTGTTTGGTGGGATTTTCTTCTTATGTGGAGATAAGGGTCTATTGTTTTGAGGCCAAAGTCAAAACCTTGTGCATATATTATGCATGCTAAAACCTTGGATTTAGGGGAAAAATTGGCCCTTCTCATTTGGTACACACAGTTAGGGAAAGTGGCTGGTCTCAAGTGTGTGCAAGAAGGCTTCAATGTTCATTGATCTAAATTCACGGTGGGAAGGTGTGTGTCATGAAGCTTTATGTGCATTAAGCATGCATGAAAGAGTGAAAAGATTCCATAATAATTGTGGAGGCACATGCAGAGAAGACGCGCTGAGAGGGGAGGAGATAAACATGTGGAAGCATACCAAGGCTCCCTTCTCTAAGAGAGAGACTATTGAAGTATCTCATCATACCCAATCGCTCTTATGCTAATCTATCAAGAATAGATGCATCTAAAAAATCATCTTCTACTCCCATAGGGGCTCCACTAGACTCCAATCTGGCTAGGAAGTCTGCCACACATGTTCCTTGCTTGGTAGGTGCTTGATGATGAAGGTGAATTCCTATAGTAAGCATCTACCTTGCCAACTTTCCTACTAAATCTGGCTTGTTCTCACAAGGTGCAATAGTTCCTGTTCACCTTGATAATTTTATTGCTAAATATGGCTTGTTCACTAGGTACAATAGTGCCTTGTGATCCACATGAAATTCAAATAGTTTTCCCAACAGGCAATGCATAAACTTCTCAATGGAGTTACTGTAGATCATCCACAATGCTTCTCTCTGTTGGAGTAGATCCTCTCTACCTTTATAATACTTCTTCTTGCACAATACATTGGCCACAACCAACCTTTTAAGCACCCAATATAATCCTGTGAGAACCCAAAATTTGTTTAGCTGATGCTTTTAAGAACTAACCACTTTTCATTGAAGTCAACTCAAGCTTTTTGGGTGCTTTAAAGCACCCTAAACCACTAATAACTGAGGAGAGGGAAAGTTGCCTTCAACCACCCCAAATCATCTTTCACTTTATTCAATGTAGTTGTTGATGCTTTTGGGTGCTTGTAACCACTAAGTGAGGAGAGGGAAAGTTGCCTTCAACCACCCCAAATCATCTTTCACTTTATTCAATGTAGTTGTTGATGCTTTTGGGTGCTTGTAGTTGTTGATACTTTGGAGGTGCTTGTAAGCACCTCCAAAGTAGCTTTGAACAAAGTGAAAGCTGTAAGCATATTTATTCATCAATGGAGACTTTAATGATTTTAGGTGCTTGAAAGAACCACCAAAGTAGAACTTAAGAAGGTGATAGATGATTTAAAGCACCAAAAGGAAGATTTTGCACGATGTTTAATCGATGCTATTATTCCCAAAAGCACCTTTTCATGGTAGCTTCTAGGTGCTTGAAAGAACCAAAAGAAAGAGTCGCTATTTTTAATGGAAAAAATAGATGCCACTTTGTTCATCTTGTGCATTTTTGGGTGTTTGTAAAACCCCAAGGTGAAAGCTACTTTAATGCACCAAAAACACCTTTCATGTTAGCTTCTAGGTGCTTGAAAGCACCCAAAAGTAGTAATCATTTTGTTGAAACAACCTTTGGGATGCTTGAAAGTGCCCAAAAGCATCTGGCAATTTTTTCATTTGGTACTAGTGTCCAAAAGCATCTGGCACTTTTTCCATTTGGTACTAGTGCCCAAAAGCATCTGGCACTTTTTTCATTTGGTACTAGTGTCCATATTTGGTGTTGAGCTGTGTTTTCCATCTATCTATTCCTTGATCCTAATTTGATAATACCCTAACTTTATATTAATTTTGGTAAACAAAGTTTTCTCCATGTAATCTATCTAAAAGCTCATCTATTCTGGGTATGGGGTACTTATTATTAACTGTAAGATGGTTTAATCCTTTGTAATCAATGCATAGCCTCAAGGTTTCGGCTCTTCTTTGTGAAGGGCTCAACTCCTTGTACTAATTCAATCTCATGGTCCAATTCCCTTGGTGGTGGCATCTCAGTCAATTCTTCTGAAAATATATATCAACATACTAAGACATTTAAGTTTGTATGAGCTTTATTCTTTTCCTATAGAATTCAACTTTGCTAAATAAATATACTAAGTCCCTTTAACATCTTTGATGGCTTTATAAGCCACTAGGGTTAGAGATCTATTACTCCAATTCCTTGGACCTTATTCCCATGAATATCTAGAAAAGAGAGAGTCCCCTTATGGCAATGGATAACTGCTTGATTCCTGCTGCTAAGCCAATCCATCTTGAGGATTCCGTCATAGATCCCTAGTGACGAGATCTTAAACTTACATTGAGTCAGATAACCATCTAAAGAGAACTCCGAGTTATCAGTCTCATGGCGAGAGGGCAGTGCCTTCCCACTTGCCAGCTCAACTTGCATTGGTTTACTCAACTTTTGATCTATCTATAACTTCTGCAAGCATCCAAGAAACATGAAGAAATGAATACTTCCACAATCAACAAGAATTTTGAATTCCTTACTTAAAAAATTTCTTGATAATTGAATATTAAAAAAATGCTGATGTTCAATAGCTGCATGAATTTTCCCTTTATTCTCTTCTTCTATATCTACACAATAACAATTTTGGAAGTGATTGGTGGAACTGCAGGGTTTCTCCACTGATTTCCTCTATTCAATGGTAAAGTCTTCTCTAGAAACTTGGGATTGTGGGAGCAGCTTTCTAGTTTCTCTGTATGGATGTCACAGGGCTGATAATGTGGTCCAATAATATTTTGTGAACTTAATAGGTGGTGCATTGGGACACTAATTCATAGTGGCATTGAAAACATCCTCTCTCCTTCCTTAGCTGTTGGAATAATCCTTCTGGGAGATTTAAATCTTCCTTTCTAGGTAACACAACTTGGGGTCCTTGGTTTTGCCTGTCTTTGTCCTAACAAGGTTTTGAGTTTTTCTCTAACTTGTAGATTTCTTTGGTCTAGAAGGAGGAAGATCCTTTGATTGACCCATTATCTAGGAAGGAAAAGCTTTCAAAAAATCCTTAGCCATGCGTACTGCTTTGGCAATAGAAATGGGTTTCACATTCTAGACCATGATGTCCAATGGTGGATTTAATTTCTTGATGAACTTGTTCAAGAGACCAGCCTCATCCATATAAGGAGAAAACACAAGAGATTCACATAGGCTTTGTTGTAAACCTCAATATGCTTCCCTTCATGTGAAAGCTCCAAAAATTCATTCATTTGATCCTCTTCATATCTTGGCGTGGATAGAATCTTCTATATAGGTATGTCTTCATGTCTTCCCATCTCAATTGATCTTGATCGAGATGATTTGATTCTACATGGTTCTTCCATCTAGCTTTGGCAACACATGCAATTTTTCAGCTGAGCAAGTGCCATTTTTCTATGCTCATTGTATCCAGTATTATGAGAATGAGAATATTCATCCATGGTATCTACCCAACTCCGACCAGAATCTGCTATCTTGTTGCCTTCACCATAGAAAAATCTAAGTTGAGACTTTTGCAAAGCTTTGCAGATATCATCGTCGTCAGGTTCTTCTACTCGTACATGGTGAGAAGACTTGCCCGTGCATGACATGATGATTCTGGTAAAGCAACATCATTTTTTTAAATTTAGTTACAACCCAAAAGTTTCTCAATATTCAATTCATGGAAAAAATAATATCTTTATTTCTTATAAAAGAGCCTTGTTTGAAATATTCATTTCCTTAAGCCAAAAAGGTAAAAATTTTGGTATGGGGCTCAACTATTACAAATTTCTTAGTTTAACATGTTTAAATACTTGTCTAACGTATAAAGGATATTTTATCATATATGATACTCCTTAACTAGGCCCAACTTCTCCCTTCTCCATAATCATTGCTAAGCGTAAATTCATGAAGAAAAAGTGCACAAAATCAATCTCAATGCCACTAAACTTTCCCTCTTGTGTTATCTAGACGTGATCCCATAAAAGTGAAGATTGATAATGATGATCAAAATAATGCTATTTACATTCTTTGAAAAATGCAAGTGCTCTATTTTGATTGTTGGCCAAGTGTTGGAATGCAATGCACATGGCCACTTGTTCTCAATAATTAATCGCATTCTGAGCCATTACTGCATAATGCAATGCATATTCTAATAAAAGACAATTTATACAAGATAGGGATAAAAGAAATCTTTGTACATATAAGGTTTTCTATTTTTTTAAAATTTTATATAAGTATATATCCACAAAATGGACACACATAATCTATATCTCCTTATCCTCTACTAAGAGAATAAGTCTCCTATGCTTGCTGGGTCCTCAGCTCTCTTGTGCTCTATCCTCAACTCTCATAAGCTCACCTAAGACATGCTATGGTCAATGATGAGTTCCAAAATCCTATGAGGTACTACTCCTGGGAGAGAGGGTAGAGAGTAGGATCCACTACCTCAAATGAAGTAATAATGAGATGTCAAGGAATAAAATAACTGAGTGTTCTATAACTCTATCTAAGTAATATTTGGCAGTTCGCATAATGAGGATACTGGTGAAATAACATTACCATATTTTGATAAAACAATATCATGGTGGCTAAAAAAATGTTTTCATGAAACATCTTGACACCATCACATTCAAAACTTTGAATGGTATGGTCCATGCTCCACCTATGTCTCTGCTCCTCATAAGTAGGGAAGTATAGTCAAACAAAATGTTCTTCTAAGCATAACCTTGCAAGCCCACCCCATGTCAAGAAGAGATGGTCAAAGGAAAATGCTATCATATCATTCTTCTATGATAACCTGGGAATCTGTGAGAGATGGGGATGAGTCATCAACTACTGCTGCTAGGGCCATCTGAAAAATAAACCCCAATCAATATTACAAGTATCACTTTCAAAAACCCTAATAAAATAATCTAGGCTCTAATATCGGATGTGAGGACCCCTACCCCTTACAGGCAGTTACTCATTATCTACTATAGGCAAAATACTGACGTAAGGGTATAGTCTCACTTAGGGCCTTGACACAACACTATCTCAATGTTCAGCTACTCCACCAGTTTTATCTCATAAAACTGGTGGCATAAGCTTATCATTGTTGAGAAATGAGTTTGATTCCTCCAAGGGTCATCCCCCTATAATTATTACAAATAGGAGACATATTGGTGGCTCAGGGAATCATCACCAACGTCCTATTCCTCGATTATGGGGAAGATAATTCTACTTGGGTAACATTGGTTTTAATAAATGATATGTTTTTCCCAAGTTATATAAGCTCACAACGATTTTGGTCTCGATTCTTCCTTCTTTTTGGAAAGCACCTGCAACAACTAGGGTTCACCTTGCATCCTGCTTTCTAATGGTTTAATCCTTTTTCCACTTAGACCAGCTCCAAGGGTATAGCCTAACCCCAATCACACTATGGGTCTGGCCCCTTACAACCATTGGAACTGTGGAGCCGGTGTGAACTCACACCTCAAGACTCACACACCCTAATTGATATTCCTTTTCGTTACGCACATACACTGATGACAAACAAGAAAAGAGAGTACACACACACACACACACCACGACAAGTAGTCATAAATTTGTCATTTTAAAAATATAGTATAACATTGAAATATCATATGTCCATAAAATCACACACACACCACCACGACAAGTAGTCATAAATTTGTCATTTTAAAAATATAGTATAACATTGAAATATCATATGTCCATAAAATCTCCGAGACTACAACTACGATCCTAAGAATGGAAAGATATGCATTGCTGAGCCTCAACACTCCAAGACCACTAAGTTGCCTATCAAAGAGCCCATATGTCTCACACCCAAGACTCACATCATGAATAGCCATACAGGGCCACTTTTGATAGCCATATTACTTCTGAGGGGTAGAAGCACTCGAACATACCAATGCACTAGGGTTCTTACAACAACCATCACTTAGATCGATTCTCATAGCAATCGTGGCCCAGTACAAACGAAGATGCCTCTTGTCAATCATACGAATTGCATCTAGAGCATACCCATGTTTGCCAAGATTGGTCAAGGTCTCAGTCAATCATCTTGGCAAACGTGATCCTGGACTTGGGTGAGATCTGTCCGGTATAATAATAATCTGTTGTACATTCACAAAATTCAAAAACAATGAAATCCAATGAATAGATTATTCAAATAAAAAACATGGGCAATCAACCATGCATCACACATGATGTCCCCAATGCAGAATAAACCACTACAAGTGCAAACAAGAATTTCTCAATCCTCGAGTCAACACTTTGAATGCGAGTCTCTCATTCTGTGATTCTAGTAGGTCGATAAGCTTACTCATCTTGCTCATTCATTGTTCAAGTCTCTTAACCAATTCTCAGCCTCTGATTGAATGACTCAAACTATGCCTTCGTGACTTAATTTAGGGTGTATATCCTCTTTAACTAGACATCAATCTTCACCATAGTCAATTTCGAAGACCTCTATATGGTTAGTAATGTCTCCTAATAGTCCTCTTATGATCGGTCTCTTCCTTATGGAGTATCCTACTCTTTAAAGTTAAATTGACACATCTAGAAAGAATTACAAGAAGTCATAAAACTAGTGAACTAGTTAATTTTGAGTCTTAGATTAATTTACACTCTAAGGTTCAAAACTTGAAAATTTTATGTATTAGATAAGTCCTCTAAATCAAGGTCTAAATTTAATCAATTTGAGGTCTAGTTCTAATCATAAGGTTGTTTTCTCTTTCTAAGAACTTGAAAGATCCTTGCCCCCTCCGCGCAACGAAATCGGGGGTGCTAGTAGCGGAAGTAGCACTTCTTGCGCAGGGCAGAGCCTCTCACTCGGGGCCTCGTCCATGGATATCCGGACAAGAGACTAATCCCTCGGTTCTTCCAAAATCGAACCCGGAAAAACTTCCCTCGCCCAGAAAGCACGGGTGATTCCTCCAGGATATTTTTATTCTAACGTAGTCAAGAGCCTTAACTAACCAAACTGATCCGACCGAACCCGTAAGTCACATGGTTAGATCAAGGAAGAGACTTGCACTTGGATCATAGAGACCAACGCTTTTTTTCTCATCGAGAGGCGCAGCCGTTGAGTTTTTTCCATAGAACAAAGACTATCCGGGATTTACTTCATCTATCGTACCATAACAGAATTTAGTCTCATTTTAGGGATCCATCAGTCCAACCTAACCCCATCCAATCCCATGGGTTAGCCAACCACCCAACCACTGTAGTGATAGGATCTATTTAGGAATTTGGTTATGTTTTGCCCTGGGTACCAGGGAAAAGAGTTCCCAGGCCACCTAGCTGGCAAACTTCAAGATAGTCACACCACTTACACACCCAATATGAAATTGTCTGTTTCATAGATTCAGCTCTCTTTAAAACAAACTTTTAATGAAACCATAGTATCACTGATCATAATCCTCCAAAATATCCAGGTTGAATTCTAATTTCCAATCATTTCTTCATCGGTGTACCTATGGCATCATTGGCAACAACCAGAAAGCTCACCACCTATCCACTCATCAGGGGCCTTTTCAATAGTTCCTAGCTCATAGTACCCAGAAATATATTCACTTATGAAAATCCAGATGGACTCTCCGTTGAAGATCAGAAAGATCAACCAACAGATCCAGATAAAAGAGCCATGTTTTCATCCGTTGAGGACCAGCAGGACAATCAACCAGATCCATGCCCAAGTTCAGAAAACAACTCAAACTCCTTGTTCCATTTTCTTCCTCGATGCACGTGTGGGTATCTTCGGGGCAACCGAGCACCGTATGGTGAGCACCCTCTAGGCTCCTTCGCAAGTCACCTAGCGCTTCACTCATAGGCCGCCTCCTTGGTCCCTCATCCACCATACTAGAAGCTCACCATTTCAATCGAATCGAGGCTGGTCAAGACCTCGGTCGACCGTGCTACGCGAGATGTCCTCCATTGACTCTCCGTCACAACTTTATCACTTAGGTCTCTATGACCTCATTCATAAGATGGTCAAAATGCTTTCCCGCCGACATTCTTGACATAAAACAGTCATTTAAAAATAGGTTTCATAAATACAGTTTCTAACAAACTCTCATCTTTCCACACTGTTCCATATAATTTCTCGTTATTCCACATTGAACTTCTACATCAATTTACATTGCTTATTCCACATCCAATCATATGTATTCCCATCGTCTTTCATCCATCCTCATCCAATCACATCATATTACATCTCATCACATCTATCCTCATCACATCTCATCCATTCATATCTACCCATATCCACATCACATCCATTCACATCTACCCATATCCACATCACATCCATTCACATCACATCTCATCCATTCACATCTACCTAGATCCACATCACATCACATTCATCCACCTTACATCTCATCCATCCATTCACATTACATCACATTCATTTATATTCATTCAGATCCACATCTCATCACATCACATCCATCCACATCCATCCACATTACATCTCATCATCCATTCACGTCTCATCACATCATACTCACATCCATTTACATCTCATCACATCACATCCATTTACATCTCATTCAGATCCACATCTCATCACATCACATCCATCCACATTACATCTCATCCATTCACGTCTCATCACATCATACTCACATCCATTTACATCTCATCATATCATATTCACATTTAAATCCATTTAAATATCATCACATCCATTTAAATATCATCACATCCATTCACATCTCATCGCATCTACTCACATCTCATTACATCCACTCACATCCATCACACCCATTCAAATATCATATCATATTCACATTGCATCACATCCATTTAAATATCATCACATCCATTCACATCTCATCGCATCCACTCACATCCATCACATCTCATTACATCCACTCATGTAAGATTCCTCCCCAGCCTCTCAAAATGTCCAGCATATTCCCCTGTAATCAATTCCCTTTTCTGAAATATAAGAGATCTTGTCTCTGCCTGTTTTGGCATAGAGAGAGAAAATATTCTAGAGAGAGAATATTCAGATTACGAATATTTTTGGATAGAAAAATAACTCATCTTATTAAAATAAGTTTCCTTGAAACAGAAATTCAAAAAGAACTTTCCAATGTGCAAATAGAATTAATATGGATATGAAGGACCTTAGCCTAAGGGTCTAGATTTTCAGAAATTTTTGGATTATGGTCCAATTAAGGTTCCTATGGGCCAATAGCATCAATCCATGTGTAGGGAGGAGATAAATCCTATTTGTAAAAGAAGATACCCAAAAATGAGTAAATACTCACATAAGATGAAGAGTTGAATATGTACAAGGTTTATTAGTAAAAAACTATGAGTAATATCAAAAAAATGAGATAAATTGAGAATCCAAAAATGAGTAAATGCTCACATAAGATGAAGAGTTGAAAATATACAAGGTTTATTAGTAAAAAACTATGCATAATATCAAAAAAATGAGATAAATTGAGTATCCAAAAATGAGTAAATGCTCACATAAGATGAAGAGTTGAATATGTACAAGGTTTATTAGTAAAAAACTATGAGCAATATTAAAAATATGAGATATTTTGGGTATAATCATTCCATTTTGACACATATGTAAGGAAGGGGAATTCTTTAAAGGAGGTGCATATTTAACATGCTTGAATGAGTTTTAAACTCTAAAATAATGTGATATTTTTATCTCTCCTCTCTCTTGAACCAAACCAAATCAAAATAGAACCAAACCGAATCAAAAAGTAACCAAACTAGGTCCAAATCTAGTCAAATTCAACCAAACTGAATTTGGAAAATTCTAGAATTCAGTTAGCTTTGGTTAGAGCTTCCCTCTCCTATAAATAGAACATGAGTCCTTTGAAAAAAAGAGAAGAATTTTACTATACTAGAGTTATGCAAAAATAATGCTAGTTTCTACTATTCTCTAAAATTCTCTCCAAATTGAAGAAATTGAAACTTCCCTCTTTCTTCAATCCCCATTGGTGGCTCCATCAACATACTTAACCAATTGATTGGTTGGGGGCCTCTACCGTGAACAAAGAATCAAGCAATTTGTAAGGTAAATGGTGAATTTTGATCTTTTCTATAATTTCTCAATGCTTCTCTCTTCTCAACCCCTCTCAAGCTTGAGAAGCTTAATTGGAATGGTTTTTGAATGCTATTCATTTATGCTTAATTCAAATGGTTTTTATGTAATTTCTCTCTCTCACTCAAGAAATGGTCATACTCATGACCCATTCTCAATCCAAATGAAGCTTTTCATAAAGCTTTTCCTTAATCCAGGATTAATCTATGCTTGAGGCCAAATTAATGGCTTTTTTCTATGCTTTTAGTTTATGTATTTCATGAATATTGATGATTCAATCCATTAGGGATTAATGATCCAATTAGGGATCATTCTAATTATTTCCTTAAAGATAAGCTTTATCCCTTAGAAAAATTGAGATTTATCAGTCATAGCAACGGAGCTATGGCAAAATTTTTATAAAAATTACTCATAAAATAATTTCATTCAAAGCATAAAAAGAGGACTTCCTACCATATTCTAGGAATTATCATCCTAGATTAATTGAAAGATATTCATTGTAATCCTAGAGAAATTGATTTTTATATTATTCATAATTGAATTTCATGCATAGAGATATGCATAAGAGATGAATATTTTATTATAAAAGAGTTACTTTTAGCTTAATTAAAATTCATGCATAGAGGTACGCATAAGAGATGAATATTTTATTATAAAAGTGTTACTTGTAGCATAATTGAAATTCGTGCATAGAGGTATGCATAAGAGATGAATATTTTATTATAAAAGTGTTACTTTTAGCATAATTGAATTTCGTGCATAGAGGTATGCATAAGAGATGAATATTTTATTATAAAAGTGTTACTTTTAGCATAATTGAATTTCGTGCATAGAGGTATGCATAAGAGATGAATATTTTATTATAAAAGTGTTACTTTTAGCATAATTGAATTTCGTGCATAGAGGTATGCATAAGAGATGATTATTTTATTATAAAAGTGTTACTTTTATCATAATTGAATTTCATGCATAGAAGTATGCATAAAAGATATGGGAAGTGATAAGATATGATAAGATGCATATGAGATGAGTTAGGATGTGATAAGACGAGTTAAGAAGTGATAGGATGTGTATGGGATGAGGTAAGAAGTGTATGTGATGGGATAAGATGTATATGGGTTGTGATAGGGTCAGAATATGGATGTGAATGTGGATGGGTATGTATGGATGTATGCATGTAGATGTGGATGCATGAATGTGGATGTATGGATGTGAATGAGGATGTGGATGTGGATGCATGGATGTGAATGAGGATGTGGATGTGGATGCATGGATGCAGATGCATGGATGTAAATGTGGATGTGTATGTATGGATGTATGCATGTAGATGTGGATGCATGAATGTGGATGTATGGATATGAATGAGGATATAGATGTGGATGTATGGATGTGAATGAGGATATAGATGTGGATGTATGGATATGAATGAGGATATAGATGTGGATGTATGGATGTGAATGTGCATGTAGATATGGATGTATAGATGTGAATGGAAATGTGGATGTGGATGTATGTATGTATGTGGATGTGGATGTATGAATGAGGACGTGACAATGGATGTATGCATGTGGATGTGGATATGGATGTGTATGTATGAATGTGGATATGGGATGTGGATGTATAAATGAGGATGTGAAAATGGAGATAAGCATGTAGATGTGGATGTATGGATGTGAATGTGGATGTGGATGTGGATGTATGGATGTGGATATGGATGTGAATATATGATATGTGATGTGAAGGAATCTGAAGTGAAGAGATGGAAAATGAGGTGATTGGATGAGTACACATATAAATGCAATGTGGAATAAGTAATGTGGATTAATGAGGGATAATGTGGAAAAATGAGAGTTAATATAGAAACTATATTTGTAAACTGTTTGTAAATACTGTTTGTAAATGGCTGTTTTATGTCAAGAATGCTATATTTGTAAACTGTTTGTAAATACTGTTTGTAAATGGCTGTTTTATGTCAAGAATGCTGGGGAAGCATTTTGACCGTCTTGTGATTAAGGTCGTGGAGACCTAACTGATATAGTTGCAACTGCTGTGAGACGGAGAGTCAATGGAGGACGTCTCGCGTAGCAAAGTCGGCCGAGGTCTTGACCAGCCTCGGTTCGATTAAAATGGTGAGCTTCCGGTATGGTGCATGAGGGACCAAGGAAGCGGCCTATGAGTGAAGCGCTAGGTCACCTGCGAAGGATCCTAGAGGGTGCTGACCATACGGTGCTCGGGCTTTGGGTCGCCTAGGATACCCACGCGTGCGTCGAGGAAGATATTGGAACAAGGAGTAAGAGTTGTTTTTCTGAAACCGGGCATGGATCTGGTTGATTGACCTTGTTGGTCTTCAATGGATGAGTCCATGGCTCTTTTTATGGATCTGTTGGTTGATCTTGCTGATCTTCAACGAGAGTCCATCTTGATTTTTATAAGTGATTATATTGCCGAGTATTATGGGCTAGGAACTATTGAAAAGGCCCCTGAGTGGACAGGTGGTGAGCGTTCTAGTTGCCAATGATGCCATAGATACTCTGATGAAGGAATGATGGGAAATTTGAAAATCAACCCGATAATTTGGAAGACTGTGATCAGTGGTACTATGGTTTCATTAAAGGATTGTTTTAAAGTTAGCTGATGCTAAGAAAAAGGCAATTTTATATTGGGTGTGTAAGTGGTGTGCCTAATTTTATGTTTGCATGAACTTCCGGCTAGGGGGTCTTGGAACTCTTTTCCTTGGTACCCGGGACAAAACCTAACCAAATTCCAAATTGGATCCCATCACTACAGTGGTTGGGCGGTTGGCTAACCCATGGGATCGGCGGATGGGGTTAGGCTGCTGGACTGATGGATCCGTAAATCGAGACTCAATTTTTGTTATTACGATAGATAAAGCAAATCCCAGATAGTAATTGTTCTATGGATAGGAATCAACGGCTGTGCCTCTTGATGGGGAAAAAAGCGTTGATTCCAATGATCCAAGTGCAAGTTTCTTCCTTGATCCGGACGAGTCCCTTTATAGGTGCAATCGGATCAGCTTGATTAGTAATGGTCTTGACTACGTTAGAGTAAAAAGTTATCCTGGTGGAATCGCCCGTGCTGCTTTCCGGGTAAGGGAAGTTTTTCCGAGTCCGGTTTTGGAAAAACCGACGGATTAGTCTCTTGTCCGGATATCCGTGGACGAGGCCGAATGTGGGACCCCTGTCCCACGCGAGAAGTGCTACTTCTGCTGCTAGTACCCCGAATCTGTTGCTCGGTGGGAACAGGGATCTCACAGTTGGTATCAAAGCAATTAAAGATCAACTGAGACGACAAATATGTCAAAAAATTATCAAGAAACACAAAAAGGTTGTAATTGTGTGATATAATTCATAAAATTTGATATTCAAACTGAAAATTTGTAAATTAGTAATTGGGTCTTCAGATGGAAGTACCGCAATTATATAGAATCCCTGACTTGCTTGAGGCCTAGACATGATAGTATTTACCTTATAGTTCCAAGTACCATGACTACCCATATATACCGAGGGTATAACTGCAGCTCTTTACCGACAGTATATACGAGTAAATCTAAGACTTGAAATTATAAGCGTTAATGCTATCCAGATGATGATTTCGAATGTCGTTGATATGATTTTTAATTCTGTTTGAGAATCGATGAATTGATTTGGATGTTGATTGAAAACGATGATTTCTGAAATTTAGTTGAAATATAATAACCTAAACGAAACCACAATGAGGGTGAATGGGACGAGTCCCTGTGATGATATTCATAACTAGAATGATGATAATGAATTCAGCAAATCACTATGAGATTAGTGGATTGTGCTGTTAGATTGCTACTGTTAACACTTGACCAGTAGACTAAGTTAAGGGATGACAAATTGAGAACTTACTTGACTGAAATTTCCATGGAGGAATGTTCAGAAAGAAATTTGCGGTCTAATGGACTATTATCGCGTTAAAAATATGAATGTTATGATCTGAATGAATTATATTTAATGATGAGTTCTATATAAGGGATATTTATCCCAGTATTCTGTTGAGTTGACCAGAATATAAGGAACCCTATAATAAATTGGATCTTAAGAAAAAGAGTTGTCCTCTACCTTGCGAGATGAGGACATCTCGCATTTTTAAGTGGGGTAGAATGTAAGATTCTCCTCTAGCCTTCGAGGTATACAGGAGTAAGAATATCCCTTTTTGATCTTATAATTATTCCCTCTCTAAAATAAAAGAAAGATTCTGTTTAAAAAAGGAAGACCCTTTCCCTAGAATACTTCTTAGGAGTCACACCTATTTTAAGGATTCAGAACAATGAGTTCAGAAGTGAAAATTGGTGTTTTGGATACCAAGGTTTTGGTTTTCATTCGAGTACGGCCCAAAAGAAGTTCTTTATCTCTTGGAGAGTATAAGAAGTTATCCCCCAGATATTGTGAGCCTTATATCTGAATTCAATGAAAGTAGGTGACTTAGCCTACAAGCTTCTTTTACCTCCTCATCTCAAAGTTCTTAATGTATTTCATAGAAATATGTGCCAAACCCAAATCAATGGAAAGACGGTAAAACTTCAGTGACAAGATACCATTGGCTTCTAAGTTACGCTAGCTCCTTCCTTTATATAAGTCGTAACTTTTACCTGTTCGCTCACAGTAATCTTACTTCCATCGATCTCCCTTCTTCTTAATCTCCTTCATGGCTTGGCAACAGGAATTAGTTTTATCCATGATGATTTCTCACCTTCAAGATGCAAGCGAGTCTGTGAAGAAAGATTTTATAGAACAGTATGAGCGCTCACTTTTTCCTCACTTGGAAACTTCTGTAGCTCAGACCAAATGGCGGACCTATCAAGACATAACTAGGGTAACACCCTGGGGTCAGCAGCACTTTCGTAACAATGTCCGCTTGGCCATGGTTATTGAAGCCTTGGGTTTGGGTCCCCGATACTACTGCATCATGAGATCAAGGCATCTTGGGTTTTCTGAGCGAGTCTTCTTACTGGCGTGTTTTCTTTCTCATCAGAAGATATGTCTTTACCCCGTTTTTGGCTTGCCTCTCAAAGGTCCTTTTGTTAGATCACCTCATACCACTGAGATAGGTGCGGCAATAACCAACAGAATTATTCCCATAGATGAGTTACCTTATACGTGCGCAGCTTGTGTGAGTGCTGCTTTTGTGATCATATGATGGACGAGCTTATGGAAGTGTAAAGAGTTCTTCTATCTTTACTGTATATGTTTCAAGAATGAATAAAGTTTAAATCTTGTTCTTATCTCGAATCTTACTCTCTTTAAGACTTTTTTTTTGTGGTTAACCTTAATTAATTTTTCTCTAAGTCTCATATTCATGCATCTTGCGAAATTATCCCAAATTTGCGAGATGAGGACATCTCGCGTTTTTCAAGTGGGAGTGAATGTAAGATTCCTTCCCAGCCTCTCAAAATGTCTAGCATATTCCCTTGTAATCAATTCCCTTTTCTGAAATATAAGAGATCTTGTCTCTGCCTGTTTTGGCATAGAGAGAGAAAATATTCTAGAGAGAGAATATTCAGATTATGAATATTTTTCGATAGAAAAATAACTCATCTTATTAAAATAAGTTTTCCTGAAACAGAAATTCAAAAAGAACTTTCCAATGTGCAATTAGAATTAATTGAAAATGGATATGAAGGACCTTAGCCTAAGGGTCTAGATTTTCAGAAATTTTTGGATTATGGTCCAATTAAGATTCCTATGGGCCAATAGCATCAATCCATGTGTAGGGGGGCATAAATCCTATTTGTAAAAGAAGATACCCAAAAACGAGTAAATACTCACATAAGATGAAGAGTTGAATATGTACAAGGTTTATTAGTAAAAAACTATGAGTAATATCCAAAAAATGAGATAAATTGAGTATCCAAAAATGAGTAAATGCTCACATAAGATGAAGAGTTGAATATGTACAAGGTTTATTAGTAAAAAACTATGAGCAATATTAAAAATATGAGATATTTTGGGTATAATCATTCCATTTTGACACATATGTAAGGAAGGGGAATTCTTTAAAGGAGGTGCATATTTCACATGCTTGAATGAGTTTTAAACTCTAAAATAATGTGATATTTTTATCTCTCCTCTCTCTTGAACCAAACCAAATCAAAATGAAACCAAACCGAATCAAAAAGTAACCAAACTAGGTCTAAATCTAGTCCAAATTCAACCAAACTGAATTTGAAAAATTCTAGAATTCAGTTAGCTTTGGTTAGAGCTTCCCTCTCCTATAAATAGAACATGAGTCCTTTGAAAAAAAGAGAAGAATTTTACTATACTAGAGTTATGCTGAAATAATGCTAGTTTCTACTATTCTCTAAAACTCTCTCCAAATTGAAGAAATTGGAACTTTCCTCTTTCTTCAATCCCCATTGGTGGCTCCATCAACATACTTAACCAATTGATTGGTTGGGGGCCTCTACTGTGAACAAAGAATCAAGCAATTTGTAAGGTAAATGGTGAATTTTGATCTTTTATATAATTTCTCAATGCTTCTCTCTTCTCAACCCCTCTCAAGCTTGAGAAGCTTAATTGGAATGGTTTTTGAATGCTATTGAAGTTAATTGATGAATGGTAGTGAAGAGTTACATAAATTGATGAATGCTGTTGAAGTTAATTGATTAATGATAGTTAAGAATTACATAAATTTCTATTTATGCTTAATTCAAATGGTTTTTATGTAATTTCTCTCTCTCACTCAAGAAATGGTCATACTCATGACCCATTCTCAATCCAAATGAAGCTTTTCATAAAGCTTTTTCTTAATCCAAGATTAATCTATGCTTGAGGCCAAATTAATGGCTTTTTTCTATGCTTTTAGTTTATGTATTTCATGAATATTGATGATTCAATCCATTAGGGATTAATGATCCAATTAGGGATCATTCTAATTATTTCCTTAAAGATAAGCTTTATCCCTTAGAAAAATTGAGATTTATCAGTCATAGCAGCGGAGCTATGGCAAAATTTTTATAAAAATTACTCATAAAATAATTTCATTCAAAGCATAAAAAGAGGACTTCCTACCATATTCTAGGAATTATCATCCTAGATTAATTGAAAGATATTCATTGTAATCCTAGAGAAATTGATTTTTATATTATACATAATTGAATTTCATGCATAGAGGTATGCATAAGGGATGAATATTTTATTATAAAAGAGTTACTTTTAGCTTAATTGAAATTCATGCATAGAGGTACGCATAGGAGATGAATATTTTATTATAAAAGTGTTACTTTTAGCATAATTGAAATTCATGCATAGAGGTATGCATAAGAGATGAATATTTTATTATAAAAGTGTTACTTTTAGCATAATTGAATTTCATGCATAGAGGTATGCATAAGAGATGAATATTTTATTATAAAAGTGTTACTTTTAGCATAATTGAATTTCATGCATAGAGGTATGCATAAGAGATGAATATTTTATTATAAAAGTGTTACTTTTAGCATAATTGAATTTCATGCATAGAGGTATGCATAAGAGATGAATATTTTATTATAAAAGTGTTACTTTTAGCATAATTGAAATTCATGCATAGAGGTATGCATAAGAGATGATTATTTTATTATAAAAGTATTACTTTTATCATAATTATGCATAATTATAAAATTATTTCTCATCATGAATATGATGAAAATCATTATTTTTGCATAGGATGTCCAATCCTAGAATATGGTAGGAAGTCCTCTTTTAGCATTATGCTATTACTGATAATTTTTAATTTTTCTAAAAAAGAATAAGACATTGCAATACAATTATGATAGAAGATCTATTCTTAAACTTAAATCCAAATTATGATATTAAATCATAAATTTAGCCATAATCATAAACTTAATTATGATTATTCTACTAGATTATGCTATTTCTATTATTTCTCTTTTCCCAACATGATAGGATTATCTCTTTCACATTTAGAATCATTTAAAGTAGTTTTTTAACTACTTATAAATAATTTAAGATAATTTACCTTTATTTTGTATCATAAAAGCATAAAAATACCATTTTCTTATTCTCTAGCTTTACAAGCTTAGAGTTTGGTTTTGAATTAAGAATTTTTCAATGAGAAGTATTCTTTTACTAAAGAATTAGCCATAGGAATGACTATTCTTTTAGGAGAGAGAGATATACATAAAAAGCATTCTAAATAAGCATAAAGATTAACTTTTTTGGGATTAATCATTAAAGTTCTTAGGAAAAGCTTGATTTGCATTACAAACAACTAATTAGAAACTTCTCAAGCTTGAGAGGGATTGAGAAGTAAAATCATTTGAGAATAATAACAAAAACCATAAAATTCCTTCTTACCTCAAGGTTTGGCTTGCTTCTTTATCTAGAAGTAAAGCCCCCAACCAATCAATTGGTTTAGTAAGTGGAGAAGAAATCTCCAAGAGTTGTTGAAGAGAGAGAAGCTCCAAGCTCTCCAAAAGTAGAGGATTTTTAAGGGATAATATAAAATATAATTATTTTAATGTAATACTGGCATGGTATAGCTCACAGATTTTTTTTCAAAAAACTAAGGATCTATTTATAGGTGAGGGAGGCCACTAACCAAGTCCAACTAGGTTCTAGAATTTTCCAAGTTCAGTTTGACTCAATTTGGACAAGATTTGGACCAGTTTGGCTCCTTTTTTTATTTGGTTTGATCCAGGAGAGAGGAGAGATAAAAATATCATAATTTTTTTAAATTAAAAACCCTTCCACATGTTTGAAATAGGCGTCTACCTCAAGAGTCCCCCTCTCCTTACCAAGGTGTTAAAAATGCATCATTATTCTAAAATATATCATTTTTTTAGTAATATCTCATAGTTTTTAACTAATAAACCTTTTACTCAGTCAACTCTTCATCTTATGTGAGCATTTACTCATTTTTGGGTATTTTTTTATTCTTTTGGATTTATCTCATCCCAACACTTGGATTAATCCAATTGGTCCATTGGAACCTTAATTGGACCATAATCCAAAAATTTCAAAAAATGTAGACCCTTAGGCTAAGGTCCTTTATACACATTTTCAATTAATTCCAAATGCACATTGGAAAGTTCATTTTGAATTTCTATTTTAGGGGAATCCATTTTAGACACTAGGAGGATTTTTATATCCAAATATATCTCAATTTTGGATTATCTCTCTCTAGATATTTTCTCTCTCTAGGCCAAAACAGGGTAAAATAAGATCTTTCTTCTATTTCAGAGAGGGGAATAATTACAAGAATAGAAGGGGAGGTTCTTACACTTTTACACCTCAAAATTTGGAGGGAGGAATCTTACAGAACTAGTCAAATTCTCTCTCTAGGATTTTCTATCTCTATGTTCGTAAAAAGGTCCATAATTATGGAATACACCCATTTATCGTAAGGTCAAAAATGATAACTCGTAGCCCATGTGAAACTTTAATTATTTACATATTAATCTAGGATTAACCTAAGACTTAATCTGCTAAGCTTACTTTTAATCTAGTTTTTACTAGGTTAGGTCTAATGACTAGGTCTCTTAAAGATAGGTCTAATGACTAGGTCTCTTAAAGATAGACTTACATCTTCTCCCCTAGTTAATTGAAGACCTTCACGTTAAATTCATCTCATCATTTTCTCTTAAAACTTCTAAGGTCTATGCCATATAATGGGTAGCCACATAAAAGTTTAATGCATTTTAAGCATGACTAACTATTCATATGGAGTCTATAGGTTGGATATACTCTTGATTAAGCCATAATTGCTAAGTTAGGTAAACACATCATGATTCCAAAGGATTTTTATATTTTCCTAGCTAGAACCTAAGGAAATCTTTCTTTCAATTCCATTCTTACTCTTAAAAAATTCCTATTGATCTCAATATACCTTTAGCTCACTAGAGTAACACTTTGCTCCCTAGATTTGTATATTCTCTCTCTAAAAAGTAATTTAGAGTTGTTGGATAGATTCCTATTGTTAACCCATCCTTAATTTCATGATTAGGTCCATTATTTAGCTTAAACTAATGAAAGTATTATATTTAGTTGTTTTCTCTCTCTAGAATTTAGGGCTTGAGCCAAGGGTGTTTCTACGAACCCTTTCCACATCAATTTGTTGTCTAATCATTCCTAAACAAATCAAAATCTTAAGGTTAACTTACACCCATTTAAAAATAATTCACTAACCCTAGGTCTCAATTAAATTAGTAATCTATAATCAGTGTTAATTTAAGGTTTAATTAATTTCAAAAAAAAATTAAAAGGCTTATCCTAAGCTAGGGGAAAGTCTAAGAGTGTTCTAAAAATGCACTATGATTAACCCTATGGTCAATTGCTATATCCAAACTATAAGGTTAGCAAAAATCTCTTAAAGATAAGGTTTGGGTCATTTAACTTGATTCTATAATATTATTTACAGAGAATATACATAACTAATTGAATCTAAGACATCACAATTTGCACCTTAGTCAAGGTGTGTGTTTGTGTTAATTTTTTACCCTTTCTTTGGCAGTTGTCAAAATACTCTTGGATTTACACATCCTAATGGTAGTTTCACTATTTCTTATACTCACAATAATTTTTTATAAGATACTTTCACCTAAATTGGCCTTATGTGCCTTTACACACAATGTGCACATGCACTTGGGGTATCTGCTCCCTTGATTGAATTTTCTTTTACCAAGCTTGCTTTAGAAAGTCTAGCTTTCTCTAAGCTCTTAAATTTCCTTAGAAGTTTTTAATACAAATGAATATATAGAAATGAATCTCTTAATCTTATTAATTTTCTCTCTCCTCAAGAACTTCAATTTGTACATATACTTGGCTTAGGGAGGGATCTTACACTAGTAGAGCTCGATATCTTAACACTCCCCTTTGAGCTCAACTCCAGACATTGTACTCCAAGCAAGCTCCTAAACATGTGGAGATTCTTTGTGCCCAATGCCTTTGTGATGAAGATGTGAGCCACCTGATCCTATATGCTAGCATATACTAGATCTCTAGAACACATACTAGAACCTTCTTCCTCACAAAGTGATAATACACCTCAATGTGCTCTATCCTAGCATGGTATATATTGGGTTACTTGCCAGCTCTATGCTAGTCATGCCGTCGCAAATGATAACAATGCTATCAGGCTCTTCACCCATAACACTAAGAAGATTTTGAAACCAAGTTATCTAATAAGCTACCATAGTAGTGCCCCTCTAGTTTGCCTCTATACTCAATAATGTACCTGGAAGAAAACATAAGGCCACTCGGGTAGATCTCTTGTCAACACTACTAGCCTAATTTGTATTTGTCTACCCATGTAATTGTATCTCTATGCTAGCCTTATAGAAGATTCCAAAATCAACTATGGAATTTATGTACTTGAGAATTTGTGTAGCCGCATCCAGGTGTGACTTCATGGGGGCCTACATAATCCAAGTCACAAGTCCAATAGCATAGCTCAAGTTTGGCTTAATAATGTAAATCAAACTACCCACCACCACTATGTGCCTACATAGTGAGGTCCTCCAAAATCTCATTTGTATCCATGAAAAGCTTTGTGTTCTACTTCAAAGGCACTAAAATAGGCTTACAACCTGTCATACTATACTTGGACAACATGTCCAAGACATACGACCTCTATAACAACAAAATGCATTGAGGTGATCTCAAATACCCAAGAAATACCGCAACTCACCCAAGTCCTTCATCTCAAACTTTTGCTTCAAAATCATCCTAACATAATGTATGTTAGCATCAATAGTGATAACCAAGTCATCCACATAAATTACTAATAGCATGATCCTTCTACTATCTTTTTCACATAAAGTGAAAAATCTACATTGAATATATGACATTCAATGGTAACTCCTCAGTCTTGTTTGACCATGCTTTGGGTGCCTATTGCAATCCATATAAGACTTTACATAACCTGCACAAAAAATCTAGGTGTGCATCACTATCATAACCTAGTAGTGGCTACATCATGATACTTCTTATTGCAAATCACCATGCAAGAAAGCATGCTTTACATCTATATGATGTAAATACCAATCCTTTTCTACAGCTATAGCAACGATATCTCTCACGGTGGTTACCATTCTCACAAACTAGGCTTAATGTTTACTCATAGTAAATACCATAGGTCTATGTATAAACCTTGGTACAACCAATCTTAGTTTATACCTCCTTACACTGATCCATCTAAGTTATCCTTAACCTTAGGTCTACATATAATCTTAGCTTATACCTCCTTACATTGATCCATAGTTCTATGTATAAACCTTGGTACAACCAATCTTAGCTTATACCTCCTTACACTAATCCATCTAAGTTATCCTTAACCTTATACACCCACTTAATCCAATTGCCTTATTTTCCTTAGGTAAAGGCACTAACTCCCATTTAAATTTATATCCAATGTTTCCATCTCCTCATCCATGGCATCTTTCTATTTTTTATTTATGAATGCCTACTCAAAACAAGTGGGATCCAACTCTTGTATTGCTTTAACCATGTAAGCATAATGATGGTTTTATATCCATCAATGGGGTATCTAATCCTCAAAGACCTATTGACACCTAGATCACTACCAAGTGTCCTTAAAACAACCCTAGTTCTCCTTGCACCAAGAGTAACCACCACTGATAGAATGCTAAGCTCCTCATCAAGGCTCTAGTCATCACAGCCACTAGAGTCACCATCAACATTTAAATAACCTAGTGATAGATCAAACATAAAATCTTGATCTACATTTTCCTTTCCTTTGTCTCTTACCAACTCTTTGAGAGTAAAATCTCTCAAATTTGTATTCTCTAGAGGTTGAAGAATTTTGATCAGGTCTGCCTTATTCATGGTTTCCATGAGAATCTTGATTCTCTCCTTATTTTGACGGATATATTAATGCCTGAAATGTGAGAGACACATTTCTTTGCAAGGTTGAGTCTCCTCTTTTTAGCCGCACTACTTTCACACAACTCACTTATATTCTTTAAAGTTCTCTTCCTCTGCCTCTTTTGGGGTTTCTTTCAAGTTTACTAGTTTCTCTTTGAAGGAGTGGTTTACAGCTTCTAGCTCTCTAATCTTATCATAAAGCTCTAAAATAGATTTCTGAGATGTTAATAAAGTTTCTTTCAGTTGATGCATTTGGACTGAGCAAGATGCAGAATATAACTTCATACAGACCATCAAAACCATCTCCAAACAAATATAATCAACTTATTAACATTTACAAATGTAGGAGGTCTACCAGTTGAAGGATCATTGGGATAAATACTTCCATCCACCCACAAATCAATGTGTTTTCTTCCCTCTAGTCGTAGTCTGTTTGCCTCATCTTTGTTCAACAATGCTTGTTGATGATAAATACCTCTCCAAGATGAGTAGACCTGTAATAGCAAGTTTGTATCTGCGTTCTCTTGCATTGAGTAAAGAGTTAGCGATAGACATTAGAGCATAATCCGCTATGCAAGGGTATAACATAAAAGAATAGAAGAGAAGAGAAGAGAGAGAGAGAGAGAGAGACTCTTGCAGACGATTTATGACTCACTGCTGGAAGAATCAGACAAGTTGTTGTGTTCTTCCTTTGGGACCTAGCAGATTGCTTAGCAGAGGAACATATTTTGTTGCTTGTTGTTGTCTTCTTTCCACATCGCTTGAGGATTCCACCTCACTGTTGTTGCTTCTTGTTGTTTCTTGAGATTTTTTTATGTGCTTTCCTTCTCCCACTCTATTCTATTGTTCTTTTGTCAGCTGTGCCGATTTCATGAGCACATTGTCTTTTGCTGACCACTGCAATCTAGGATTCAGCATGCCCTGTAAATAACAGCTTCTCTTTCTCTGTACTGGGTGATGGAGGCTGCATCAGACTGTCCATGTCTTCAAGTCTACTCTCTTCTTCCTTCTTTAACTCCTCTTTAGCTTGCATCACATGCTCATTTTCTTCCTTCATTGTAAATGATACCTGGATCTCATCATCAGAAGTAGAACTTTCTTCTTCAGTTTCACTATCTGTATACTCATCAACACTTGTTTCTTCAGGCTCACTCTTCATTTCCCGCTTACTACTCATATTGAACTTCTTGGCCCTTCCTATCTTATTATGTACTGTTATAGTCCCTCTTCTCCAATTTTGGATGGCACCCACCTGTCTGAGCTAAGGTCTGCCCAAAATCAGTGGATAAGCTCCCAAACCAGCCGGCATAATATGGCAATTTATGTTGCAAACCACACCAAAAGCAGTCACTGGCACTTCTGTACATATACCCAGACACTTCACTTTTGCATGATTTGCTAAATGGAGTCTAAAATCGGAACTAGCATTCAGCTTTAACCCCAATCTCTCCATACAAGACTGAGTCATTACACTGATTTGTGCACCACCATCAACATATGCTTCTCCAACACTCACACTTCCACACCAAGCATCAACTGATGGACAAATATCAGGAAGGTCTTCCATAGACATCAGCTCCATTTCGCCTTGTGTGGGCTCCTGCTCATTTACTTTCCTCGGATTTGCCAACTTCTTCCACTCTCTCTTACGCTTCGGACACAATCCAAGCAATTGGAAAAAAGTTATATTGGCTACCCTTCCCTTTAAATCTCCCATCAATGTTCCTCCTGACCTTGACCAATATGCAAATCTGAAGTTTTATAATGTCTTCTTGGCTTCCTCTTCTTCTCTGGTTGAGGGCTTATATCAAATTGGACATGTTTACCTTTCTTAGAAGATGATTCAGGTTCTGCCATTGTGCTTCTCATCCTCTTTGCCACAGGCATAATCTTTGGAATGGCCTCTACTCCTATCAGGCTGAGAGCTGGTCCCTTTTCTTTATCCTCCCATTTAACTCCACTGGTAGAGGGTTGATTTGGATCTTTTACTTCAACACTATGATCCCCCGATCTATCATTAGTCCTCTGCATCACAGGATACATTCCACCACCTGCTGCTCTGGGCGGTTTGTCACATTGAGGGCTGATATGTCCCCGCTCCCCACAGTTCCAGCATTGGACATTGCTTAAATAGTAGCCCCGCTCCCTGTTCCTCCCATATTCCCTTCACCTGTTGACATATTGTCTCTTCTATTATTTGGTGCACCTCGGCTTCTTCCCTTTCCACCTGCTTCCATCCAATTCAAACTTAGAGACTTCATGAGCTCCACTGCATCATGTATGTCCCTCTTTAAAGTGTCCTCCTATTCAGGAACAACAGCAGCTTCCCTTTCAGGATGTATACTCTCAATCTCTGGCATCTTCATAAACTTCTTCGGCTCTTCCTGTATTCCCATCTGCCTCACACGCTTCACCTTCCACTCCTTCTCTCGAGCTACTCTGACAGCCTCCTCAAAGCTATCCAGGTTCTTCAGCTCCACCTTCAGACGGAGGGTTGGCTCCAAACCAGCCACAAACCGGTCTCTCTTTATCATCTACGGGGGTACTTCAGGAATCAAAGCTTCACACCATAGACTCCACAGTCTACCAAACTCTATCAGATACTGATTCACATCTTGACCGTCCTTCTGCTGAATGTTACACAACTCCTTCCACACTTCATTCGGACTCCTCACACGGGCAAACTGTGCCAAAAATGCAGCTCTGACTACACGGTACTCAGGATCGTGTTGATGAACATTCCTGTGAGTAGTCACAAACATTTGTAGCCATGTTTTTGCATCACCCTGCAAGCAATAAGCCAAAATCTGAGAAAGGATCTCCGAGGTTGCCCTGTCTTTCATCAAGGCTGTAAACTCCATCTTCTCCAGAAACCTGACTGCACTCTCCTGTGGCAATCCCCAATACTTCGGAAAATCCTGAGCCATCTTTCCAAATCTTGCTTCACACAGCCCCTGTCTTCTTTCACAAACCAGAGGAAATCTGCTCCTCTGTGGAGGCACCAAAAAGTGATGGCACAGAAGCAGTAAAGCTGTTTACGCCCTTATAGGGTGCCACACTTCCACACACGCATATAAACACACCAGAATACCAGACCCAAGAGCATGAACAAGATTTATATTTTAGAACAGATACTTATCTTTACAGAATTGTATATCTCAAACACCAGCCCCACAGCTAATCAAGAGAATTTACAACTCTGGCCTGAGTCTCCAAAAGAGGATAATTCACCAGAGAAACCACTCTCTCTCCCTTTTGCTCAAACATTCCTAGACCCAGTCACTCTCTCTTTCTGCCTTCCTGTGCATAGCCCTCCTTTTACATCTTGGCGACCAGCTTCATACCCTTCTCTTGGCTACCAACCGCCACATGCACTCTACTGGTGGAAGCAGTCTTTTGTTGCTGACGTGCTAGCCACTGCCCTCTTCTAGGCGGTTCTCCCTCAGTCGCCACCAGCCACTCTCACCAGTGCCCTCTGCTCTCCTGCTATCTTCAGCTTCTGCAGCCACCAAAGGGGGCCTCCCCTCTGGTCTCTCACCAGCTGCGCTCCATGCTCCTCTAGTGATCTTCTCTGCATGCCTGCAGCACCTTTAACACCAGCCAGTCTTCACGTCAGCAACTCCAGTCGCCCGTAGCCAGCTTCTTAACCATGTCGCCCAGCTTCTCTACATGATGGACACACACCCTGGACACAAAGGCGTCTCTCTGCAGAACCTCAGCCAACCTCAGCCAGCCGGTCCTTCTACGAGGCGACTCTTTCCCTGCACTTGGCCAGTCTCTGCAGCAAACACCTTCAGCACCGTGGCGGCCTCCTTCTTTGCGTGTGGCTGCGCCCGAGAACCCCCCCAACCCTCTACAAGGTGACTTCCTCACTCTTCAATCCTCGCCAGCTTCCAGAACTCGCACGCTGGCATCTACGCTGGCTGCAAGGCAAACAGCCAAGTGGCCTTTCACATTGGCGGCCATGTCAGCATCATTATTTTATTTCTTTCTTTTCCCTAAGGCCTAGAAGATGGCCGCCTAATGCTTTTCACACTAAAGCTCAAGCATACTATCCACACCAGTATTAATTGCTCCCCATGCCTTCACACACTTCAAACACAACCCACGAGGCCCGCTCATTTTCTTTGACGCGCACACATTTCAAACGGCCGAACAGTTGAAACCACCTCCATCGAACCATGCTCCGGACAGGCCTGCACAAGCCCAAAACAAATCCATCTACCCTGTACACCTGGCAATGCCCTCAAAACCAAACTCTTCACACATGCCACGCACACGTATGTACACATAATCAGCCTCTATTTTTGTCCACACAGCGTCCTTCTTTTCTATCTTGGAAAGAACTTTTTCTTGTCCCATCCAACAGTGGTTGCCCTACTATTAAAAGACTTGTTCTATTAACAAACTATTACAATAAAGTACATATGATTACAATGGGTGCGTGTATGTGCTGTTGTCTGTGCATGACTTTTAGTGTGCCAGCCTTTTATTGTCGGCCTATGTCCTTTAGCTAGTTCTTCATGTCCCATCAATCAACTCCTGTCTCAGTGAACTCTCAACACTATCAATGGAAGATGATGATTTAGTAAGCATCTATCTAAATGGACTTGGTAAATAGTATAAGCCATTTAATACCTCCCTTATAGTCAGGGAGAATGTTCTAGACTTAGTATAAGCCATTTAACATTCTCCCTTACAGTCAGGGAGAATGTTCCCAACTTTCTAGACTTAGAATCTATGCTATAATCATAGAAGAAAAGTCTCTTGGTTGAGAAATCTTCTTCACAAAGCAAGAATACATAACAACAGGCCTTCTACTCCAATTCAGGTAGAGGAAAAGATAGAGGTCGTAGTCGAGGCCAAGGTGGTGGCCACATTAGGACCTCAATGGAAGGCTTCTTGGGCCCTTTTATTTGGCAGTTTAAGGAGTCAAACCTTTTCTCTTAAGAAGAAACGTTTTCTAATTAGAAGCTTCAAAACGGCTACTTTATTCGAATTTGAATTTTGGAGGGAAAATGGAATTTAAAATCTAGCGGACAAAACCATATCATGTAACATATCTATGGAAAGCTCTTGATGCGTAGATCACGTATCTATAATCTCCGCTCAAATCGGAGCTTGTATGTAGAAGTTATGGAGGTCCGAAAATTGTAAAATTGCCTCCCCCCCTTTTTTGGGGGAAAAAGTGCACCCTTTGACCACTCTTACACCTCTCTTACAAACCCAATATTTCAGTCCACATGGCAACCCCCCATTTGGCTATTCCTTAATCACCTTAGGCTTGGGCAAATTAAAGGGCCCAAGAAGACCCCATTCACTTCCTAATGAACATGGAAACTAGAATTATGGACAACAATCCAATTTATAGTAGCAACAACCATACATAGGTAGAAGACGCCAGTCTAGAGGCAGGAAAGCCAGAGGGGGGACGAGGTGGTTGGCAAAGAAGTCAAAGTGCAAATAGCATAGAGTGCTATTATTATGGAAAACCAGGGCACATGGCAAAGGATTGCGTAGAATGAAATTAAAAGTGGAAAGTTGCAACAAGATAACTCTGCATCATCTAGTAAGATAGGGTGGTGATGATGACAGAAGTGAGCAGTTGTTTGTGTTGTTGCAGCACATGCTAAGTTCCATAATAGGAGATGTGTCAAGATCTAAAGATATATCGTGTGTGGATTATCACGCCTAATCATGCGTGAATGGTTTAGAGACATGTAAAAAATGGAAAAACTATCTTATGTAGAAACAGGTGATGATACTGTGTATCCATTGCGCATATTGGTAAAGTGCCATTGTCTATGTAGGATGGAAAAATGAAGTACTTGGTAGATGTACTTCATGTTCCAAATATTACAAAGAACCTGGTTCTATTGGACAGATGGTTGAGCACGGTGGTCTGCAAGTGAGGTTTAATCCTCAAGAATATTTTATGGAAGACTTCAAAAATCATTATCTCTTGATTGTAAAGGGTAGTAAAAATGGTAGGATGTTTACTTTGGATTTGAACATGGTTTAGGTTAAGGCAACCATGTTTGTGTATGAAAGAGGTGTCATTTCAGATATTGGCATATGGCACAAGCGCATTGTTCATGTGAATATATAACAGTTGAAGTTTATGCAGACCCAAAATATTATTGCAGGTTTGCCAAAGTTTAAGGTTGAACCAGCTTGGTAAGCATGCCAAACCCACAGAAAAGAATGTCAGTGTAAGGCCATTAAACACTATGACAGTGTGGGTTTAGTTCGTGAGGTGAAAAAGTGAGGTGTTTAGAGATTTAAAGTCTTGGTTGAAAAGGAAAAAGGCATACAAATAAAATTTAGGAGATCAAATGGTGGGAGAGAGTATTTTTCCAATGATTTAAGTGATTTCTTAAGAAAGCAGGGAATCAAGACAGAGTTTACATGCAAGTACACTAAGCAACAAAACAGTGTTGATGAAGAAAGAAAAAATAGGCACATTGTAAAAGTAGCACGTGCTTTTTTGTCTGAAAAGAATATGACACATTATTTTTGGTGGGGCAGAAACAGTAGCATTTGCTGTGTACATTATGACAGGACCCCCACTATAGTTGTTCATGTTATGACACCTGAACATAAGTTTACAGGCATAAAATTGGATATGTCTCTCTTGAAAGTGTTTCGGTTTATTGCATATGTGCATGTTCCCGAGACGAAGTGAGAACAAAGTTTGATCTAAAAGCAGAGAAATGTATCTTTATTGGTTATGCTTTGGAGAAAAAAGGTTATAGATGTTATAACTCTACCACTTATGATATGTAAGCAGAGATGTTGTCTTTTATGAGAGTAGATGGTATGCACTAGCAGTGAAGACAATAGAAGATGGTATGCACTAGCAATGAAGACAATAGAAGATGCAGATATAAGAAGTACTAATGCTGCACCACATGTAGAGCAACAATCACAGGTGCTTAGCGGACCTAGATAGACCTCTAGAAGTGGATTGAGTGTTAGTCCATGGTAAAGAAGGTTGAGGAGAGATGCAGGTACACATGTACTATGCAAAGGGAAGAAAAAGGTACATTAACTTTTTGTGCGTGATCTGTCAAGTCACTAATATGTGGATGGTGACTCTAGTGGCTCTTAGCAGAGCCTTGATGAGGAGATTGGCATTCCATTTGTGCTCCTCGTGTAAGATGAACTAGGACTATTTAGAGGACGAATGGTAGTAATATAGGTGTAGATACCCTATTGAATATGTTGAGATATGATGGATATACACCCTATCATTATGCTTATATGGTTAAAACAATACAAGAGTTGGAGCCCACTTATTTTGAGAAAGCACTTGGAAATTAAAAAATGGGAAGATTCCATGAATGAGGAGATGGCAGCATTTACATGTAAATGCAGCATGGGAGTTAGTTCCTTTCCCGAAGAAGGAAAAAAGGCAATTGGATGTAAGTGGGTGTATACGGTCAAGCATAATGCTGATGGTTCAGTGAGTAGGTATAAGGAAAGATTGGTTACCAAGGGCTATACACAAACCTATGGCATTCACTATGATTTGCAAGAAGAAGTATACATGATGTAGCCACTAGGTTATGAGAGTGATGCACACCCAGATTTTCTGTGCAGGTTACGAAAAGAGCTATGTGGCTTGAAGAAACCACCCAAAGCATGTTCAAAGAAGATTAGGGAGTATCTTGTTATTGTTAGATTTCAAATATCCAATGCATATTTGTGCGCTTTTGCCGCACAGGTCGTAGCTGGGGACTTGCCAGACACCGTATGCGAGCCACTAATGGCTACAAGCATACAACCAGGGAAGGAAGCTCAAAACAGAATGCAAAAGGTGTGTCACTCACCGCTTAACTGCCGCCTTGAAGGATTCCCGCGTCGAAGCCGTGAAGGAGGAGCCGCCGTCGTGCCGCTCTACCGCCTCTCCGCCGCCGCCGCTGTGCCACTACACAGTGCGCTCGATCGCTCTCTCACTCTCTCTCTCTCTCTCTCTCTCTCACACGCAGGAGAAGGAAACCAAGGAGATAAGGCAAGAGCACTCTTGTATTCACAACACATGAGAATGAGGATTTTAGGGTTACATTTGACTCTTATAGGTGACTTGGTCGTTCACACTTGGGCGCCCATACATGGCCGGCCGACCCTAACCCTTATCCTACTGATATCCAAGGTGCGCCTCTCATCGGCGATCACCCAATCCCTTCATCCTTAACATATGGTGCCGACAAGCCCGGCCCATGACTCAGAATATTTAAATTAATGACGTAAAACATAGTACGTCTCAATGTCCGCCATGGGTTAACATGCCCCCCTTCCTGATGTAGATTCCGTCCTCGGAAGCTATGGTATGGTAAGCTCGATAGGGTTGTTGTGGTTGACCGTCTGCAAAACAGGGAAAAGAGTGAAAGTATGCTGGAATTCAAAAGATATAACAAGCATGTTAGACCACAATGGATATTGCTTATGAGAACTTAGTTTAAGGGTCACATGAATGAGCTAGTGTAGCAAATTAATAGGAGTTTAAAATTATTGAAAGGAATTCAAGAGTTAGCAAGGTGTCAAAGGTTAATCAAGGTTTATATAACTGGCCTAAGTCAAGGAAAATAACCAAGCTTAATAAATAAACAGATGACCACACTGTGTCTACTCTAAGAACAAGTTAATACCACGCGTCTAGGGACACAAGAAACATCAGAGTTACAGGAGCCTTTTGCCTTTTTTTTTTTTTAAATGCACGTGACAATTTTTACACACAATGGCGACCTTCCTAAGGCAAAACTAACATCGATCCTGGTACCATGTTTAACACAAGGCATTATCCAGGAATCTATTAGCTCACTTTAGGCAAGGCTATCCCCTACCAACCAAGGCATCGGTCTGGAGTAGAATACTCCTCGCCTACCAAGTATCAATAAGGCGATAAGCCAACATTAAAGCACATTATAGACTTGTATTGCCATTTATTGTAGGCTTTTTTTTTAAATAAAGTTTCTTTTGATCTTTGCTCCTGAACTAAAATGTGTTCTTACATCCTTTCGACAAGGGGTAAAAGCTATGTCCTAGAGGTCAACACACACACAGCCAGGTGTTCAAACATTAAGATGGTTTGACCCTAGACCTAAGACAATCTTATTCCAAGGTTAACTAAAGACGTCATGCTGCCTAGGAATATTTCCAATAAAGTTAAGCTCATTAATGATTTACACTAGCATGCAAGCAACTTCAAAAACTAAGTAGTACATTGACAATTTCCATGTGGTCATGCCTTATAGTTTATGAAATTAATTGAACAGTAAAAACGAAAGAGAGTGGGTATGGAAGAATTACACCTGGAATTGGAGATCTCCTTGATTTGACGAGACAGCTTGCAATTTGATGTAGATATATTTTGATGAACGTTTGGCAGTCTCAGGACTTGAAAGCGAACCCACCTCAAACTTTTTAACCTGTACAATCAACTAACAAGCACTATACCTCGAGAGGCACATCAGTGTGGAAAATCAAAGACTCGTTTAAAGAATGTAAACTAGAAAAAACTAGAAAACACTAACCTACCTACCAGTCACCACACTACTACTGAGGATACGGTAAGAGGATGTTGTAGAGTCTTGGCTCTAGCCCTAAGGCTAAGCCTCTATCCGCATCATCCAAATAAATAAAATCAACCTCAGTAGTGCCATGAGTTTCATCCGTCCATTCATCATCGTCAGATATTTCCTTTTCATTTTCCCATCCACATAGACTCATCAAGAATATAACCATGCGAGGATAGTCATCTTGTGGAAAAGGAAAGCATTGGGCTATCGGGGATATGTCCTCTACGGAGTAGGGGTCAGTCATGGTCAATAGGCGAATTAGCCATTCTAATTCCTCAACATTTTCCTCTCTGGCTAGTATATCTATATGATCCCATTCAGTTTCAATTACAGGATAGCACATGTGGAATATCTGAGAAAGGTACAGATGATACCTCTCACCAAAGGTAGGAATGGATGAAGTGTATGATGATCGGGCATCTGCCATATCTGCAAACACAGATATAGCATCAGTAGGTTTAGACAGGTCAATCTAGTTCTTGATTGTATACGGATATTTCTCTTGTTTTGTGCTCTTGCTCTTTTTACTATTTTTTGTTTTTCTTTTCTTTGTTTTTTTTTTTTGGTGTATGAAGCTATATATATACATCCCCTTGAATTTGGCAATTACATGGTCAGGGGAGAAGGCTAAGGAGGAAGCATTAGAATGTCGTGCGTGAGTACATGCTCCCCCTTTCCTTGGGTAGATCATATTATTTGCAATGATGTTGCAGCCTCTTGGAACCAATTTGTCCAGCGGGTCATAGGTTGTGATGTGGGCAGATAGCTTTTTATGACCCTTGTGGCCACATCCAATTGTAGAGATGGTAGGGTACGCTCCCATTGACGAATGGAGGAAATGGTTTCCGACGATACTATTACAAGGGGAGACGTAGACTCATCGGTTTTTTGTTGGGTGTTGGCAAGAGTAGGTGTAGAGCATGTAGAAACTTCTATATCAGCGTGTGCCTGGCATGAGGAGCTAGAAGCTTCATGTGGCTCCCCCCTTTCCTGAGCTAGGTGGTAATGATCGATATCGTTTGGGAATCCAAACTAACTCTGGAAGAAGTGGTGCGGAGCACTCTGTTACCTTTCCCTTACCACGATCTTGAATTATCGTTGGGGTGGCAACAATTGGTTTGCAAGGTTTCACAGGTGATGTAGAGGGATTCAGCTTATGTTTAGGGACCCAAATCTGGTCATTTCCCTCGTAGTACCCTTGGGCTACTAGTAATTTTTTAGGGATCCATCGTGATGTTACATTGCCCTTTCTCGGGTGGGTAGCTGCTTTCCTTTTACGAGGCTTCTTGGTGGTTGAACGAGATTGAGCAGGGGAAGTAGCTATTAACGAAGCTTTTGGGACCCATTTGTACGTGTTTTTTGGCATAGTAAGCGAAGCTTTAGGGACCACCTTGCCTGTTTCCACTCGTGGCATTGAAGCGTTAGAGGGGTGGCCAACAATCGAAGATGGTTTTGCCACTGGACTTGGTGATTTTTCGTTATCCATCATTTTGTCCAGAGTGGATGGCTTAGGAGCGAGATTTTGAGTGGTCAGACCTAGTGTTGGTTCTTGCGTTGTGACTTGTCTGGTTGCCCAATCGATATTGCACTTGGTGGCCATCATCCATTTGCGCCCTAAGATTACGGTCCCTCAGGCATAACCAAAAAGCTTTGAATTATGGTTCCCTTGTCATAAGCAACCGGAGTGTGCAGAATTCCTGAGACAGGGGTTTTCTTCTTGTTGATTCCTTGAACTTGGATAGAACTCTTGGTTAAAGGTGGTTTTCCCAGTTGACACCACACGCCATATGATAGCAAATTGTGTTGAGCTCCTGTATCCAATAATGCATTATACAACACCTCCCCGTAAGGACTCCGTAACTCAATTGGGTATCTTAGAGGTGGGTCAGATTCCAGTGCATCCTCCTTTGCTTCCTCGAAAAATACTTGCGTAATTCCCAAGTTGGCTTCTCGTTGTCTCCTAGCACGCTGTTGACGTTCTTTAGCTTCGACTCTCGCTTGTATCTTTTTAAGCTCAGCTTGATCTTTAGCTGCCTTCTTTTGATGGATTGCATGTAACTCCTCCTGGCTCAGGGGGTCATAGTATCGTTTGAATTTACTCCCATTAAGGAATCCAATGGTTTCAACTCCGTCGAGAGTCTCCACTCTGATGGTACCTTGCGGGGTAATTTCACATACTCTATATGGTCCCTTACCAGCATATTTGAGCTTCTTCTTTTCGTTTCGCACTCCATACATCAGGACTTTATCCCCAACCTTGATGTCCTTGTCCTTTAGATGGCGATCAAACCATTTTTTCCTTCTATCCTTCTCCACAAGGGCATTTATACAGCCAATTGTCTTTCTTCGTTTAGCCGCTCAAGGATATACAGACACTCTGCTAAGGGATTACCATCCCATCCCTCTTGAGTAGCAACACGAAGACTAGGAATGACAAATTCCCACGGCATGACTGCTTCTTGGCCATATACCATTTTGAATGGTGTGCAATTAATAGCCACTTTGTACGCAGTACGATAGGCCCATAAAGCTGTCATAAGCTTTAGATCCCAATCCGTGCGATGAGCTTCAACTGTCTTTGTCAAAATAGAGATTAAAGTCTTGTTGGTACTCTCGGCTTGGCCATTCGCTTGCGGATAGTAAGGAGTAGATTTATGATGGGATATCATGAAATTTGTTGTGAGCTCCTTAATCACTTCATTTATAAAATGCGTACCATTGTCGCTCACAAGTTCCAAAGGACAAGCGAATCGTGTGATTATATTTTCAAAGAGGAACTTGGCTGTTGTCCCCGCATCTGCCTTACGTGTCGCTTTCGCTTCAGCCCATTTGCTCATATAGTCAGTGGCCACAATAATATAGCGAGATTGTGTGTTTCGGGCCGCTGGACTAATTGGACCTACAAAGTCTAAACCCCACTTTTCAAATGGTTGGTTTACTTTGATCGGATGTAGGGGCATCTGATCTTTCCTCTGGGGTTTCTTATATCGTTGGCATTCATCGCAACCCTTCACAAAGAGTGATGCGTCTTGGAACATAGTGGGCCACCAATACCCTGATTGTAAGATCTTTCGCGCAGTTAAGTCTCCTGAGAAGTGACCACCGGCTACGCCCATATGTGCCTCTTGCAAAATGTATAGATACTCATCCTCTCGGGCACAACGCCTAAGAATGTCATCCTTTCCTCTTTTATAAAGAGTCCCTGCTATCAGGCAATAGGGTTCGCATTCTTTGATCAGCTTTCGAGCTAGATCTTTACGAAGCTCCTTGGGTGGAAAGCCATTAACCAAAAAGTTAACAATCTTCTCACTCCATTCAGGCATTGTCTCCACCATGAACAGGAAGGTGTCAGGTAAGTCATCATCAACCCCCGTAGGAGCCTCACCATTAGGTATGCAAGACAAATGATCAGCCATAACATGTTTTTTACCAGGTCTCACAACAACAGTGAAATCAAACTCAAGAAGAATCAATAACCATCGTGTGATTCTTCCTGTGGAGCATGGTTTGTTTACCAGATACAATAATGCTTGATGATCTACATAGAAAACAAACTTGGTGGCAAGGAGGTAATAACGAAATTTCCTTACTGCATATATCATTGCCAACCCTTCTCGCTCCGTAGTGGTGTAGTTCATCTCAGCATCGTTCAACTGGCGACTGGCAAAGCTAATGGGGTAGTCTAGCTTGTGTTCTCCAGGTTGAGTTAAAACACACCCAATAGCAAAGTTTGATGCATCAATATGCACATGGAAGAGTAAATCCCAGTTAAGCATTCTCAAGATTGGAGCACTCGCCAAGGCCTTCTTTAATAGCTCATAGGCACGGTCACATTCTTCGGTCCAAATAAACTCGATGAGAAGCTTATACAATGGTCGAGCTATCTCGGCGAAGAATAGAATAAACCTTCGATAATAACCAACGTGGCCCATAAAGCGTTGGACTCCCTTGTAGTTGGTGGGTGGTGGCAATTCCAGAATGACCTTGATTTTACTCTCGTCAGTGGAAATCCCATTTTTGGACACTATATGCCCTAAGATAACTCCGTGTTTAACCCAGAATTGGCATTTGAAAGGATTCAAGGAGATGCGATATAATCTACACCTTTCAAATATTTTTCGTAAACACATCAAGTACTCGTCCCACGAGGAATGAACACAAAGATCATCTAAGAAAGCTTCACAGAAGTCCCTTAGATATTCCTTAAAGGCCGTGTTTATCAATCGTTGGAATGTTGCAGGTGCATTGGTCAAGCCAAAGGCCATGACGCGAAAGGAAAACACTCCAAACTCCGTGATAAATGCTGTTTTAGCTTGGTCCTCGACTGCAATTGTGATCTGATTGTAACCCGAGTACCCATCTAAAAAGCTATATGCCTCCTTGCCTGCCACTCTTTCAAGCACATGTTCAGAATATGGCAAGGGGTAATGATCCCTTCTGGTGGCTGCATTAACCTTTTTGAGATCAACGCACACTCTGAGTTTCCCATTCTTCTTTGGCACGATGTGACTATCGGAGAAACCCATTCTGAGTGCTCAATTGGGTATATGAATCCACATTTTACCAGCTTTTCAATTTCCTCTTGTACAATCTTTGCATACTTAGGATTCATTGGGTAGGGACGTTGCTGGACTGGTTTAGCAGTGCTAATCATTGGAATCGTGTGTTGCACCACCGAGGGTGGAACACCCTTCATGTCATGATATGTCCATGCAAATATGTCCTTGAATTCTTTAAGAAGCTTCGTAAGTGCAGCTTCTTCCGCCTTGGTGAGGTCTTGAGCAATAAAAACTGGTTTAGACTCCTCACCCGGATCTGCTAAGTCTATCTCCTTAACTACCGCAGGGCCATCGTAGACACCGCTACTCCCATTGGTAGGCGTTCGTTGGGCTTTTGTGTAGACTACTTTTGTGTAGACTACTTTACGTTCCCCTGTGGTGAATGATTTAAAATGCTCGGGGGCAGGGTGTAAGTCTACTGGTTCTTGTTGTGCCAGGATTTTTTCTTTCAATTCCGCTTCCTTTTGCTCTGAGCCAACTCTTGGTTTTGCCGCCTTCTTGCAGTACGACTTAGTTTTGGTTTTTCTTCGATTTCTAATTGGGCGACGTCATGAGGTTGCGGAATACACCACATGACACTTTGGAGGTATTTTCCCCAATTATCCGCTATCTTCCGATGAGCATCAATGGCTCCTACATAACTAAGCCATTCTGCAGTAGATCTTTCCTTGTTTATTGTAGTGCGTACATTAGCTCGATAGCGTTGGCACTTATGTCTCGTTTTCTTCTTACCAAGTTTTTGATTTTTGTTTCTATCAGATTCGGACTCACTTGGTCGAGCTTCACTTTCGGACGAACTGCAGGAGGTCACTGTCCTAGGCCTTGAGCACCTTGCTTCCACATTTGGGTGAATATTTGATTCATCCCTCCCATCAGGCTCAGGGTCAGTTTCTTCTTGAGATTCATACTCAAAGTCACGTTGGTCAGAGTCTTCGCTACTTTCAGTGTCAGTGGAGTTGGCCACTTTCTCGCCATCAGGGGTCAAGTGCATAACACCTATCATGTTTATTGGCACTAACGGTGGCATATCTTGCCCCTCAGGTGTTACCCAACTTGTACCTCTATTTCCCCATGTGTCTATGGTTGCCGCTAGGTGTACCCAATCCACGTTATCCGACTCAGTCATACCCGGTAGGACATCCATATAAGGAGAATCCTTCCCATCATCAGTCTCTTTTTTGCATGTATAGCAATACCTTAATGGGGCGGAGTGAATAGTGGTATCCGATCGATTATCAATGATAACCTTGCTTCCTAAAGGATGTGCACGACCATTCTCAAGATCAACTCGAATGACAGAGTCCTGGAATTGTAGATAGACATGGTTTTTCGACCAGTCATGCACCATTTGTGCTTCCCTCATGAAAGGACGTCCTAAGATCATTTGATATGACATAGGATGCTTGGAGAAATCCATTACAATGAAGGTATGTCGTACCTTGTATCCCAGAACCTTGATCTTAAGGTCCCTTAACATTCCAATAGGTTTAGCTATGGTTCCGTTTGCCATCTTAACCACTATGTTTGTGACTTCGAGGTGAGGTCTTCCCATAGATTCCCAACAGTTTTTAGTCACAATGCTCACTCCAGCACCACCATCAAGGATTCCCTTTAGAGTTAATCCCTTGGTAGTAATGGGGAGGGTGGCATTAGATTCGTCCCCTTCAAAGTACTGTCCCAACTTGTTCACAGGTATTTCCACGACCGAGTCTTCATGTAAGATTCCTCCCCAACCTTCGAGGTATACAGGAGTAAGAATCTCCCTTTCTGATCTTATAATTATTCCCTCTCTAAAATAAAAGAAAGTTTCTGTTTAAAAAAGAAAGACCCTTTTCCTAGAATACTTCTCAGGAGTCACGCCTATTTTAAGGATTCAGAACAATGAGTTCAGAAGTGAAAATCGGTGTTTTGGATACCAAGGTTTTGGTTTTCATTCGAGTACGGCCCAAAAGAAGTTCTTTATCTATTGGGGAGTTTAAGAAGTTATCCCCCAGATATTGTGAGCCTTATATCTGAATTCAATGAAAGTAGGTGACTTAGCCTACAAGCTTCTTTTATCTCTTCATCTCAAAATTCTTAATGCCTTCTATAGAAAAATGTGTCAAACCCAAATCATGGTAAGACGGTATAACTTCAGTGGCAAGTTACCGTTGGCTTCTAAGTTACGCTATCTCCTTCCTTTATATAAGTCGTAACTTTTACTTGTCGCTCACAGTAATCTTACTTCCATCGATCTCTTTTCTTTCTTAATCTCCTTCATGGCTTGGCAACAAGAACTAGTTTTATCCATAATGATTCCTCACCTTCAAGACGCAAGTGAATCTGTGAAGAAGGATTTTATAGAGCAGTATGAGCGCTCACTTTTCCCTCACTTGGGAACTTCTGTAGCGCAAACCAAATGGCGGACCTATTAAAACATAACTAGGGTAACACCCTGGGGTCAGCAGCACTTTCGTAACAATGTCCGCTTGGCCATGGTTATTGAAGCTTTGGGTTTGGGTCCCCGATACTACTGCGTCATGAGATCAAGGCATCCTGGGTTTTCTGAGCGGGTCTTCTTACTGGCGTGTTTTCTTCCTCATGAGAAGATATGCCTTTACCCCGTTTTTGGCTTGCCTCTCAAAGGTCCTTTTGTTAGAACACCTCATACCACTGAGATAGGCGCAGCAATAACCCACAGAATCATTCCCATAGATGAGTTACCTTATACTTGTGCAGCTTGTGAGGACTGCTTTTGTGACCATATGATGGACGGGCTTATGGAAGTGTAAAGAGTTCCTCTATCTTTACTGTATAAGTTTCGAGAATGAATAAAGTTTAAATCTTGTTCGTATTTTGAATCTTGCTCTCTTTAAGACTTATCTTGGTGGTTAATCTTGATTAAATTTTTTTTTCTAAGTCTCATATTCGTGAATCTTGCGAAATTATCACAAGTTGCGAGATGAGGACATCTCGCGTTTTTTAAGTGGGGTAGAATGTAAGATTCCTCCCCCAACCCCTTTTTGATGTCTAGTATCTTCCCCTCTGTAATCAACCCTCTTCAGAAATATAAAGACCCTGTTGCTAACTATTTTAGCCTAGAGAGAGAAAAATTATTCTAGAGAGAGAATATTCAGATTTTGAATATTTTTGGATAGAAAAATATCTCTTATAATTCAGATGAGTTTCCCTGAAACAAAAATTCAAAAAAGAATTTTTCAATGTGCAATTGGAATTAATTGAAAATAGCTATAAAGAACCTTAGCCTAAGGGTCTAGATTTTCAGAAATCTTTAGACTATGGTCCAATTAAGGTTCCTATGGACCAATAGCATCAATCCATGTGTAGGGAGGAGATAAATCCAACTTGTAAAAATAAAATACCCAAAAATGAGTAAATGCTCACATGAGGTGAAGAGTTGAAAATGTACAAGGTTTATTAGTAAAAAAACTATGTGCAATATTAAAAATATGAGATATTTTGGGTATAATGATTTTATTATGACACATATGTAAGGAAGGGGAGTCCCTTAAATGCTCACATAAGATGAAGAGTTGAAAATGTACAAGGTTTATTAGTAAAAAACTATGAGCAATATTAAAAATATGACATATGTAAGGAAGGGGAATTCTTTAAAGGAGGTGCATATTTCACATAAGATGAAGAGTTGAAAATGTACAAGGATTATTAGTAAAAAACTATGAGCAATATTAAAAATATGACATATGTAAGGAAGGGGAATTCTTTAAAGGAGGTGCATATTTCACATAAGATGAAGAGTTGAAAATGTACAAGGTTTATTAGTAAAAAAAAACTATGAGCAATATTAAAATGATTCCATTATGACACATATGTAAGGAAGGGGAGTTCTTTAAAGGAGGTGCATATTTCACATGCTTGAATGAGTTTTAAACTCATAAAAATTGAGATATTTCATCTCTCCTCTCTCCTCATTCAAGTCTAGTTCCAAAAAGTTAGCTTAACTGATCTAAAAATGGTCAAATATTGACCAAACTGATTTAGAAAATTCTAGAATCAGTTTGTTTGGTTAAGAGCTCAATTTTTCCTATAAATAGAAGCCTCCCCCTTGTTGAAAAATATATAGTGTTTATGCATCGTTACTCTACTCCACCTAAGCCAGAAACTATGAATTCATTTAATAATTCACTAGTTTTTGGAGCTTCCCTCTTTCTTCAATCCCCATTAGTGGCTCCATCAACATACTTAACCAATTGATTGGTTGGGGGCCTCTACCGTGAACAAAGAATCAAGCAAGTTGTAAGGTAATTAGTGAATATTGATCTTTCTATAATTTCTCAATGTTTCTCTCTTCTCAACCCCTCTCAAGCTTGAGAAGTTTAATTGGTATGGTTTTTTTTTAATGCTATTGAAGTTTGAATAGTAGTGAAGAGTTACATAATGCTATTGAAGTTAATTTTCATTTATGTTTAAATTCTAATGATTTTTATGTAAATTCTCTCTCTCACTCAAGAAATGGTCATACTCATGAACCGTTCTCAATCCAAATCAAGCTTTTCATAAAGCTTTTCCTTAACCCAAGATTAAGCTATGCTTGAGGCCAAATTAATGGCTTTTTTCTATGCTTTTAGTTTATGTATATTAATGATTCAATCCATTATGGATTGATAATCCAATTAGAGATTATTTTAATTATTTTCTTAATGATAAGCATTATCCCTTAGAAAAAATTGAGATTTATCAGTCATAGCAGCGGAGCTATGGCAAAATTTTTATAAAAATTATGCATAAAATAATCTCATTCAAAGCATAAAAAGAGGACTTCCTACCATATTCTAGGAATTATCATCCTAGATTAATTGAAAGAATTTCATTACAATCATGGAGAAATTGAATTTTAATATTATGCATAATGGATAAATTTTTATATCAAAAGTGTTATTTTTACCATTTTTGTTTCATGCATAGAAGTATGCATAATGGATAAATTTTTATATCAAAAGTGTTATTTTTATCATTTTTGATTTTCATGCATAGAAGTATGCATAAAGGAAAATTTTTATATCAAAAGTGTTACTTTTATCATTTTTAATTTTCATGCATAGAAGTATGCATAAAGGAAAATTTTTATATCAAAAGTGTTACTTTTATCATTTTTAATTTTCATGCATAGAAGTATGCATAAAGGATAATTTTTTTTATATATCAAAAGTGATACTTTTATCATATTGGATTTCATGTATAGAGGTATGGATAAAAGATGATTATTTTAATGTAAAAAGTATTACTTTTGTCACAATTGAATTTCATGCATAGAGGTATGCATAAAAGTTGATTATTTTATTATAAAAGTATAACTTTTATCATAATTGGAATTCATGCATGGAGGTATGCGTAAAAGATATTCTTTTTATACTAAAAGTGTGATTTTCATCATAAATGGATTTTATGCATAACTTAGATGCATAAGAGAAATTCTTTTATTCTAAAAGTGTAATTCCTACCAAATTGACTTTATGCATAAGAAGATGCATTTTAAAAAAATGATTTTTAATTCAAAAGTGTCATTCTCATCTAAATTGAATTTATGCATAGGAAGATGCATAAAAGATTGAATTTTAATTCAAAAGTGTCATTTTCATTTAAAATGAATTTATGCATAGGAAGATGCATAAAAGATTGATTTTTCTTCGGAAGTATTAATCTCCTTAAATGGAATTTATGCATAAGTAAATGTGTAAAGAAATCTTATATCAAATATAAGAGTTCTCTTGTATTCTATAAATAGATATGAGATGTGATAGGATGTGATAAGAGGTGTATAAGAGATGATAAGAGGTGATAAGATGAATTAAGATGTGATAAGATGTGTATGGGATGAGGTAAGAAGTGTATGTGATAGGATAAGATGCATATGGGTTGTGATAGGACGAGAATGGATGTGATGTAAAAGATTAGATGTGAAGGCATATGGGGTTACATGAATGGGAATGTGGAAATGGATGTATGTATGTGGATGTGTGGATGTGGAGATGGGAGTATGGATGTATGAATGTGAAAATGGATATATGAACGTGAAAATGGATGTATGCATGAAGATGTATATGCATAGATGTGAATGTGGATATAGATGTAGATGTGGATGTATAGATGTGAATGGGAATGTAGATGTGAATGTGGATGTAGATGTGGATGTAGATGTGGATGTATAGATGTGAATGGGAATGTGGATATGGATGTATGTATGTATGTGGATGTAGATGTGGATGTATAGATGTGAATGGGAATGTGGATGTGGATGTATGTATGTATGTGGATGTAGATGTGGATGTATATGAATGTGGATGTATAGATGTGAATGGAAATGTGGATGTGGATGTATGTATGTATGTGGATGTAGATGTGGATGTATAGATGTGAATGAGAATGTGGATGTGGATGTGGATGTATGTATGTATGTGGATGTGGATGTATGTATGTATGTGGATGTGGATGTATGAATGAGGACGTGATAATGGATGTATGCATGTAGATGTGGATATATGGATGTGAATATGAATGTGGATGTGGATGTGGATGTATGGGTGTGGATATGGATGTGTATGTATGAATGTAGATAAGGGATGTGGATGTATAAATGAGGATGTGAAAATGGAGGTATGCATGTAGATGTGGATGTATGGATGTGAATGTGGATGTGGATGTGGATGTATAAATGAGGATGTGAATGTGGATGTGAATGTGAATGTGGATGTGGATGTGGATGTTGGATGTGGATATGGATGTGTATGTATGAATGTGGATATGGGATGTGGATGTATAAATGAGGATGTGAAAATGGATGTATACATGTAAATGTGGATGTATGGATGTGAAGGTGAATGTGTATGTGAATTAATGTGTCGTCTATATGAGGAAATGGATGAGAATGAGTACACATTGAATGGAATGTGGAATAAGTAATGTGGACTAAGGAGGGATAATGTGGAAAGACGAGAGTTCGATTTATAGATGTGAATGGAAATGTGGATGTGGATGTATGTATGTATGTGGATGTAGATGTGGATGTATAGATGTGAATGAGAATGTGGATGTATAGATGTGAATGGAAATGTGGATGTGGATGTATGTATGTATGTGGATGTAGATGTGGATGTATAGATGTGAATGAGAATGTGGATGTGGATGTGGATGTATGTATGTATGTGGATGTGGATGTATGTATGTATGTGGATGTGGATGTATGAATGAGGACGTGATAATGGATGTATGCATGTAGATGTGGATATATGGATGTGAATATGAATGTGGATGTGGATGTGGATGTATGGGTGTGGATATGGATGTGTATGTATGAATGTAGATAAGGGATGTGGATGTATAAATGAGGATGTGAAAATGGAGGTATGCATGTAGATGTGGATGTATGGATGTGAATGTGGATGTGGATGTGGATGTATAAATGAGGATGTGAATGTGGATGTGAATGTGAATGTGGATGTGGATGTGGATGTTGGATGTGGATATGGATGTGTATGTATGAATGTGGATATGGGATGTGGATGTATAAATGAGGATGTGAAAATGGATGTATACATGTAAATGTGGATGTATGGATGTGAAGGTGAATGTGTATGTGAATTAATGTGTCGTCTATATGAGGAAATGGATGAGAATGAGTACACATTGAATGGAATGTGGAATAAGTAATGTGGACTAAGGAGGGATAATGTGGAAAGACGAGAGTTCGATTTAGAAACTGTATTTTGTGACTGTTTGTAAATGACTATTTTATGTCAAGAATGCTGGGGAAGCATTTTGACCGTCTTATGGATTAAGGTCATGAAGACCTAACTGTTAAAGTTGCAACTGCTGACGGAGAGTCAATGGAGGACGTCTCGCGTAGCAAGGTCGACCGAGGTCTTGACCAGCCTCGGTTCGATTTAAATGGTGAGCTTCCGGTACGGTAGATGAGGGACCAAGGAAGCGGCCTATGAGTGAAGCGCTAGGTCACCTGCGAAGGATCCTAGAGGGTGCTGACCATACGGTGCTCGGGCTCTGGGTCGCCGAAGATACCCACACGTGCGTCGTGGAAGATATTGGAACAAGGAGTAAGAGTTGTTTTGTGAAACCGAGCATGGATCTGGTTGATGACCTTGCTGGTCTTCAATGGATGAGTCCATGGCTCTTTATATGGATCTGTTGGTTGATCTTGCTGATCTTCAACGAGAGTCCATCTTGATTTTTATAAGTGATTATATTGCCGAGTATTATGGGCTAGGAACTATTGAAAAGGCCCCTGTGTGGATAGGTGGTGAGCGTTCTAGTTGCCAATGATGCCATAGATACTCTGATGAAGGAATGATGGAAAATTATGAATCAACCGGATAAATTGGAAGATTGTGATCAGTGGTACTATGGTTTCATTAAAGAATTGTTTTAAAGTTAGCTGATGCTAAGAAAAAGGCAATTTCATATTGGGTGTGTAAGTGGTGTGGCTAGTTTTATGTTTGCATGAACTTCCGGCTAGGGGGTCTTGGAACTCTTTTCCTTGGTACCCGGGACAAAACCTAACCAAATTCCAAATTGGATCCCATCACTACAGTGGTTGGGCGGTTGGCTAACCCATGGGATCGGATGGGGTTAGGCTGGACTGATGGATCCGTAAATCGAGATTTAATTTCTATTATTACGATAGATGAAGTAAATCCCGGATAGAAATTGTTCTATGGATAGGAATCAACGGCTGTGCCTCTTGATGGGGAAAAAAGCATTGATCCCAATGATCCAAGTGCAAGTTTCTTCCTTGAATTGACCAAGTACCGTTAAAGGTGCAGTCAGATCAGTTGATCCGTAATGATCTTGACTACGTTAGAGTAAAGAGTTATCCTGGTGGAATCGCCCATGCTTTCCGGGTAAAGGAAGTTTTTCCGGTTTTGGTTTTGGACAAACCGACGGATTAGTCTCTTGTCCGGATATCCGTGGGCGAGGCCCCGAGTGTGGGTCCCTGCCCCGCGCATGAAGTGCTACTTCCGTTGCTAGTACCCCGAATCCGTTGCTCGGTGGGAACAGGGATCTCACACTTCATCTAGGTTGGGTTGTAGATCCCAATGTTCCCCTTCATCTTGAAGCGTGTCGGGTCTATCCATATTTGCAAATTGTGGTAGCCCCGCCTTTAGTTCTCCATTGAGAAATGCTCGAAGAGCTAAGAATAGCTCAGGATCTTTGTATAATTTGGATATGATCGTGGTTCTGATCTCGGAGGACATGAAATCCATTAGCTTGGACACATTCAGCGGTACTTTTCGAGACATCGCCCCTTGACTAGGAACTGGTGAAGATGGAATCACTTCCTCTTCAATGGGGTCAGGCATTCCCTCACTACTTCCGGAGGTCCTATCCTCACTTTCTTCCCGAATGATACTAGGTATAGCTAATGGTTTATGGTTCCGGTGAGGCTGAACTTGCGTAGGAAACACTGTGTCTGGAATTTTGATTTTTCTCGGGTTTGGCTCCAGTTCTCTTTGTGTTTCTTCTACCAAACCCCTTAAGTGTTGCACTTGTTCAATCTCCTCAACTGGGTTTGGGTAAGTTCCAATCTTTTTCTTAAGGGTTTTTTGTCCACGTGGCTTGTCTTGGGGAGTCTCAGTCAGTTTGGGGGGTCGAGAGGGCATTAACTGACTTGGTTGTGGGGTCGAGGAAGTTTCCTTCTGTTTCCCCTTATTTATGTACTCGCTTGATTCTCCTTCATTGAGCTCCCGAGTGGGTTCCTCCCTTAAGGTAGTGGCTTTGGTCCCCATGGTTTCTATTGAATCGGAATCATCTTCAGGATCATTCATATACACGGGGTCGTCTCCTGTCCCTATGTTAGTCTTTGAACTGGGCTTGGAGCTCGTGGCATTAAGCGATCTCTTCCGCCGTGTTTTCTTTTTCTTTGCCTGAGCGATTGATGCAGTATCCCTCTCTTCAAGAATGTAGTTTTGATTTTGAAGCATTGACCGTGTAACTACATTTGCGGGTACAACAGGTGTGGTTCCTCGTGCTTGGTTGGTGACCTCAACCAAATTCAATGGCGTAATCTTGGGTGCATTAGGATTATGTGGACATTGAGCAATCAAATGGTCTATGCCACAACGATTACATGTAAGTACCGGCATTCCCGATGTGCTCCCTTGATTTGGTTGCATATGAGGAGCGATCTTCTGTAACCTATTAGGACACTCCGCTACACGATGCGGTCCACCACAATCATAGCATTGAAGAGGTGGTCTCCTCGCCAAAGTATTAAGGTTTTGCCCTCTTGTGGCGAGAGCAGCCGCTTGATATACAGGCTTGACTTGCCCGAAATGATCCTCCATGTAGTACTGGGGAATCATTTCAAACGTATCAATCCCGTATGGAGCAGTAGGGTCTATCTCCTCTTCATAATCCCCACATGCACCATGTGACTCACAACCCATCTGGTTTATTGGGGTAATCCTTGGATGTGGAGGTTGTGGTCCTAGCACTGGCGGTGGTAACGGCACAGACTGGACTACATTCGGATTCCTTGGAACTATGTGCTGTGAGTGACGGTTGCTCGATAGGTTGTGCAGGCATTAACGCGGGTACTTGAGGTGTGTTTGACCAAGCTAGTGGTGCCTGGTTTGCCAACATTCGCTTAAGTGTTAGGCAATCTTTAGATTGATGGCCATACTTACCACATGCATTGCAATTCCCATTGAATTTGACTCTGAATGTGGGACATTCACTCGTGCTATGTGGTCCTAAGCACGAACACCATTGTTGCTCTCTCCTTGGGTACATATGGCTATTCTGGGGAGCTCGATTACCCCTAAAGTATTCTTGGAGAGCCTTAGTAAGGTCGGTCACAGACATTTCAGATATCTTGGGCTCCTTGGCAATAGGTTTCACCGTCATTGGCTCGTGCCCAGATACTTGCGAACTAATGGATTTTGTCTCCGAAGACACCTTTTTACCTGCAATCATCAAGTTGTCTTCTAACTGGATTGCATTGGCAGTGACTGCTTCCCACGTTGTAAGACCTCTAATGACTAGGCCATTGTAAATGTCCTCGTGGCGCAATCCTCGGATGAATCTATCGAGGAGTTGGTTGTTATTGAAGCGTTCATCGGGAGTGCAGCGAGAATTTAGATGCTTCAATCGACTTATAAAGTCTCTCACTGACTCCCCTTCCTCGCGTTCAGCTTTTTGGAGTTGAGATGCTACTCCCCAAAGCACACCCTCACGTATGTATTCCTTCAAGAACAGTCTCTTGAGAGTGGGGTAGTGAGTGCGCTCTTCAACCCTTAAGGTTCGATACCAATCTCCAGCCTTCCCACTCAAGGTTAAGCCTAAGGCTTTACACTTATGCAGCTCATTGTGCTCTTCCAAGGAATCACACACGTGTTCAAAGACTTCAATGTGCTTCCTAACGTCCTCGTTACCCCACTGAAGTTTTGAGTGAGCTTAGCCACTTGTACTGCCTTGCTTCTAGGTTCTCTCTCAGGCATACCCCGCATGTTTTCCGCAATAGATCGTCCGATCGTCTGAGCAAACGCTGCGAGATCACCTAGGTGAGCAGGCATAGCTGGTGGAAGCACTTATGGGATAGCCTGGCTGATAGGAGTTGGCGTTGGTCTAAGTAGGTTGGCAAATGACGTAGGATATGATATGTGGCTAGGTCTAACTCCTCTTGGATAATGGTTTTGATAAAGCGGTCGTGGAGCATACGCCATTGGCATACTAGGAGGCGTAGGAGCTACCTGAGCATGAGTAGCGATAGGTACATAGGGTCGATAGGCACTAGCACGCACTGTTGTAGGTACTGTTCCACTAGGTAGCGGTGTCGTACTAACTACAGTGGTAACAGGTGCACTTTCAGCTATGCTCATCATTGGGGTAGGCATTGCGGATTTCCTAATGGAAAGTTGAGCCAAGGTTGGAAAGCTAAAGTTACTACTCGTGGGCTCAACCTGCATTGAGACTCCAGGCGAAACAACATATGAAGGGTCTATGGGACTCACCGAGGGAGTCTCCAATTGTGATAGGGTTGGTTGTTTGGCCTTGCCCGTATCCAAAAACCTCATAGGGCCAGTGGAAACTAGGTCCACTCCCCCATTTTGCCTCTCAATCTGGATAATTCTATGAATAACATCACATATCATGTGTTGTTGCTCCTCTAGATTAGTGGCGCTAGATGTAGATCGTAGGACTTCTAACTAACCTACATGGTATGTGTAACCTGTGTATAGGTCAGTTAGAGTCTCTGTGTGTAGATCATATTCCCAATTTTCATTGAGAAATATCCCATCTAGACTTGGTGTGCCAAATGGCTCTCTTGAAGTGGACGCAATGTCACTTCTTATGGGTTGGCTTCTAGGGACCTCTACTTTAGGAAGAGCATCGAAAGTTGGTAGCTCAGTAGGGCCCTCATTAAACGAAGTAGGTAGAATATCCACATGGACACTCTTTGGGAGGGTAGGGTCTACATAAGATGTGAATGGTGAATCTACTACCCCTCCTTCTTCATTTACTTCGCTTGTCGCATGCTCAGAGCGTGTAGCTCTACTAAAGGTCTCTATTAGACGACTAAACATGCTAGATCCAGGTTGTGGGGCCCACACTGGCATGTTTTGGCTTGTCTCCTCAGGGTTCTTGGTAGGGTGTCCTTCCATGACTTCTGAGTCGGAAGACGAGTCACTATCCACTATTCGTGGATCTTGGGTTGCACTTCCTTGGGTTCCAGCCGAAGGCCAAGATGCCAACGTGGAGGGATGGTGTGAGCCTGCGTAAACTGAAACGCTTTCTAGTGGCTCAGGCTCTAGTACCCGACCAGAACGTAGATGCATGTGACGTGGGTACCCTACGTGCGTTGGTAACTACCCTTGAAACTCACACAAGTGGTTTCTTAGGTGTTTCGCACCCCGTTTTTACTTGTTTTTGTGTTGTTTTTAACCCGTTTTTGACCCCCTTACTTACGGTCGAACTTGGACTAGGGCGTATGATAGCTCGAAATGAGCGTATCGTTCAAAGGATCCTAGTGTGCTTTACACACCGTGTTCGCCTATCTAGAGCTCCTGTAGTCCTCAAAACAGTCCGTTTCCCTTGGGGGGAGGGGGCAAAAGCCTATTTGCTTGTGGAGGAAAGGGTGAGGGCTTTATCCCACATACTCACTTTACTCCTTGGGGAGTGGGCTACATATAGGGCACAACTTCCCATAAGCTCTCACTTGAGAGAAAGCTATGGAGGCTCACTCTCCTATATATATATATCAAAAGACCGAGGCCGGGGTCGTGGGTCGTGGGTCAATTGGGGTTCTTTCTTTTCAAAATTTTTTTCTCCAATTAGAAAATCTTTCCTCTCTTCCTCTCCACACGTTTGGTTCTTTCTTTGAAAATAAAATTTAATTTTTTGTTTTTTGTTTTTTTTATTTTTTTAAATTTTTTATTTCTGTTTTTTTGGTGAGATAAGTTTTCTACGGTTTCCTTAGGGTTCAGCCTTGGCCGCGGCGCAGTTCGCACACACATCACAGATCTGGGGATTCAGAAATCCCTCTCACACGCAGAAACCAGATAACAGAACGCACGCCCACACGCGGAGCGAAAATATAACAAAAGAAACAGAAATGCAACACAGAAACACTTTAACAACAAACACACAGTCGCTTTCCTACAGTGTAGATTAAACTTCACGCAGCAGCCGAGCTGCAAACTGGAGCTTGGTGCAGGGCAACTCCCCGGCAGCGGCGCCAAAAATGTGCGCTTTTGCCGCACAGGTCGTAGCTGGGGACTTGCCAGACACCGTATGCGAGCCACTAATGGCTACAAGCATACAACCAGGGAAGGAAGCTCAAAACAGAATGCAAAAGGTGTGTCACTCACCGCTTAACTGCCGCCTTGAAGGATTCCCGCGTCGAAGCCGTGAAGGAGGAGCCGCCGTCGCGCCGCTCTACCGCCTCTCCGCCCGCCGCCGCCGCTGTGCCGCTACACAGTGTGCTCGATCGCTCTCTCACTCTCTCTCTCTCTCTCTCTCTCTCACACACACACGCAGGAGAAGGAAACCAAGGAGATAAGGCAAGAGCACTCTTGTATTCACAACACATGAGAATGAGGATTTTAGGGTTACATTTGACTCTTATAGGTGACTTGGCCGTTCACACTTGGGCGCCCATACATGGCCGGCCGACCCTAACCCTTATCCTACTAATATCCAAGGTGCGCCTCTCATCGGCGATCACCCAATCCCTTCATCCTTAACATATGGTGCCGACAAGCCCGGCCCATGACTCAGAATATTTAAATTAATGACGTAAAACATAGTACGTCTCAATGTCCGCCATGGGTTAACAATATTTTTCACTTATGTGAAATAGATAGACATAAGGATCATGTTATTAGTCATTTATGTGAATGACTTGATTATCATTGGGAGCTGATAGTGATGCTAACATACATGATGTCAGGAGGCATTTGAAGAAAAAGTTTGAGATGAAGGATTTGGGTGAGTTGCTGTGGTATTTCTTGGGCATAGAGATGGTGAGATCACCTCATGGCATTTTGTTATTGTAGCTTTTACATATCAATCTAATCATTATCAAGTTTTTTGCAAATCTTGCTCTTTCCTTGAGCATTGTCTCTCTCTCTCTCTACACTCAAAGCCATGGAAATCTTTGAGCCTCCATAGCTAACAAACAACTCTTGTTGCCCCCTCCTAGGGCCAAGGATTGGTATTAGAGCCTCTACGAGATCCTTCAGATCTTCACTCGTGAGAGGGTACCAATTCCTGCTGTTCGACCCCGTGGACTAACACTTCGACCCCGTGGACTAACACTTCACCTGCACTCGTCAATACCACCGGCTCCCTTGTGTTGTTTTCTCCCTTGTGCTTCCCGGCCACCTCCTCATTTGGTCCTAGGGCCGCCAGGGTGCAAGCAATACCGGTTATCTGGCCTTCCGCCGCCCACCACTTTCACTCTAGGGGGGGCAAGGCCTTGGCTGAAGGCGTTGGCTAGCCACCTTGTTAGCAGGCGAGCCTGATTCTGCCCCCGCTTCGTGTTGCCATCATCACAACGCACTACCACCTTCTCCACTCACACTCACTGCCTACCTTCTCCTGCCATCAGCAATTATCAACGTAGTTTCCTTCTTCGCATAACCACTTATCAAGCACCCGCTCCTGTGATGAGCTTGCAAATCATCATATCATCATTAAACTCTTGGTGCCAGTGGCCACCCATTCGCTCGATAAAGGCTCTCCTAAGATAAGGTTTTTAATAACCTTTTAAGATAAAAAGGTAGTGTAAAACAACTTACGCAAGAACTTGTTGCCATGGGCTTGAAAATTTACCTTTTTGGGGGCTCCTTTATCACATTTGGGCATTCTAGTTTCTATGTCCACCTTTGTGCTAGTTCAAAGTTTGTCATCAACACTCACTACTTCATCAACATACTTCTTGGCTATGCTTGAGGTTACGATCGCATGGAAATGACGTTGCAAAAAGGGCAACATCACCGACATCAAAGGGGGATTTAATCTCCCATAATCATCTATGTGTTATGTATCTAGATTTTTATCACGTGCTAGAACATCTATGTATCCAGCTTTGTATCAGTCCCCTAGGCATTAGACCATCTGTTGTAGGAGGGTTTGTTGAAGACAACACATGTTCGCGTGCCATTTATCATCGTACGGGTTTCAAAGTCAAAGGGTAATCATATAGCCGAAGTGTGTAACTGCATGTGAACACTCCTTATGAGTGTACTAGTGTGTATTAGTGCGTGTTTGTGTGTGAACAACCTCTTATGCTTGGATTTGATTTTGTGCAAGTATGTAGGAAGTTGCCTTAGGGAGACCCAGTCCTTTATTTGATTTAGTCAAAAGATAAGACTTTGCACCTATAAAAGCATGTACTTGGTGTAGCTTTTACATATCAATCCAATCATCAGCAAGTTCTTGCAAATCTTGCTCTCTCCTTGAGCATTGTCACACCTTCTCTCTCTCTCTCTCTCTCTCTCTCTCTCTCTCTCTCTCTCTCTCTCAGTCACGGATATCTTCGAGGCTTCATAGCTGACTACAACTCTTTGTTGAGAATCATGGATCAAGCTCTCCTAATGACATAATATATATCTAATCAAAAATTAATCTTACTCTAATGATAACATCAATCTAAGGTGGATAAAAATAACGAAGATTCATCATTTATATGTGCTAATTAAGATGCAATTAAGTGAGAGTTAAGTACAATTAGACACCAAGATAAACTAGCTTGGATACATAAAGAGACTTGAGATAAGTGCAAGTGATATGTTCATTGCTTGAAATGGCCCCCTTTTATATAAGGAGAGTACATGTTGGCTTTGCTTGTTCATGTGGGATAACTTTCACTAGGTGACTTGGCACTCTAGTATCACTTATTTCAACACCCCTTATTGGGTACAATTTTTAGACATTCACTCTTCCTCTATTGCTTTGCTTGTTCATGTGGGATAACTTTCACTAGGTGACTTGGCACTCTAGTATCACTTATTTCAACACCCCTTATTGGGTACAATTTTTAGACATTCACTCTTCCTCTATTGACTCACTCCCTTTTTGTGCACTTTGGCACCACTTTCTCAACACCCGTCCTTGGTGCCAAATCTTTGGGCTACTCAAGGTAGTTGGATGTCGGTTACAAAATGATTAAGTCTTTTTACTTTGTACATTCCCATGTGTGCTATTATGAGCAAGTTTGGCCCATGTGTTACTTTGGCACTTCCCCCCCTTAATGCTACTTTGTCTCTAGGTGAGGGATAAATTTCTAGCTTGGGTATGTCATTGGTCCCAGAGGCTATTTAACAGGCACTTTTTGTAGGAAGTAGTAGGATTTGTTTAAGAAATGGGTAGTGAGGTGAATTTATTATATGAGGCTTTTGCTGCTTCTTTTAATTCTTCATTTTATCTTTTCTTGTAGCCTTCATGTTTTTTGCCACTTATTCTTTGCTTGTGCACACCTACGCTTGCATACTCATTTGGTTGTAGTATTTTTACATAAATTGTATACTTATTTTTCAAACACACAAACACTAGCATGCTCATTTTGGCTACTTTTACAAGGGTTACAAATTTTTTATGAACAACTTTTATCGATGAAGATTGCATTGCTGATGTTTGTGCCAGCATACATGTTGATAGTGATAGCTCCCATGTCGGTGTTGTTTCGGGAAAACGGAAAGCCAAAGGTTTTCCGGAAGATGAAAAGCCAAAAAGTTTCAAGAATAATTTTTCAGAAAATTTCCAGAGAATTTTTATCTCAAATTTCACATTTTTTGGCTTTTTTTCCAAGCTTTTTTTTTGAAAATTTTCCAAAAGTTTTTTTTAATAATAAAAAAACTCATTTTTTAATAAAATAAAATAATAATAATAATAAGCTTTGGATATTGATTTTTTAAAGGGGGGGCGATTTTTTCGCCGGAGTGCAGCCCCCCCCCCCCCCCCCCCGTCAGGAATGAGAGAGAGAGAGACTGAGAAAATCCCTCTCTCTTCTCCCTTCTTTCCTCTCCATCTTTCTCTCTTCTCTCTTCTTTCCTCTCCATCTTCTCCCTTCCATTTCTCTTTCTCCTCCCCTCTTTGTTAACAGAGGGATTATCTTTAATCATTTGATTAAAGTTTTTAATACATTACTAAATCATAATTAACATTAATTATGATTAATGTTTAAAAAAATCCTTTCTAAGAGAATTTCTCACGGAAAAAAGAAGGAAAAATCAGATTTGAGAGGCGGAGAGGACCCCGCGCACACGAGAGAGCATTTCATGCATCAACATGCTGTCCCTACTGCATTTGAGCAGAAAATTGATAGAAATTTGATAGCATACCCGTAGAAAAACCCGCAAAAATATATAAAAAATACATTTTAAGCATAAAAATGCTCAAAAAATTCCAAAAAAATTAGGAAAAAATTCCTAAAAATTCTAAGAATTTAAGGAATCAATTCTACCAAAAATATCCACAATAAAATATGTGGTATTTTTGTAAAAACTTCTATTAATGCTTATTTTAAACCATAAAAAATAGAAAAAATAGCATTAAACTCACGGAATTCCCCCGCAACGTCGATTCGTCCATTGAATTGTAGTAACACACATTCCAATCACCATATCAACGATCCATGTGAAATTTATCAACACAAATCAATAAAATAATATTTTTATTAGTAAATATTAAAATTTACTAAAAAAAATCAACAACAATTAAAAAGAGATTGCTCTAATATCACTGTTAAAACCCTAAGATCTCTCTAGATAATTGTTATGCATAAACATGCATAAATTAGGCATAAACTCAACCACCCAACCACCCCTGAGCCGCCCAAGGGATGCACACATGAATCATAAATGAAATACATCATACCTCTACCTTGATGTCCCATACCATCAAAAGGTATAACACTATCCAATAGCATGTAGCTATAGTGTGAAATGATAGGTGAGTAGATATGGACCTCTACACAAGAGACCATAGCATAAGCCTCCAAGCCCCCAAGCCTCCCTTGAGTGTGCCCCATGCCCCTATTATATAGGAGGGCCCTCAAGTGACTCTTGACTTTCCATTTCCCATGTGTGACCCTTGGGATGCCTGACCCTAACCTTAACCCTTAAGGTTAATCCTAACCCATGCTCCACTAGAGCTTGTTCCCATGCTCCCATACTCACAAGCCTAATGTGGGTTAGCCTCCTAGTATATGCACACATAATGTGTATATAACATAGCACACATAATGTACATATAACATAGCACACATAATGTGTATATAACATAGCACACATAATGTACATATAACAACACCCCATGCCTCACCAAAATTGGTCTAAATGCCACTGTTGACACCATCCCCAATAATGAAAATCAAGCCTCGTCGTTGGCCATTCTCCCTCAACTCTACATCCTTGACCACCCACACTACAAGCACCCCGGACCTCATACCTTTATCATGATAATCAATGGTAGGTATCGAAGAATCTTATTGTAGCTTAGGGTTTCTACGATTGCCTCACAGAACTCTCGATTCCCAATTAGCCATCTATGAAACCCAAGCGCAACAAGCCAACAAAGCCAACCACAACCAACCCTATGTCAAAGTTTCAATGTTGGCTTGTCCTTGACCGCTTGTTATGAGCACAAGGCTGCTATGAAGGCAACACTTGCCTTTGGCTACCCAAAAATACCGCTTGTGCTCATCCACCACAACATCTCCCCAAGAAGCTGTGACAAAAGGCCTCACGCCCACCGATTTAGCAACCCCATGCATAACAAATCCAACAACGCTAGGTGCCTACCCATGTGCTCAAAGCTCAAGGCTTCCATGAAGGTAACACACACTTGTGGCTCCCTAAGCCACAATCAAAAGCCTATCCTCTGTGTCGACAACCTACTCCTTGCTCAAAACCTTGTTGACCACAAACCATGAAACCTCAACAACCCCGGACCTTCATCACTCGACAACGATGGGTGTCCAAGAGCATATTAGAAGCTCAAGGCTTTCATGATGGTAACTCCATCATTTGGCTCCCAAGGCATAACCCTCAGTAGTTTGCCCAAACCACACCAACCAAGCCAATACATGCTTGCCTGCATGATGATGGTTTGGCGACCAATGGGCGAACAAGTCCCCTCTTCCATAACTCAATTCTACGGACTTGCCCACGGTGATTAGGACTACAGGCACACCTTTTTCCCTCGCCCATGCACAACACCTACAATTCTCACAGGGCTCTGTCCTATGCGCACACACGCACAAAAGATCAGTATCGATAGCCATCTAGGTATATCTCTCGATGATGGGGGGACGATGGTGGATGCAAGCCTGGTCAATGGTATGACCCATCACTTGGATCTTCGTAATCACCCCTACTTCACCCTAATAAACTATGCTTCATGACTAATCCTTCCTACCCATAACTTCTTCGGCTCAACACCAATGGATCCTCACCATTAACTATACCACTAGACTATCAACACAGGATCCCAGAGCTCCAATGACAGAAGAAGACAACCCACAACAAGAAAAAGAGAGAACACCACAACCCGATAATGCAACCCCCATGGGAGCCAAGATACCCATCATGGTGTCTTGACAAAGATACTAGAGCCTCGTTAACATCGCTATCAATATACAACATCTTGGAGTGCAAGAAATTTCCATGCAAGTTGCCTTCTTATCCCTTCAAAATTCCCCCCTTGCCACTTTCTTACTAACACCATTGTTTTACTAACCCCTCCTTAATAATACCACCTACAACTTGGATATTGGTCATTAAGTATTCCGTGCTATAGTCTCCTCATTCAAGTACTCTAACTCCTCTAAGGAGGATTTCCCACTCGTAAAGGTGACAAAAAAGAAAAACACCAAAAACAAAATAAAGAGTACTACTGGGCACATACAAGAAAGAAGATTCATAAGAACCCATCAGGCTAGCTGGATACTTAATTGCCAGTACTCCACTGGCTTCTTTCCATCTTACTAACTCCACCACTCCCTCTCATTTCCGGAGAGACATGAGAACCAACCAAGTGCGACGCCTCCCTCCATTCCTCCACAACCTCTTATCGATCATGAGGACGCGATAGAGTTTAGGAAGGGGAGTATGTTAACCACATATTGGTTTACACATTCCCACAACAACACATGCCTACACACTTTTGTAATGGGCACTTTTGTAAATCTCGTCATACATCTAATGAGGGAAACACTCTAGATATGCTCCCAAGTATTGAGCTTTGAGAAGGACAGACAAGAGGATCTTGGTCAGTTGGCCAAACCATAGAGAAAAGCCTTGTAATTATGTTTTGGGTGCCTTGGGTCACTTACTCCCCAGCACCCTAGTGGGAAAGGGCTTGGAACTATAAAAGCCAATTTCTCTTGTTTGTAACTCATTCTCCCATTTGTGAAATAGAAGTGGAGTGTACTCTCTCCCTCTCTCTTACAACTCTAATTTAGCATGTGTGGTGTGCTTAGGGTATAGGAGTGCTAATCACTTGTTTTCTCTTGCTTCATCTCTCCCTCTTTCTTGAATGATTAGGCTACCAACGTGATCATCTTTCGTGGAGATCCCACATGATCTTCGCCGCAAGAGAGGTTGCACCACCTGTTGGATTAGAGCAACCGCCTCTGTGACAACAACGAGTGTGGGAGGACAATGGTTTGACAAATGGTTACGGTGCAGATCTTGAGCATTGCTCGAGCTCAGCGGGGATAGGTAACTTCCCACAACGACACTTTAGAGTGAGCTTAACAATGCTCATGCACTAACCTACCGTTTCTAGTGTATATGTTTTCTTACTTCTTTTTCACCCTAAGAATAATACTTAATAAAGCAAAACAAGTTACACATTTTTTCCCTTTGCCACCCTAGGATCAGTACTCAGTAACACATGCTGCAATTTTTTGGCATGCTCATTGTATAGGCATGAGTTGCTTTGCTATGGAAACTTCATTAAATGATATATTTATGACCTTATCTTATCAATAATCGGATTTGTGGGTATGACCCTTGTTGAGATATCAAGTTTAACTAGTGTGATGGGCCCACCTGGGTGACTGCTCTAACTTATGGCACTAGCATGGTTGGTGGAGATTATGTTTGATATGTTGCTAGTGTGTGGATGATAGGTTGTGTGGTGACAACCTTCCATACATCACTACAGTATGGCATAGTTATAGGGCAGGAGCTCATATTGATGACGAGTTCACACTAGAGAGACCTATTATGTTTTAGTTAAGTACTTCATATATTTAGTGTACTCTTATCTTTTTTATTATGTATGGTTATTGAGAGAAGAAGAAGATAGAAGAGAAAATTCAACCATTCATCTCTCTCTCTTGTGTGTTGTTGTTTCTTGCCTATTCTTGTGTGTGTGAGGGAAATAAATCTTCAGCTCCATATCCCTACAATAGTTTCATTATATTAGAGAATTAACTCACATGAAGAGCTCAAGAGGTAGCAAAGAAAGCGGTACATGGAGCAACTTGTTCTCTTACCTTCTTTGTTTTTGGTGCAACACCATTGCAGGAAGCTGCCTACAGCTATAGCTTGGACGTGATTTGAATTGTGTCAGATTAAGGAATCCTTCTAGCTGGAGGAAGAAGAATATATATTGTGCAATTAACTATGTTAACTATAGGTTTGTGGCCAGATTTACATTTCAGGAACCGTTTTGCTTCTGCAAACTTTCGCAAACACTGTGTAGAAGTGTTGGTTTTTGGTCCGTGTGAAGTTCAGTGTAAAATTTTAGAATTGGTGTGCAGGTAATTTTTGCACTTGTTTATAGTATTTTTGGTGTTGTTGTATGTGTGTTAATATATTGTAACCACTAGGAGTGATAGTGTAGTACCACTATACAGTGCTCATTACAGGTTGATCTGATCTTTTGTTTACGGTTTGCAATTTGCAAAATTCTGGATGATTCTATTTGTGCATGACAAAATGTCTGACAATCTACCACTCACAAATTGTAAATGAGAAGCTTGAAAAGGATAAATTCCAATCCTGGAAGTTTAGAACGACAAATTTCTTAATGAGGAAGGGCTAATGGAACTTCATCATAGGTGTTGATGAAAAGGAGCCAGTTGTTAATGAAGAGAACCAGACTCCATAATAGGTGCATCAATTTAAGGCATGATTTGAGAAGGCCAATAAAGTCATGTATTGGCTTTTAGTTAGTGTTTTCAATTCCATGATTGGGCATATTTAGGATGTAGACATGCCTAAAGATACATGGAACACCTTGGTGAACCTATACAACACTAGCACTAAGGTAAGGAAAATGCAGTTGAAGCATGAACTATACAATGTCAAGAAGAATAACTTAAAAATAAATAAATATACATTGAATATAAAAGGGATTTTGGATTCCTTTTGCTCTATAGGACTCATTAAAGATGACGACATGGTTTCGATAGCCTTAAATGGACTTGGGAAAGATTACAAGCCCTTTAAGACATGTGTGAATACTCAGGAGAACTTTCTAGGCTTCAAAGAGCCCATATCTCTTTTGATTAGTGAAGAGAGAGGACGTTGGGAGAAACATCTACCTCTAATAGAAAAAGAAGAATGACATAAAGAGTGGAAAGTTGTAGCAAGGAAACTATGCATCACATCAAGCAAACATGATGACATAAGTGAACAGTTATTTGTCATGCAACACATACTTAGTTCTATGATAGGGAATACATCAGGATCAAGCCTGATGTTTAATATGTGGATTTTGGATCAAGCAAACATGATGATGATGATAGAAGTGAACATTTATTTTTCATGCAACACATGCTTAATATATTAAGATCAAGCCTGATGTTTAATATGTGGATTTTGGTGCTTCAAAGCACATGACTAGTCATGGTGTCTGGTTCAGAGATATGCAAAAAATGCAGAAACCATGATATGTGGAAATAAGATATGATACTATGCACCCTATTACGTATGTTGGTAAGGTGATATTATCTATGCAAGATGACAAAATGGAGTACTTAGAAAATGTTCCCAACATTATGAAAATGTACTTCATGTTCCCAACATTATGTGAAAAATCTTGTTTTAGTTGTGGAAAAATGGTTGAACTAGGTCTACAAGTGAGGTTTTAATCCTCAAGGATGCTTTGTAGAAGATTTTAAAGATCAATATCGCTTAGTTACAAAGGACAACATAAATGGTAGGATGTTCACTTTGGCTATAAGCATGCTTGAGGTGAAGGCAACCATGTTTGTATGTGGAACATGTGTCATTGCAGATATTGACATGTTTGTATGTGGAACATGTGTCATTGCAGATATTGACATTTGGCATAAGTACATTGGTCATGTGAACATATAACAGCTAAAATCATGTATGCCAAGAGAATTGTATGTGAAGCATGCGAGTTGGGTAAGCATTCCAAAAATGCATTTTCGCATGATAAGCACGTGAGTGTTATACATTCTGATGTATGGGGACTGACGAGACGAAGACTACATCAATTTCAAGGTGTAAGTATTATGTTTCACTTAGTAATGAAACATAATTCAAGTATTAGTAATGACCACACTAGAAAAGTTTGGGTTTACTTCACGAAGGAGGAAAGTGAGATTTTCACTCACTTTGAGAAATTCAAAGCCTTGGTTGAAAAGAAAAGGGAATGCCTATAAAAGGCCTAAGATCAGATGGTGGGAGAGAGTATTTCTCCAATGAGTTTGGTGATTCCTTGAGAGAGTAGGGAAATCAAGAGATTGTTCACATGTAGTTACACTATGCAATAGAATGGTGTTATAGAAAGGAAAAACATGCACATTGTAGAAGTTACGTGTGCCCTGAGAAGAATGTGCCTCATTATTTTTTCGGCAAAAGGAGTAAATACTACTGTGTACATTATGAACAGGACACCTAATATAGTTGTTCATGGTATAACACTTGAAAATAAATTTACAAGTAGAAAACATGCACATTGTAGGAGTTACCTGTGACTTGATTTCTGAGAAGAATGTGCCTTATTATTTTTAGACTATGAACAGGACCTCTATAGTTTTTCATGGTATAATATCTGAACAAAAATTTATAGGTAGAAAACTAGATGTTTCGCACTTCAAAGTGTTTGGATGTATTGCGTATGTTCATGTTCTTGATGAAGTGAGAATGAAATTAGATCCAAAGGCAGAAAGATGCATCTTTCATTGGTTATTCTTTGGAGTAGAAAGGTTATAGATACTATAACATTACTACTCTTGAGATGCAAGTAAGTAGAGTTGTTTTTTTATGAGATGATGAGTAGTTGGTATGCACAAGGCAAGTCGGTTGAGGATATAAATGTAAGAAGCAATGATGTTGTCCCACATGTAGATAATCATAGGTAATTAGTGGACTAAGAGAGTCCTCTAGCAGTGGATCTTATGTTAGTCCATGGTTAGGAAGGCTGAGATAAGATGCAAAGATTTTTTATTTTCTTATGTAGTGAGATAATTTTTAAGATTCTTCCAAACCTAAGGGTTCATCTCTCTCCGTGATGGCCATTAACCAAACCAACACTTTGGAGATATTCATCTCCTTTTGCCATTGATGGCAATAGTTTACACATGGGATTCTATGGCCTTGGTGTATTAAAGGTTGATGACCTTTTCTCGCTCCTTGGAAGAGATAAAGGTTCTATATTCTTGATAATTTTGGAACCCAAGATACCACTTCTTAGTTTCACATATTGCCTTCAAATTTTGGTTTACGTTGCATTACTAGAGTGTGCTTAACATATATATCGAATAATTTTTTTGCCATCCATTGTGGCATATCTCATGCCTAGTTTAGTTGGGAGGATGTTCATGGTTGCAAGGATGTGCACCTAATTCTTAGTCTTCTTAGTGTGGAAGAGAAGCAAACACTGAGAAGCAAGCACCTAATTCTCAATCTTCTTAGTGTGGGAGAGAAGAAAACACTAAGCTCTCACATTCCTGGTCCATGTTTTTACGTGACAGGTGAGACACATGTTAAATTAGTTTAGTGGTGTTATTTATGATTATCGAGTCTTTGGTAAAAGGTCCACCACTCATGGGATGTGTTTTCCATGTTCTCATGTTTGCCTTGAGGGTTTCATTGCTTTTCTATGTGTAGATGATGTTGTTTGTGTCCCAATCATGAACCCTTCTAGTTTCTCTCATTCTACCAACTTTTTAGGGAAGTTTGTGTCCCAATCATGAACCCTTCTAGTTTCTCTCATTCTACCAACTTTTTAGGGAAGTTTCTAGGGTCTACAACTAGTTCTTCTTGGTTTATGGTGGCGGGCTGAATATTCAATCCCTCATTTGGAGAGAGGATGAAGTGATGTTGGAAGGTGTTCGCATGAACGCTCTTGAACTTTCATGTGGTCATCCCTTGTCCTGTCTTCCATGACCTTCATCTTCTGGTTTTAGGGGTGACTTTAGCATGTTTTCAGACTTTGGTGGTGGGTAGGACTTGGCAGATTGGTCTTTGTGCCCTTTTAGTATGAGAAGTTGAAGCTTGTCCAACTTTGTGAGTAGTGGATATCCTGCTATTTTGCATTTTAATCATAGCATAGAGAGGAACCATTCATGTTTGTCCCCCTATTGGATTTCACTGCTAGCTGTAGACATAGGGTAGACATTATCACCACCTTAAACATAATGAGTTATGATTTAACATGGGGGACCTAGAGACTCTAATGTTCTAGGTAGATAGTGTCCCCTTTGATTCTCTCTTCCTCCCCTTTAGGTATTTTTATTAGGGCTAATTGGTTCATGGGGTCACCCTAGGAATGGGTGGTGATTGTGGCAACATAGGAGGCAATAAATGTAACTCAAGAACTCTTAACACCCCTCTTTGAGGCATGTACTTTCTTGTGTTAGCAAACATGGGTCTTTTGTGGAGCAGGTAAAACAAGGTGATGAGCGGGTGGAGCTGGCTGGCTGGCTTTGAGGTTGATTCTTATAGGAATGGATGGCATCATCATGGTTTCCTACCCTCATGCAAAATGCACACCAGATTCCTCGTTGTCTAGGAGCACTTTGTGATTGTGTGGTTATCATGGCATATTGAACACTAGACCAACTCATATCTAGGCTATAGATGTGGTTGTCCTATGTTATCCTTTCTTGACCCAACTTTCCATTGGGGCCACACACACTCTCACTTTTCTATTCTTTTTGGGTATTATTATGATGGGTGAGACCCAGTCAGTTTGCTCTATTTCGTAGATGAATTTGGCATCTCTGGAGTCAGTCGATCTCTTCATAGACGATCTTGGAGCACTTGGGGTTCAGAGGATATGCTCTCTACTTTAGTAGCCTTGCTCCTTCCATCATGCTGGGGATGGTGTGTTTAATCACTTTAAGAGGTACACCTTTCATATCTATATATTTCTAAGTGAAGCAATCGTAGAATTCTGTGAGGAGGTCAGTAAGGTCCCTTTCTTCTTCTCTGGAGAGGTCATCCCCAATGTAGATGGGCCTCGGATCTTTCCCTAGACCTGCTAAGTTGATCTCCTTAACTTTGGCCGGCGGATCATCATAAGATGTTCTTGGCTTCTTGTCATGGATTCTTTAGGCCTTTTCATATGGCCTTTTCATATTGTACAAAGAAGTCTCCTACCTTGTAGGCTTTGAAGTGTTAAGGGACCTGCTTGGTCTCTTTAGCTTTAGCGCTTTCCTCATCCATTCTTTTTTTAGCCTCTTGCTTGTCTTGAGCCAACTTTTCATTTCGTGTTCTACGCAAGCACAATGTGACAAAGTTTTTGGGGTTCAGGTTGGGAGTCAACTGAGTCTTCTTTGTTAGTGGGTCACAGTAGTGTTAACCAGAATGGAGAACTCGTCAAGCTCCTTTTGCCAAATCTCATAGAATTTGGAATGTGTACTAATAGCCTCGACATACCTCAACTAATGTTCTTTCGATTCTATTTGGAAGACATAAGCTTCCTTTCCTTTGAAGCCATTTGTTTTCAAGGTCTTATGGCTGGATTTTACCTGTAATGTCCTTACTTCTTTGATGCTAACAGGTTCCTAGCTTGTTGCATCAGGCACACACATGAGGCTCTGTAGAGGGATGTGATTCTTGCTTGTTTATTGTGGCAAATCTTGTACCCGTGCATTTTGTAAGTATATACATTGTAGCAAGGATATGCATCCAGTTCTCTGAGTCTTCCGACTCAGGGAGAGGTGCAAATTCCATGATATCCCTTTAGTCTTCCAACGTTTTATGGCATATTTGGCATAGATGTATTGTTGTGGACCTAGCAAGTCACTAAATCTTTTGCCATATTAGTGGTCACTAAATCTTCTACCAAGGGTCCCCTAATCATTGGATGGATCTTCCAAGTGCACAGGTTGATCTTTAGTGTTCGATCTTTTTTCCAAATATATTCGTGTCCCAGTCATGGATCATCTTGATTTATCTTATAAAGGGCCGTCCTAGGAGACAAGCTACTGGCCAAAGTTCATCACCACAAAGGTGTGTTGGAAATCAGCTCCAATCATCTTAATCTTCAAATCTCGCAGAAGACTCATGGGCTTCGCAGTGTCTCCATCATCTAGTTTCACAAACAATCAATGCAGTGTTATCCATAGGAGGTTTTTCCCATTTTCCTAGCATCGCTTGGTAACAATTCTCACTCTTGTCACCATCTAGGATGGTGGTGACTTCCTGAGGTTTCTCCTCCAATCGAGCTTGACATTCCTTGACTAGCTCCTAAGCGCCTTTAGCCTACCTTTCTCCTCAATTGTTTTTGGATATTCAGCTAGCTTCTTGGGTAGATGAATAGGGTCTATTTTCTCCCTTTTTTGAGGGGTGGATGGTAGTATCTTTTCTTCATCAAATGAGGAAGATGACACATTTGTAGTCGTCCCCTCGTCGAATCCACTTTTTATAGTAACACAGCTATCCCCTTTACCAATTTTTGTGGCCTTTTTCTTTTAGGAGCTCTTAGTAGTTCGTGCTTGCTCAGGACCATAGTAGTAGCAGCATAAGCTACGACTCTCCTTCTTCTTTGCATTTGTGTGATTGCATTAAGAGGTATTGTGTGGATGAAGCTATCCAGTACACTCAACAAGTTAACGCTGGTAATCGGTTTAGCTTCATTTCCCTTCCCCATTACACCAGCTCTTAAATAGAAAATCCTAGTACATATGGTCTATCCCACATTTTGTGTATAAGTGAGTTAAGGTGGGAGTTACTCGTCATCCCTTTCTTGATTGGACATTCAACTATCAATGAGGTCCAACATAGTGATAGCATTACATAGGTGGCCGTTTAGGCAAACTATTCAAATCTTGCCCCCGCAGTGTTATGGTGGTTGTTAGGTACATAGGGTACATGTGCTCACCCTCCTCACATAATGACCTAGGATTTGTGGGGGCAAGCTGCTTGGCTTAGGGGGTTTGAAGATGGTGTTGTTGGTAGCTTCTTCCTCCTCACCTTCTTTAAAAATTTTCATCAAGGTCAACTGGTTAATAGGGGTCACTCGAGGTAATGGTGGTTGTGGTGGAAGGAGTGGAGGGGGAAAGGGTACTTTGGGCACCTTGAGGATTCCTTATTAGGCCACTTCATGCTAGGTTGAGGTGCATTATGTTGTGCTAGTGCTAGTAAAGCTAGCATTTGCCTTGGATTAAGTGGCAACACCTGTGGTAGAGGCCCTGCTTTAGCAGCTATTTGGTGGTGGTAGTCATTTGATGTTTCATGATCACCCCATCTTTGGTAGTAAAAGTATAATAGAGAGTTAGTCTGGGCCCTCAAATGTGGACATTCCATAATAGTGTGGTCAGATCAGAAACCACACTAGTTCTCTCTCTAGATAAAGATGAGGTTGCCCAGCTTGGTTACAACCTTGGCCTATTATCCATTGCTGGGTCATTTTTTGCATTAATTCAACTAATTGCTTCACCTATTGTCTCCTAAAGAGGATTCCTTTCCCTTTCCTTTATGATTTCATGCTTGTGGTTTTGAGAAGGAAGCTTCAAAAGTGTCCTCATACAAAGAGAATATAGGGGTTTATGCAGGGCTACATCTTCAATTCCATGTAGGAATCGACCGATTAGTCTTTCATCAGAGAACTTTTCCCTATCGGTACAGTGAGAGTGAGGATATCTCACCCAATTGATATAGTCCCCGCTTCAGGTTTACATTATGTAATTGTTCAATCAGACTCCATCGAGTTTCCTATCTCGACTATCCTAATTTAAAAGATTCTTTTAAGGCATCAAAGGTAGCCTTATCCTCTCTTTTTAGTGTAATTAGAACCACTGTCGAGCTTTTCCATCTAGGGTGAGGATAAAGGTACTCACCTTAACCTAATCTTCCACATGGACAAATGCCTCATAGATTTTGTAAGATTCCTCCCCAGCCTCTCAAGATGGCCAGCATCTTCCCCTGTAATCAATCCCCTCCTCAGAAGTATAAAAGATCTTGTTTCTAACTGTTGGGGAGGAAGTGTAAGGAGCGGCGAAACATGGACCCATATCTAGGCACACTAGAATGCACTCACGCACCGGGTAGGCACATTAGGCCTCCCGGGTTGCCGTGGGGGTTACTAGGTGCCATGTGCCTCGGCGGGGGATGCCCTCCCCACCTTGACGACGGTGATCGTGCCGAAATGGAAATGGAACGGACGGAAGGAAAAACGGTAGAAATGGCGAAGCTGCCGGGATGGCGAGCCGCCGAGCCGACGGGCCGATGAGGTCAGGCTGGTTGGATCATGGATTCGAGTTGGATGGATGGACCCGAGACCACAAGGCCATGGAGCCGGGCTGGGGATGCATGAGACGGGTGTGACCCGACAAGGTTATATCGCGCTATGATGCGCTCAACGGCCGATGGAGCCGAGCTATATAATATATTGGCATGATGGGACGCATTGCGGCCCGATGTCCGGGACCCCGAACCTGGGGCCTGTGACACTTGGTATCAGAGCAGAGATCATTGGGAAGCCCAAATGGGGGCATGTGATGCCAGGACGGAAGAAAGCATAAAAACGGCAAAAACGGCAATTGGAGCAAGACTATATGACGGCTACAGAGCCGACGGCACAAAAGTAGCCGACGACAGAAAAATTCATTTTTGAGCATCAAGATGATGGAATTTGCCCTTGATTACATATACTTATCTCACGAGCGTGTGGACGCGAGGTACAGGATGGCATGCTTGGTCGAGACCATCGGGGATCCGGGCTGCAAATATGGAAGCTTCAATAACAAGGCGGCTCTCGGAGGCCCAGACAATAGAATTTGAAGACATGTTATATATGAAGAGTGATCGGTTTTTCGAGTAGAATGCAGATATGCAATCTGTTTTGTGAAAATCCATAGTTGACCAATGAGCTATTTGGCATGTGGAATGATTGGTATGGATACAAGGGAAGGTATCAAGGTGCAAGTCCAACTAAGTTGTTGTTGGCAAGGGCCAACTGAGTTGTTGGCAAGGGCCAATTTCTAATAGAGGCCCATATCATTCATATGAAGAGAGTCAGAGATATATGAAACTTGGTCCTGGTGGGGCTGACAGCACTTTGAATCAGAAGAACAGCGGGCTTAGGACCTCACATGAGATAACCGGAGATTTGAAGAAAACGACAATCCAGATATAGTGGCACATTTCAGACCAGCAGCACACCTGACTTCGTGGTTGCGGGGGCTGGAAACGCCACATCAAGATCATTTGTGAGTGGAAACAAGATAATCATGTAGAATTAGCCGAACGGTGTGATCCGGGAGGCACATCATTTGAATATACATATTGATATGAACTAATGGATATGTGGAATTTTAAAATGCATGAACATATGGGAATTGAGCAAAATCAGCATGTGGAATAGACGACAATAAAGGTGCCAAGAAGAAATGGTGTGGGAAGCTAAATCAACTTCAATCAGGTCATTGGCCGAAATGCAGAGCTGTGAAGCTACAAGGATGTAGATGTATTGGGTTGAAAGTGACATGATGCAAGACCGAAGAACCCTTGGAGGAGAAGGCTTGTATTTGTGAAGCCGGAGACTAGCATGAGGCAAGTACGAAGAACCCTTGGTGGAGAAGGCTTATTCTTGTGCAGACGCATGGATGAAGTTTGCATGTGATTGTTGACACCAGCGGGCTGTAGCGTGAGAGGCGCAAGGTACTACTCCTGGTAGAAACGGCGTGTGAATGGAACCTACATTGTCGATCCAAGATGGAATCATGAAGCATATGCATATAGATATCAATGAAGCAACAAAGGGGCCATGTATGCAAGCATTATGGGACTGGAAAGCTGATCTTTTGAGATTGATGCAGCGGGTATAGGACCGTTGTGTCAGCAGGGTACTCTCATATATATCATATATCATGTAAGAGAAATGAATGCAAAATCGCCAAGACAAATCATTTGGGAATATATATACAGCCATATATATATCAAGCGGATTAAGCGGCAAGGTGTCCGCGCTAAGGCCATGATGAGCCTTGTGGCAGTGAAGCCACCACATTCTTTTCAGAGATCATACATATATTTATATCTGCAGAAGGTATCAGATTTTGAACATGAAAGTCAATGAAGCTGCGCACAATGGTATGAGATCATATCAAAGGGGCTTGAACCCCCATTTCAAATGCAATCATATCCAAGGGGCTTGAACCCCAATTTCAGATGCAATCATATCCAAGGGGCTTGAACCCCCATTTCAGGTGTGCAATCATGTCCAAGGGGCTTGAACCCCCTGTCAGTTTGCCCAGCTGTTGGCAGCATCTAAGGGGCTTGAACCCCCTGTCAGTTTGCCCAGCTGTTGGTGGCAGCATCTAAGGGGCTTGAACCCCCATATACCAGGCAGCTGGGCAAATAAAGCTCTCAGTTTTAGATGGAGTTGGTGAAAGCTACTGGGAAGCGGAAACCATTCTCACCATTGATATGCGGGTGAGGGTAAGACCAAAGATGGCACCAATAACCCCATCATCTATATCATCATGTGGGTCGACAGAAGGTTGGCAGTAGCCGGGCAAGTAAAGCTGGCAAGAGACATCATCATTCGGGTGAGGGTGAGTCCAATCATGGCACCAATATTCCCTATTCATATACATCATATCATCAGAAGGACCCAACATAGTGGTCATATCAAAGTGGCCATGCAACCAGTATCGCACAAGAAGGTCACAAAATCGGAACTACAATCCGTGGACTCTTAGGTGTGTCAAACACTTCGGGGTCCATACCGGCCCAAACTGGAGAAATCTAGGGAGGGTAAACAGATTTTGGAATACAATGTGCTACATGAGGTCAAGTTAGGACCATGAAGGCACATATGCATACCAAGGGGAACTTGAAAGATGGAAACAGCCAGGAGTGCAGGTGGCAATGTACTTATGATTGGATGATGGTAGCAAGGTGGCAATTGCTCTCATCGGAGTCAGATGGGGAGACTTGGGCCAAGTGAAGTTAAAGATGAAAACTGCATGTGCACAAAGTGGCAATTGTGCTATGTATGGGTGAATGCTTAGTGGTGGCAGAGTGTTCATTGGACTCCAAGACAACACTTGGTTTTTGTTGGCAGCATCTACACTTAGCCGTTCAAAGGGCAAACAAGATGCATAACAGGTACTCAAAGGCTCGAAGACAAATCAAACAGGTGACTTGGGATTAGCCTACTAAGCTACTTGTGTCCTCAAGCTTCAACATCCGAGCAACTAGGCTCATGCAGTATGAGCAAACAAACATTTGAGCATCAAGGCTCACAGCTACAAGGGTGCAACTTCCAAAGGTGAGAGATTATGTAAAGGCCAACATGGTGTCATGAAGGCTAGAGAAAACTCAAGCTCAAGGATCGTATGGCCAGGATCATAAGCAGGTTATCATGAAACAATGGTCAAAAGAACCTACACATGGTTGTTGCAGGAGACAGACAGGACAAGAATCATTGCAGGGCCGAGCTAGCGTTAGTAAGGTTCTATAACTCATGTCCTAGAAGGATTCAGCACCTTAGCGCATATGGGTAATAGCAGAGCTATAGGCTCACCACAACCCACGAGCTATAGGCTCACCACAACCCACGGATTCAAGGGATCAATGGAAAAAGAACATGCAAAGCTTATCTTGGTGTCAAGATAGCTAGGGCTTGGCTTGACCAGGAAAACCTTGTCCTCAACAATGTCGACAACATGGATTGGAATGGCAGATGATTAGATTGGTGAGATAAGACGACAAGTGGAAACAGGGTTATGAAAATCAATGGGGTCAACCTCCTTGAAGATGGGAATATCATTGGGAACTCTTGAGAAAAGCGACAATCAAGAAGGCCAGAACATACTTGATTCAGAAGTAACAGGCAAGTGCTGTTTTGTCTTAAAGGAATCTACATTCGGCTCAGACAGGAGTCAAGCGGGGACCAATGCAGCAGTTGGGTACCTCACACATTGGGGATTCGGGGGACTCTCGAGCGGGGGCTTGAAGTCTAGGCCACACAGATAGATAAAAATCCAAAAAAAAAGCACAATTGTAACGGATTAGACACTGACTTTGCTCATGGCTATAAAGCAAGGTTAAGACTTCCCGCTTTCTTTTGTCTTAGTTGTAGGCACTTGTTGGAGAATATAATAAACATGATACAAAGGCACTCCCTTCTAGTTCGAAAATCAATTGACGAGGACGTCAATTCCATAAAGGGGGGGTGTATGTGAGGCGTGGGATTTTTGGGATTTCTATCCGGCCTCACATGGTGCTCTCGAGGTATGCTTGACCGCACCGAAAATCATGCATCTATATGGGGAGGAAGTGTAAGGAGCGGCGAAACATGGACCCATATCTAGGCACACTAGAATGCACTCACGCACCGGGTAGGCACATTAGGCCTCCCGGGTTGCCGTGGGGGTTACTAGGTGCCATGTGCCTCGGGGGATGCCCTCCCCACCTTGACGGCAGTGATCGTGCCGAAGTGGAAACGGCGAAGCCGCCGGGATGGCAAGCCGTGCCGAGCTGACGGGCCGATGAGGCTGGGCCGGTTGGATCATCATGGATTCGAGTTGGATGGATGGACCCAAGACCACAAGGCCATGGAGCCGGCCGGGGATGCATGAGACGGGTGTGACCCGACAAGGTTATATCACGCTATGACGCGCTCAACGGTCGATGGAGTCGAGCTATATCATATATTGGCATGATGGGACGCATTGCGGCCCGATGTCCGAGACCCTGATCCTGGGGCCCGTGACATGCATGCCCTGGGTGGGGTCCCACATTCATTAATATTACTTGTTGTAGAGGTGTGAAGAGAGAGAAAGGTAGAGGGATGCAATAAGCCACCTAAGGAGCTATTCACACCTCAGAGAATTCTCCCACGAGTGGACGCCACTGGTGGGTGGGTTTTTGGTTCTCGCCTGAGTAAGCAACCCATTGAAGAAAAAGGCAGAAAAAATAAAATTCAAATCATTTATTGTAACCAAGAAATCCAAAACTGGAAAAATCCATTGGTTGACTAGTGCAAAAAGTTGCAGACAGTGAAAACGATGGCGGGCCTTCATCAACTCCAGCTAGGTGGTATATCTGGCTGGCCCTTTTTGGTAGTGGTAAGTATGCCATTGGAGGGCAGCCAGAGTTTTGGTGTGAAGTGCGTGGAGGGCACCTGGTTGTCCTCCAGCCTTCCACTAGCCCCCTGGCGTGAACGGGCTCTAAGTTGATATTTTTTATTAAAAAAAACCTAGATAAGACTCACACACCTAGGCATCCACAATAGGGGGGTGCCATCCCCTTTTCAAATCTATATCTATACAAGATAAAGGACGACTACCCCTCCCTCCACGTGGGCAAAGAAGGAGGCGTTTATTCAAAAAGTAGGAATTCAAAAACTCACGCATGCACGTGGCCAAAAGCGTGAACTTCACGCGCGTGCACTCCAGCTCCATGCTCAAGATAAAGGACGACTACCCCTCCCTCCACGTGGGCAAAGAAGGAGGCGTTTATTCAAAAAGTAGGAATTCAAAAACTCACGCATGCACGTGGCCAAAAGCGTGAACTTCACGCGCGTGCACTCCAGCTCCATGCTCACTAGGTCCACGCTCGACATTTCATGCTCCACACATTTTGCCATTCGCCATCTGCTTTAGCTCCAATCGTTGCGTCAGTCACATCTAGCTCCAGCTCCATGCTCCTTGGTCACGTCTAGCTCCAGCTCCATGCTCATCACTTCCACACATTTTGCCATCTGTTCCAGATCTAGTCCTTGGGTCCAGTCCATTTCGCCTTTCACAATATGTTCTAGCTCCAGTCTATTTTGCCTGCTGCTCCAGTCGTCACTCCACGCTCGCGGGTCCAATGTTCGAGTCATCGGCTCCGCGGTTGCGGGTCCAATGCTCGCCTACTACTCCAGCTCCACGCATTTGCTTCGGCTCAGTGCTCCAATCGTCAGCTCACGATGCCCCATTGTTCCAAAATAAATAAAAAATGTATTTTATTTTGTTATATATATATATATGATTTATTTTGTTTTAAATTGCTCCAAAATTTAGAAAAATGTCTCCATTGCTCCAAAAGAAAAAAATGTATTTTATTATATATATATGTATGTGTTTGTATGTGTATGTGTGTGTGTGTGTATACAAATACATATACATACATACATACATACATACATATATATATATACATACATACATATATATATATATATATATATATATATATATATCAATAAAAACCTATATCTATTCATGTGGATACCTTTTTACCATTTATTTATATATATTTTAAAAACAAAATAGAGAGATAATAAATTTCTTTAGAGAGAGAGAGAGAGAGAGAGAGAGAAAGTGTAGAATGATTTGGTTTTTTTTGTTTTGTTTTAAATAAAAGAAATAAACTTTTTAATTATAATATGTGTGTATATGTATATATACATACATACATACCTATATATATATATATATATATATATATATATATATATATATATATATATATATATATATATAGGTATGTATGTATATATATATAGGTATGTATGTATGTATTTGTATATACATATATATATGTATGTATATGTATACATACATACGTATATGTATATGTGTGTGTGTGTGTATATATATATATAGGTATGTATGTATGTATGTGTATATACATATATATATGTATGCATATGTATACATACATACGTATATGTATATGTATATACATACAGATACACACACACACACATATATATATATATATATATATGTATATATATATATATATACATATATATATATATGTATATATATATATATACATATATGTATATATATGTATATATGTATATATGTATATATATGTATATATATATATATATATATGTATTTGTATATGTATATATATATATATATGTATATATATGTATATGTATGCATATATACATATATGTATATATATATATATATATGTATTTGTATATGTATATATACATATATATGTATATGTATGTATATGTATATGTATGTATATATACATATATATGTATTTGTATATGTATATATATATAGATATGTATATGTATGTATATATATATGTTTATGTATATGTATATGTATATATATGTATATGTGTGTATATGTATATGTATATGTATATATATATATATATATGTATATGTATATATATATGTATATGTATATGTATATATATATATATATATATACACACACACACACACACACACACAAGATAAAGGGACAGTGGCCCGGAGCTCTACGTGGGCAAAGGAGGCGGCCTGAAATTAAAAAGGAAGCGCTTTTTTGGTATTTTGAATTCGAACGAGCTAGAGAAGCGTGAACTTCACGCTCTGACGTCGGGTCACCATCGCGCACACAATTGCATCTCCAGTCATCTTCTGCTCTCCAGCTCTAGTCATCTTTTGCCCCCGCTAGCTCAAGTGTTCTCAAGCCGTTAACCAGCTCCGCCAACTCCACGTGCAGGCCTACAAGCTCACCCACGTCATCGCGCGCACGATTGCAGCTCCAGTCATCTTCTGCTCTCCATCTCCAGTCATCTTCTGCCCCCGCCAGCTCAGGTGTTCTCAGCCCGTCGCGCCAGCTTCACGTGCAGGCCTTCCTACGCACCTACAAGCTCACCCATGTCAAAGTTTAAAATGAAAGATGGAACATCTTCAAGGCCCATTGGGCTTTTAGAGAATGTGAGACTTAAACTCTTTACATTTTGCTACCATCATACATTTGTAGTAATGAACTTTCTGTGGCCAACAAGCCTCATATGACATAATATTGGGGAGACCCTTCATGAGGGAATCCAAATTTGTAGTAATGGACTTTCTGTGCCAACAAGCCTCATATGACATAATATTGGGGAGACCCTTCATGAGGGAATCCAAATTTGTGCACGATTGGGCATTAGACTATGTGTATGGTCGTAGGGATTCACAAACTCTAAAGATAGATCTGAGAACATGGAAAGCACACCCCATGGAAGGGCAACTGTTCAGTAATGATTTAGTCACGACCAAACGAACCACATCCGTACAAATATGCCAACCCATGGTGGAAAATTCCAAAGAGGAAGAGGAAATGGAAATGTATGCATCACGTAAATTGGATGCATGTGCTAGCTACCATAGATGTGATGCAACCCCGAGGAACCCAATATGTGGAATCTGGAACTGTTCCCACTACCTCTGTCTATATGGTCAATTGGCAAACTATTGATGAGGAATCAAAAGAGGAGATCTCTAGCATATAAGGGAATGGATCACAAGGTCGTACCAGTGCCCAACGCCTTAGAAGATGGCGAAAGTAGAAACGATATATTGTCGACGAAATGCCCTACTACGAAGAAAACCCATGGATGCCCAGCGACCGAGATACCTCGAAGACACTAAGGTACACGATGAGTTTTCTAAGAAATGGGATGAGGAATTGAGTAAGATAACATTTGAAGGGAAATATACGGAAGAAGTCATCCTTCAAGAACTGGAAATGCCTAAGCTTACGAAAGTTGGGTGCCAAAAATGAAAAAAAACTTTGGCAAAAGCTTAGCGAGAGGCCAGGAAAGTTATGGCTAAAACAAAAAGTGAGAATGAGGATAAACTAGACCTGCTTTCAGTACCAAACTAGTTCAAAACCTACACAATTGATGAACGAAAGGTGGTCTGGCTGACTGACGAAAAAAAGAGTTAAGATGGGTTGTCCACATCATACGATGGCCTAGTTGAAGTCAAGGAAGTTGATATTGTGGAACAGGGGAGGAAACCAAACCTATTATCGCTAATAGAACATGAGCTTGTTACTCTCCTTAAGGAGTTTAAGGATTGTTTCGCTTGGAACTACAAAGCGATGAAGGGTGTACCACCTGAGGTGGTGCAACATATGATCCCAATCATGGAAGGATCAAGACCAACAAGGCAAAAACCATACCAGATTAATCCTAAATATGCGGCAATTATAAAGGAGGAAATCGATAAAGTCATTGTTGCGGATTTCATCTATGAGATGTAACAAACAGATTGGTTGTCAACCAATCGTAATACTGCCAAAGAAGAATGGAAAACTTAGGATATGTGTTGATCTTAAAAAGGTCAACGTAGCTATTAGGAAGGACCATTATCCATTGCCCTAACGGAACATGTTTTGGAGAGAGTAGCTGGTGAAGAAGCTTACAGCTTCTTAGATGGATTTTCAGGCTATAATCAGGTGTCTATAGCACCCGAAGACCAGCATAAGACAACCTTTAATACAATGTGGGAGACGTTTGCTTACAAAGTCATGCCTTTTGGTCTCACCAATGCCCCAACAACATTTCAATGATTAATGCGCACAGCCTTCAAACACTACTTGCAGAAGCGGTTGGAGGTATTCATCAATGATCTGTGTGCACACTCTTGATGGGGACAGACCATCTGGCTTGCGTAAGGAAGGTGTTTGAGTGATGTCGATTGTATCATATATCCTTAAACCCTTTAAAGTGCCAATTTTGGATCAAACACAATGTGATATTGGGACACATTGTCTCTAAGAACAGTATATCCACATATGACAACAAGGTCAGGTTAATCTTGGAGCTGCCACCCACCACCAACTAATTACAAAGGTATGCAAAGATTTATGGGCCACGTTGGGTATTACCGCCGCTTCATAATCTTCTATGCTAAAATTACCAAGCCATTATATAAGCTACTCATTATTTTTTAATGGACTGAAGAATGCCAGGAGGAGGCATTCTTCAGTCCATTATTTTTTAATGGATTGAAGAATGCCAGGAGGCATATGATAGATTGAAGCAAGCACTAGCTAGCACATTAATTCTAAGACCACCTAATTAGGACCTTATATTTCATGTGCATATCGATGCATCGAACTTTTGCTATTGGATGCATATTGGCACAGCCTGGTGAGTTCAAATTGGACTACCCAATTTGCTTCGCTAGTCGCCAATGATGCAGAGGTGAATTACACTACCACAGAGCGAGAAGAGTTGGCCATGGTTTATGCAGACAAGAAGTATCGACGTTACCTATTGGCCAAAAAATTCATGTTCATGGTTTATGCAGACAAGAAGTATCGACGTTACCTATTGGCCAAAAAATTCATGTTCATGGATCATCATGCCTTATTATATTTGGTGAACAAGCCTTGCACCACGGGAAGAATCACATGCTGGTCGCTATTACTATTGGAATTTGACTTCCCAGTTACAGTGAGAAAGGGGACACAACATGTATTGGTCGATCATTCCAAATGGGAAACCAGAAACTGGTGTTGATGATGACCTCCCTGATGCTTGTTTGTTCAAACTAGACATGGTGCCTGAATGGAGCAAGGAAATCAGCAGTGCATCCATCACACCGATATGTAATCGTGGCTATAGACTATTTCACAAAATGGGCGCAGAAGCCAGAGCCTCTAAGCGAGCTGATGCATGAACAATAGCAAAGTTCTTATATGAGAAAATTATTTCGAGATTCGGCTGCTCGTTAGAGTTAGTCAATGATCGCGGTTCACATTTCATTAATGAGGTTATTGATCACTTACTTGTTGGATTCCTTGTAGTCCACCAGAAGTCATCACCTTATTATCCATAGGCTAATGGTCAAGCGGAGAGTACAAATAAATTTTGTATACTATCTTGACGAAAACATTGGAAGCAAGTCAAACGGATTGGGAACATAAGCTAACAGCAACCTTATGGTGGGCATATCAAACATCATATAAGGTAACGACGGGATATACCCCCTTCCATCTAGCTTATGGTGTTGAGGCAGTAATGCCTATGGAATACCTAGTTCCAAGCTTCAAAATTGCAGTGAAAGAATGTTTGATGGAAAATGCATTAGTTGAAAGGCTAATCGATTTTGAGAGAAGCTTGATGAAACCAAACTAATTGCATTGCATGGACTTATGGTCGAAAAACTACAAAGAAAACATTGGTTCGATAATAACTCCAGATCAAGCTTCCTACTATGCGTCTATACATAGTAGGATCCTCCAAAATCTCTCCTGAATCTGCACTCAACTTGCCATTCTGATCCAATGGCACTGAGATAGGCTTACAGCCTGTCTACCATACTTGGACAACATGTCCAAGCCATACTGTCTCTGCAGTAATCCAATACCATCATGTGGTGACCTAATCACCTCAATGCCCAAATATCTTAGCTCCCCCACATCCTTCATCTCAACCTTCTGTCTAAGTAAGATCTTTACATCAAAGATCTCTGCATCATGGTCCCCCGTAATGATCAGGTCATCTACATAGATAACAACAAGCACAACCCCTCTATCATTGTGTCTCACATACAGTGAGAAATCTGCATTGGCTACATGAAAGCCAATAGTGACAAGATATTCAGAAATCTTGTCAGACCATGCTCTTGGTGCTTGTTTTAAGCCATAGAAGGCTTTCTTCAACCTGTAAATATGCTCAGGGTGACTCACATCCTCATAACCAAGTGGCTGCAACATATACATCTCTTCCTCCCATGCAAGAATGCATTTTTTACATCCATCTGATGTAAAGACCATTGCTTTGACATAGCCACTGCTATCACAACTCTCACTGTTACCATCTTGGCAACAACTGGGCTGAAAGTTTCCTCATAATCAATGCCATATGTCTACGCATATCCTTTGGCTACTAATCTAGCCTTGTACTTGCTTATGCTTCCATCACTGTTATGTTTTACTTTGTACACCCACTTGCATCCAATGGCTTTCTTGCCTTCAGGCAATTGCACTAAATCCCAAGTCTCATTTCCATATAGTGCATCCATCTCCTCATCCATAGCTTTCTCCCAACACACATTTCCAACAGCCTCATCAACGTATGTGGGCTCTACAACCTGCACAACTTTTGCCATGTATGCATAGTGATGTGCCACATAACCATCATAGGTAAACCTCTGCACAGGATTCTTCACTCTCCCAGATCTTTGCAGCTTTGCATTCATGGCTTCCATAGCCTTCTTTACACGAGGTGTTCTCATAATTGGTATCCCAAGATCCTCATCAAGGCTCATCTTTGAGAGCCACTAGACTCTCTATCAACATAAGAATGCCCTGCAGAAATGTCAGGCATACTAAGGGGCTCAACCACTTTCTCTTTGCCTTTATGTAATGTATTAATCACATTTACAGGACTAGTATTATGACGCAGCCTACCACTCCATGGTCTATCAACAACTGAACCACTAGATGAGGACTCTCCTGGTCCGCTCAAAGATTATGATTGCTGACTTGCATTCTATGCAACCACATTTCCACTCACATCAGCCCCAACAAATTCTTTTTCAGCAGCATACCAGCTGCTCATCTCATCAAAAACAACATCCCTGCTTACCCTCAACTCACGTGTAGCAGGGTTATAACACCTGTATCCCTTTTGCTCAAGGGAATACCCAATAAACACACATTTTTCAGCTTTTGGATCCAGCTTAGTTCTCAGCTCATCTGGCACATGCACATATGCAATGCATCCAAGACTTTCAGATGAGACAAATCAGGTTTTCTACCAGTAAACCTCTCCTTTGGAGTTACATCATGTATGGTTGCAGTTGGAGTCTTGTTCATGATGTAAATTGCTGTAGAAATAGCCTCAGCCCAATAGCTATGCAGCATATTCTTCTCTCCCGTCAATGCTCGCGAAATCTTAGCAATGTGCATGTTTTTCCGCTCAGCAACTCCATTTTGCTACGGAGTGTATCTGCATGTAAACTATCTCTAAATACCATTCTTCTGCAAAAATTCAGAGAACTCATTGGAGAAGTACTCTCCCCTTCCATCTGACCTAAGGCACTTTACATGTTTCCTTGTTTGCTTTTTAACCATAACTCTGAAATTCTGAAAATGAGTGAACACCTCACTCTTCTCCTTCATGAAGTATACCCACACTTTCCTTGTGTGGTCATCAATAAATGTCACATAATACCTGTAACCTTCCATATACATGGTCTTCGTAGGACCCCATACATCTGAATGCACAACATCTAGTGCATTTCTGCTCACATTTCTGTCATGTGAAAATACATGCTTTGTTTGCTTTCCAAATTGGCATGCTTCACATATTTTCTGCATACCTTCAACTTTAAACTTTGGCAGCCCTGTCACAATTCCTTTAATCTGCGTAGACTTCATTCTCTGCATATTCACATGTCCAATTCTTTTATGCCAAATGTCTGTGTCTGCAATAATTCCTGAACCATTTGCAAACATCGTAGCACTCACTTCATGCATGTTTACATTCAATGTAAACATTCTATCCACTCTGTTGTCTTTTGCAACCAACCTGCACTTGTCTTTAAAGTCTTCAACATAACAACCACATCAGGGTAAACCAAACCTGCAAACCCTGCTCAATCATCTGGCCAACTGAAACTACATTCTTTGTTATGTTCGGAACATGAAGTATATCTGCAAGGTACTTCACTTTGCCATCCTACAGCAATGACAAAGTGAAGTATATCTCCAACATGGTAATTGGATGAGCAGTGTCATCCCTTGTTTCTACAAAACCTGGTCTTTCAAGGTTTTTCATCTCCTTGAACCACTCCCCATGACTTGTCATGTGGTTCCAAGCACCTGAATCAACGTACCATACATCATCTTTATGTGCTGCTTCAACATTTTCAGACATGGCATTAATGACATGCTGCATAACAAACAACCTTTCATTATCCTCATTGTTTCTGCTCAAGGATGCATAGTTGTTTTGCTGCAATTTTCCATTTTGCATGTCAGCCTGCTTCTTATAATAATCTGCCTACACATGTCCAGGCTTACCACAATAAAAGCATCCACGTGTATCATTACACTGCCTTTGCCAATTTCCACGACCTCTTGGCTCCCCGTGCCTCTGAATTGGCCTCTTCCACCTACGTGTTTTATGAATTCTGGGACTGTTGTTGTTGCTGTTGTTGCTGGCCATAATTCTGATTACCTATTCGGCCACCTCCTTAGTCGCGTCCCACAGCCTCCTCTACCTCGTCCTCTTCCTGAACTTGTGTAGAAGGCCTGTTGCTCTGAACTGGTTTTGTTTTGTGAAGACTGTTGGTCTTCACCCAAGCTCTTCTCTTCTATAATCAACATAGACACCAAATCTGTGAAATTGGGAATGTTTTCTCGAGTCTAAATAGACATCTTGAATGCCTTGTATTGTGGCCCAAGACCACGTAGACAGACTTCCACCTTATCATCATCATCTACTGAAACACCTAGATGCAAGGGATTTCACAATACCCCTTGATCTTCAATGCATAGTCATTCATAGACATACTCTTTTTCTCCACAGTATGAAGTTCATTCTTCAACTGTATCTTTCGTGCCTTGGTATTCGTTTCATAGAGTTTTACCAAGGTGTCCCATGCCTCCTTGGGAGACTTGGCATCCTGTATGTGCCCAATCATGGTGTCCTATATACTGATAGCCAATACATAACTTTTCTGGCTCCTTGGTTCCAATCCTTGAACTCTTTCACATCAGCAGCAGTCGGATTGATCTCCGGTATCTCCCTGGTGCCTCTTCATGCTCACCTTCTATGTAGTCCAAGTAACCCTTTCCCATCAGGAAATTTGTCAACCTGAACCTCCAAGCATGGAAGTTGTTCTTGTCAAGCTTCTCAGCAACAATCTGATTTATGCCATCATTTGACATCTTGCCAGACACACAAATTTACCAGAAATAGCACTCTGGTTTGTCCTGCACAAACTACTGTATTTTTTGCAGCGGTACTATACTACACTCAAATGTCACAACATTCAATGTGCATATATACACCCAATGGCAACTGTTTGACCTCCTCGCAGCACACACAATTTGAGTGTCACAACCAGTGACCTCAATGTGCATATATACACCCCCAATGGCAACTGTTTGACCTCCTTGCAGCACACACAATGTCTGCACAACCAATATGTCTTCTTGCAGTTCTTAAAATAGAGTTTTGCATAGAATTGATGACTTACCCGTAGTGCTCGAAATCGCCTGCTTTTCGAAAAACAGAGGTCCTAACGCGCCCGAAACACGTTTTCGGCCCGAAACATTCTGTCCGATATAGGACCGATAGGACAATATAGTTGCCCTATAGCTTTACTCCCGTGAAGAAAGCTCCTCAATCAGAGATTTTTTCGGTGCCTCCCGTAGAGCTCCCGACAAGGATGTAGACGCCAACACAAATAGGGAAGAGTAGATGAAGCTCTTACCCTCATACCGCTTCCTGTGCTTTTCTTGCTTGCAGCTCAGCCCTTAGCATGAACGCTCTGATACCATGAAAAGATGCAGGGGAGAAGAGAGCTTGAGCTCTTGCAAGCACACACACTCACAAAACCCTAAAAGAGAACATACAATATGAAAAGGTACTCAACCAAATACATACTAGGGTTCTCTATAGTGTGAACCCAACTAAATGAGCTGGCGCTATAACTATGCCAGTCTATAGAATGGCTATCACACACAGCCTGTCATCCCACTGGCCACATATCACCCATGATCTCACCAACCATGCCAGTGGTGTAAGTGTGGGGCCTATCCCCGAGGTGGGTCATCATTGTCCACTGCCTCACTAGATGAGCTCGATATCTCAACAAGAACAGGACATCACTTTTGAACGAGGGCAACAACATCATTTCCGTACCCTTATGGAGCCCGATAAAACACAGGGAAGCAGGCCATGATTGAGGATATAGCAACACCAAGCACTGTGACATTAGCTCATGTAGTAGAAAAGGCATCAAATCCACAATCCCTACATAAACAGCAGCCCAAGTCACAAGGTACACGAAAGTGGGTGCCTAAGGCGTCAATAAGGAATCAACAAGAAAGGTTCAAAGAGGAGACAAGGGACATAAATGGTCTTCACAAGTAAGTTGGCGCGGCACTCCAGACAAAATAGCACTCCACAAAACCTTTGTAAGCAATGGGTTCCAAAGCCTTCATAAGCAATGGACTTGCTAATGACACAAGGTTATTACCAGGGAAATACAACACTATGGGTGCCCAAACTCCACCCATTGAAAATTTCTCCACATACAAAGAAAAGGGCAATAAAGGTATTCAGAACCAACTCCCAACTAATGCTAGGAGTGCACAAACACTGGTGTGGAGGAAGAAGCCAACCCAACAAGATGGGTTAAATATAACAAAACCAATACCTATAAACCACCACGATCAAGGAGCTAGACAAGGACATTGAAAAGAAGAAAAAGAAGGTGCAACAAGTAGACACTGATACACAAATCCCAATCCATAGGACTCAGTAGAAAAACTCTTTAGTTGGGTAGAAGAAAGAATCAAGCACTCTCACACGGAGTTAAAACGCCTGCAACAACACCTGCCTAGAAGTGCCAAAGTACCACCTTGGTTTCCATGGCAATAAAAAGATGAAGGTATCCACCATTACTCAAAAAATGGATACAAAGTAAAAATGAGTATCATTCACTTCATCCAATCTTTGAATGCATGGTTGAGTGTCTGAGCATGAATAGAAATATAGGGTAACAATCTTGCACACACATGGTCTAAAAAGGTTCACGCCATGAACTGGTCTTAAAGGCTTCATACCGTAAACAGGTCCAAAAGGCTTCACACCATGAAACGGTTACTTTTTCTCAACCAATCGTTAGGAAGACGTGGCATTCTTCATTAAGGCAGCTGCCCAGTCCAACGACTGCACCATAAAATCAAAATTCCTTCCTTTTTTCGTCATTTTGCATTCGTCATTCATCGTGTGCACATTGTAATCATCGAGCCTTTCATCGCCTTCCTCCTTACTTCATCAAGTGCAAAATCGACACATACGAATTTGAGGTGGGAGCTTGTGCCTTTCCTTTGCGTTTTTTTTCCTTTCATGTTTTCAAATCTTTTCTTCGTAAACATAAAATTACAAGATTTGAAATCATTAATTACCCTTGTCGACAATGTCTTTCGTTATCATCGTTGCACAAACCCTGCTCTATGGTTCAATAATGTCATGCATTCATTAAATCAAATTAATAAAAAATGAAACTTCACTAGTTCACGGCTCAAAACCTACAATTTCTCACGGGTTTACCCCATCTCATGGGATTACCCTTTGTGTCCTGCACTTTCACAAAACCCACCATTTCAAGAAACTAACTTTCACAGAACTGAACTTAACGAAATTACCCTAGTTCATGGAACTGAACTTCATGGGTTTACCCCTTCTCACGAGATTACCCTTCATGGCCTGCACTTTCACGGAATTCCACCATTTCATGCAAAACTAACTTTCACAAAATTCCACCATTTCACGAAATTCCACCATTTCATGAAACTAACTTTCATGGAACTAACTTTCACGAAATTACCCAAGTTCATGGGTTTACCCCATCTCACGGGATTACCCTTCACGGGCCTGCACTTTCACGAAATTCCATTTCACAAAACTAAGTTTCACAAAATTCCATTTCATGGAATTACACCATTTCACAAGATTACCCTTCACGGCCTGCACTTTCACGAATTTCACTTTCATAGCCTTAACACCTGCACTTTCATGGTGCTTAACCCAATCACGAGAATTTGGACAATGTCATGTCACAACACTTATACCTCGTTCATTGCTCACTCCACTAACACACTTCCCATTAAAATTAACCTTGATACCCAAAAAAATAAAAAACAACAAGGCGTGGCACATGCCCCCACCATCGACTAACCTTTTTCTCAATGCACAGATGCCGACCTCAGCAACATCCGACCCGAAAGCCACAAAGACCCCTGGGGGGTGACACAAGCCAGTGCAATTGAATCCCCAGTGAGCAGAAAGAAAAGACCTACATGAGGCCTAAAGCTGAGATACCTGGGTCAATATTCCAAGGCATTCCATGGCATAATAATCATCAGAGAACTCTACACTACGCATGGAAAGGTAGCATTACAGTACCACAGCCCTGAGTGCCTCCAGATGTTGGAAGGCGCTAAAGTCAAAGACAAGCTGGAGAAGGTGGGCAATGGCACCATAGAGCAAGTGTTGAACACAGATACGTGAGGCTCTGCAGCTACCACCACCAGTAAAAATACACACACATAACTATGAAAAGATATCTCTAGATGAAATGCTGAAGAAGAGTTCGTACAACTCTAATGGAGTAGAATATGAAAATATCAAGGATGAAGTCATAGAAAAAGCATGTAGGGCAATGTTATTAATAATGCAAGTGAAGCCAGTGGACAAGTACAACAACAAGGTGCTGCTAAATAGAATAGCCAAGGTACATGAGGATGACTGGGCCTACTATATCCACAAAGAGATGGAGAATTATCTAAAGACCCGTCACAGTCGAAGATCTGCAACCCGTACCTAATGACACAGGTGCTAAATCGTGTGGTTCAGATGCCTCTTCTAGATCCAGAACCAGAAGAAAGAATGCAAACTGGCACTCCTAACAAAACAACCAACATTGACTGGCTGAAAAGATGCAGGAAGGACACACCGTACTGGTGGAGACTAAAGAGATAATGAAGGAGATCAAGAGAGGGAGGAAGAAGAAGACTGAAAAAATGATGAGGGGAAGTATACCAGATGTTGGTGAAGAAACAAAAATGATTGAGGCCGAGCTAGCTCAAGAAATAAAGTCGTACCAAGAAGTAGTAGGGCAGCAACATGAAGCAAGTATCAGCTTGGCAACACCTTAAGAGAGGACGAAAGTAAAACACCTGTAGCAACTTCAGAAGGAAATCACACATAACTAGGAGCAAGTGCTATCCATGCTCAATAGTTGTAGGAGATAAAGCACATCTCCCTAGCCAAGGAAGAAGAAGAGCTACAAGGCCAACTCCATACACTATCCTTAACTCTGAAGGAAGTAGGAAACAGAGTGAAACAACTACAACAAGAAAGAGAACATATCAACAAAGTAAATGCTGAGAAGATTAGAGCACTCAATGAGACCATCAGCACCAATCAGATATGCAAAGAATGATGGTTACACACCAAGAAGCTATGGTGCAAGTCACACAGCAACTACTACAAGAAATTCAAAATTGGCTGCAAAAAGACTTCAAAGGATTATAGAGGCTCAGGGAAGGGAGGCTACCGCCAAACAAGCACAAGAAGAAGCAACAAGACGCTTTGAAGAGCTGGATGCTGCCAGGATGGTAAGAGAAACATCAATTTCAAACCTTCTCACCACCAAGGACTCGTGCATCCAAGAGTTAGAACACCAACTGGCCATCCAAGAACGCAGCCAACGACAAGATCCCACAGATGAGATGTGACTACTACTTAAGTGAGCCTCAGAGAGATAGGTGAGTTGCCAGTAAATCCTCAGGCCCCTCCTCAAACTTTGACTTTTTTTTGTCTACACTAACCCTCTCTTTACTTTAATATGATATAAACCTGTATGAGGATCTGAGCCTAGGAGAACTAACACTCATTAAACAAAACACAGAGCGTGATGTTGATCCCACCATCATCATGGGAATTTTTCAGGGGGACATAGTACTAACTGATCCTCAAGATATTTACTTTTATTCCTTGCACCCAATTGTGCTCAACCTTCATATAGTTGGTGTCGAGTGCTACAGAACTCCAAAATCTTGGACAATAATGTCGATAAATTAGACCTGTTTGTTCCAGATGATATTCCTGACACACCAGCCAACTACGAGGTTGTAGCCCAAAGTTATCAATGCATCATAAGCCATGGGTGGCTAGAGGTATATAATACTCACCAGCACTTAACTCTATGTGAATCCTATTTATATCATCCTTTTGGTATTCTAAAACTATATCATAATATCTACAAACATCTAGAAGCCATGTTAACCAACGTCCTTTATACTTTTGATAAAACACATATTGAGTATCCCAACATAAATCCGGAGGATATAACTCAGCCAAGACTTTATGAAGCTCCACAAACCCAACTACCCACCCCCAAGTTCAGGCCATGGTTGGTCAAGAAGAAACATCAAGTTCATCATTTAACCCTACTTAACCCGTATATTCTAATGTCACCAAGTAAATTACTTAATCCATATCAAAATGCTCCGCCTACTGACAAATCTCAAGCGGATTGTATTTTTTCTACTCTCCCTTCTCAACCCTAAGAATTTCCCACTAACACTCTCACCCCCGAGGAGTTACCGGCACCTGACCCATCTCCACCACGGCCAACCAGGAGGTACGTCACACTCTGCCACAAGACACAATTGAACCATTTACTGGTGATTCTTTTCTTGAGTCCTTGTCTGTTCAGGGTATGAAGGTTTCATAAGAGCCAGGATTCCGCTACTCAAACCAAAACTCATGTTCAAGGTGTTAATGTAAATAACACCCTTTGAACCAACTCGGTGGATTCTACTACCTAGAAGCATACTCAGGTGTCACACCAATGAAGCAACCCTATGTACTGTACCCTCTCTGAGCACCTAGACTAGAATTAGAAGATCTACTACCTTTGGCTAGAGAGGGCGCTTTATGATCCAACGTAGCATGGCACACCAAGCTAGAAAATCCACAATTGGCAGATCTATTGGAAATAAGAATTGTGACATTTATGATCAGTTATTACTGCTTCCGCAGGTGGAGGAAGGCTCATCCAATCCACACAAGAGAGGGTTATACAGATCACACGCTGCATTCAGAAGAACCCTGAAAAAACTTCAGTCACGTTGGAAATTCTATCGTCTATGAGTTTGGCACGACGACCAGGTATTTCAACCTCGGTAATAGGTTCTAAGGACAGAGCCTACATCACATAGGGGGGATGTTAATCCCATTTTGGATTAACAAATATGCTCCTCCATTTGAGGACATTAATAAGTGTCATGCAAAGGCACTATAAAAGTTGTACATTATGACATATTGGCCACCCAAGTCCTTAGTTAAGTAAGTTTTGGGCACCCAAGTGTGAATAAGGGCCAATTGTATAATATAAGGCATTTTCTCATAATGAATGGACACAATCCCCCTTTGTGCTATTGAGAGCTCTTGCTTTTGTCTTGAGAGAGATAATTCTAGCACTTGTGCCTTCTTTATACTTGTATGTTGCATGCTTGTATTGAGTGAGAGAGAGTGATTGCCTTATGTGGTGGTGTGAGCGACTCTACGATGACAGCGTGGAGGTGGAGCCTAGAGGATTGGAGCTTCTCAAGTGAGCTTGGAGACCTCGAGGGACACAAGTTCAAAGCATTGGTAAGTGCCCTACGATAGTTGTATTCTATTGCTTTTCCCTAAGGTGAATGCATTAAGTTCCCTCTTGGAGGTGTGGTAGCCCATAACACATACCACAAGAATAATTCATAATGAAAAATTCATAAAGTATATATAGTTCAAGATGGAAGGGCGAGTTTCTCTGAGAAGTTTTACTTTTGATGCATAAGAGCTCTCCTTGAAATATACAAAAGTCTTAAATAAAATTTGTTGTAGAGATAATCAAATGAATATGCTATCCTAAGAGTCAGAGTAGTCTTCGTGGTAGTCTTGTTCTTCATCATCATCACCGATCATAAGTGACAACAAATATTAAATAAAACTTGATGATGTAAAAATAAAATCTAAAAGTAAGAGAGTCTTACCTAGATGTACTGTTGGCTACAAAATGAAAAGGTTAAGAGAAATAGAGAATTTTAAAACTATTTGTAAATAACTGTAAACATAATTATTTGGTGAAGATGAATACTTATCGTGTGTTAGTTGAGATAATTGTTGGAAACTCAACATGGCTCCATGGTAGAGATCATTGGTATAACCTACACATCATGCTTACACCACACATAATAACATGCGTACGCTCATGCACGACATAAAATGCATAAGAAATAATCACACAACCTAAAATGATCACACAACCTAAAATAATGTTAGTCTAGATTAGGTGTCTTATTTGAAAGCCCACTCTAGTCCCAAATCCTTGCATATCTATCGGCACATCATTAAGTCCAACGTTAATGATGAGAGTATAAAAATAATTCTTTCTTTCTCTCTTTATTTCCTTTTTTTTTTCTTCCTTTCTTTTTCTCCTATTCTTCTTCTTCTTCTTTTCTCTTTTTCTTCTCTCCTCTTCTTCTCCTTTTTCTTCTTCTTCTTCCTCTTTCTTCTTCTTCTTCCTCTTTCTTCTTCTTCTCTCTCTTATTCTTCTTCTTCTTCTTCTTCTTCTTCTTCTCTCTCTCCTCTTCTTCTCCTTTTTCTTCTTCTTCTTCTTCTTCCTCTCCTTCTCTCTCCTTTTTCTTCTTCTTCTTCTTCTTCTTCTCCTCTATCCTTCTTCTTCTTCTCCTCTATCCTTCTTCTTCTTTTTTCTCTTTCTTCTCTCTCCTTTTTCTTCTTCTTCTTCTTCTCCTCTATCCTTCTTCTTCTTTTTCTCTTTCTTCTCTCTTCTCTTCTCTTTCTTCTCTCTCCTTCTCCTTGTTCTTCTCTTTCTTCTCCTCTCTCGCGCTTCATCTCACATTGCCACATAGTTTGTGGATTATCCCATATGGCATTGAGTTGAATTCTCAAGAAGATATAAAGGTAAGAACAAATGAGCTTTTGTGTTTGTCTCTAGGAGACATGCACGCTGGTCGCTCCCTCTCTCCAATCGAGGGAGTGTCGCCAATCTTTGCCATTGGTTGGTTTCAGTGGTTATGATGGTTGCGGGTAGTTGGTCTACACTATTGCACACACTGTCAGAGCCAACATGTTCATTTGTGTATGGTTGAGTGCTCTGGCAAGTGTCTATGTCTCTTGTTGGGACATGCGCCCACGCAGCTATTATTGGTGTGATGGTTCCTTGCATTTCGTGCCTGCGTTGTGCTGCTCTCTGCACTTGAACACACAGGACCTGCCAGTCTCGTGTTGTCTCAATTGCCCCAAAAACAAAAAGAAATTGGTAGAGCATACACTGGCTCGGATACCACTAAAACGAGAAGACACAGTCCTTGGGGGAAGTGTGCATAGAAAAACAAGAGAGAACACCAGATTGGGTCCCAACTCCCCCCCCCCAAATGTTTGCCAAAAGCATCCCCGCTTAAGTATTTTTATACTAGTTTCATTCCATCAAAAGCAGATTACATGGCTATTTTAGCCCAATCTTTCTCTACAAGCTTTCCTTTTTTTTACAAAAATTGGATAATAAAATATTTCAAAAATCTCATTCCCATTACACCCACATGTTGAAACTTATCACTAAGTTTGACATGTCAGGAGATCCCATACCTCATCTAGAGATGTTTGACCAAATCTGTGAGATCCCTGTCCCCACCGCACAACAGATTCGGGGTGCTAGCAGCGGAAGTAGCACATCTAGCGCGGGGCAGGGGTCCCACACTTGGGGCCTAGCCCACAGATATCCGGACAAGAGACTAATCCATCGGTTTTTCCAAAAACCGAACCCGGAAAAACTTCCTTTACCCGGAAAGCACGGGCGATTCCACCAGGATAACTCTTTACTCTAACGTAGTCATCAAGACCATTACTGATCAAGCTATTCCGACTGCACCTATAAAGATACTTGGTCAGAAAAAGGAAGAAACTTGCACTTGGATCATTGAGATCAACGCTTTTTTTCCCATCAAGAGGCACAGCCGTTGATTCCTATCCATAGAACAATTTCTATCTGGGATTTACTTTATCTATCGTAATAACAGAAATTGAGTCTCGATTTACAAATCCATCAGTCCAGCCTAACCCCATCCGATCCCATGGGTTAGCCAACCGCCCAACCACCACTGTAGTGATGGGATCCAATTTAGAATTTGATTTTTGTCCCACGTACCAGGGAAAAGAGTTCCCAGGCCCCCTAGCCGGATATTCATGCAAAAATAAAACTAGTCACACCACTTACACACCCAATATGAAATTGCCTTTTCACAGATTCAACCAATTTTAAAATAATCCTTTAATGAAACCATAGTACCACTGATCACAATCTTCCAAATTATCCGATTGACTCTTAATTTCCCATCATTCCTTCATCAGAGTATCTATGGCATCATTGGCAACCAGAACGCTCACCACCTGTCCACTCAGGGGTCTTTTCAATAGTTCCTAGCCCATAATACTCGGCAATATAATCACTTATAAAAATCAAGATGGACTCTCGTTGAAGATCAGCAAGATCAACCAACAGATCCATATAAAGAGCCATGGACTCATCCATTGAAGACCAACAAGGCCAATCAACCAGATCCATGCCCGGTTTCAGAAAACAACTCTTACTCCTTGTTCCAATATCTTCCTCGACGCACGTGTGGGTATCCTAGGCGACCCAGAGCCCGAGCACCGTATGGTCAGCACCCTTTAGGATCCTTCGCAGGTGACCTAGCGCTTCACTCATAGGCTGCTCGGCCGACCTTGCTACGCGAGACGTCCTCTATTGACTCTCCGTCAGCAGTTGCAACTTTATCAGTTAGGTCTCCCCATGACCTTAATCCATAAGACGGTCAAAATGCTTTCCCAGCATTCTTGACATAAAACAGTCATTTACAAACAGTCACAAAATACAGTTTCTATATCGAACTCCGTCTTTCCATATTATACCTCCTCAATCCACATTACTTATTCCACATTCCATTCATATGTACTCATTTTTCGTCCATTTACTCATATCGACGACACATTATTTCCCATACCCCTTCACATTCATTATTCTTTATACTCATCCATGCATACATCCATTATACACATCCACATTCACATCCATGCATCCACATCCATATCCATATTCACATCCATACATCCACATTCATGCATCCACATCTACATGCATACATCCACATCTACATGCTTACATTACTTATTCCACATTCCATTCATATGTACTCATTTTTCGTCCATTTACTCATATCGACGACACATTATTTCCCATACCCCTTCACATTCATTATTCTTTATACTCATCCATGCATACATCCATTATACACATCCACATTCACATCCATGCATCCACATCCACATCCACATTCACATCCATACATCCACATTCATGCATCCACATCTACATGCATACATCCATATCTACATGCATACAATCCACATTCACATCCATGCATCCACATCCACATCCACATTCACATCTATACATCCACATTCATGCATCCATACATACCCATCCACATTCACATCCATACATTCACATTCATGCATCCACATCCACATTCATACATCCACATCTATATGCATACATCCATATATTCACATCCACATTCACATCCATACATCCACATCCACATCCACATTCACATCCATACATCCACATCCACATCTACATGCATACATCCACATCTACATGCATACATCCACATCCACATTCACATCCATACATCCCATCTGCATGCATACATCCATACATCCACATTCACATCCATGCATCCACATCCACATCCACACATCCCATCTACATCCACATTCCTACATCCACATCTACATGCATACATCCATACATACACATCCACATTCACATCCATGCATCCACATCCACATTCATACATCCATACATACCCATCCACATTCACATCCATACATCCACATTCATACATCCATACATACCCATCCACATTCACATCCATACATCCACATTCATGCATCCACATTCACATCCATACATCCACATTCATACATCCACATCTACATGCATACATCCATACATACACATCCATGCATCCACATCCACATTCATACATCCATACTTACCCATCCACATTCACATCCATACATCCACATTCATGCATCCACATTCACATCCATACATCCACATTCATACATCCATACATACCCATCCACATTCACATCCATATTCTCACCCTATCACAACCCATATACATCTTTTTCTTACCTCATCCCATACACATCTTATCACTTCCCATATCTTTTATGCATACCACTATGCATGAATTTCATTTATGCTAAAAGTAACACTTGTACAATAAAATATTCATTTTTTATGCATACCTCTATGCATGAAATTCAATTATGCTAAAAGTAACACTTTTATAATAAATAATCATCTTTTATGCATACCTCTATGCATGAAATTCAATTATGCTAAAAGTAACACTTTTATAATAAAATAATCATCTTTTATGCATACCTCTATGCATGAAATTCAATTATGCTAAAAATAACACTTTCATAATAAAATAATCATCTTTTATACATATCTCTATGCATGAAATTCAATTATGCTAAAAGTAACACTTTTATAATAAAATAATCATCTTTTATGCATACCTCTATGCATGAAATTCAATTTTACTAAAAATAATACTTTTATAATAAAATAAACATCTTTTATGCATACCTCTATGCATGAAATTCAATTATGCTAAAAATAACACTTTTATAATAAAATAAACATCTTATGCATACCTCTATGTATGAAAATCAATATGATAAAAGTAACACTTTTGATATAAAAATTTATCCTTTATGCATACTTCTATGCATGAAAATAAAAATGATAAAAGTAACACTTTTGATATAAAAATTTATCCTTTATGCATACTTCTATGCATGAAAATAAAAATGATAAAAGTAACACTTTTGGTATAAAAATTTATCCTTTATGCATACTTCTATGCATAGAAATAAAAATGATAAAAGTAACACTTTTGATATAAAAATTTTATCCTTTATGCATACTTCTATGCAATAAAAAAATGATAAAAGTAACACTTTTGATATTAAAAAAAATTATCCTTTATGCATACTTCTATGTAATAATATCAAAATGATTTTTAGAATATAAAAACCATAAGGATTACTCTTTTAGAATAAATAAATGATGAATTTTATTTCCTAATTTCTAAAAATTTCACCATAACCTCCTTTGTATGGCTGACCATTTTTCAAGTTCCTAAGTCTTTAGAACTAATTAAAAGTACACCAAAGTATTGAAATTATCCTAAAGTAAACATTTATCTATTTACTTGAAACAACTTATAAAAATTTAACATTAATTTATTAACCATTCACCTAGGATAGAGAAAGGTTGGTTTTGCTAGAGAAGAGAGGGGAATGCCTTTTGTAATGAGGCCTAACATTATAGAGAAGATGTAAAGCATAAAAATCATTTGAAACCATAAACATCCATAAAATAAGTGCAAGAAAAGAAGAATCACCAACTTACTAATGACTTTGATAGTTTTCCTTTGGCTTGATGGTTTAAGGGTTCAACTCTTGTTTGAACAAGAGTGGCCAACCAATCTTTGGAAGAGGGAAATGTCAAAAACTAATGAATTATTAACAAATTCATAGTTCTTGGCTTGGATGGAGTAGAGTAACAATGCATTAAACATTGTTGAGTTTCAACAAAGGAGAAGGCCTCTATTTATAGGAAAAAGTGAGCTCCTAACTAAACAAAGTGATTCTAGAATTTTCCAACTCAATTTGGTCAATTTTTGACCATTTTTAGGTCAGTTGAGCTAACTTTTTGCAACTAGACTTGAATTAGGAGAGAGGAGAGATAAAATATCACATTATTTATGAGTCTAAAACTCATTCAAGCATGTGAAATATGCACCTCCTTTAATGGACTCCCCTTTCTTACATATGTGTCAAAATGGAATCATTATACCCAAAATATCTCATATTTTTAATATTGCTCATAGTTTTTTACTAATAAACCTTGTACATTTTCAACTCTTCATCTTATGTGAGCATTTACTCATTTTTGGATACCCAAAATATCTCATATTTTTAATATTGCTCATAGTTTTTCACTAATAAACCTTGTACATTTTCAACTCTTCATCTTATGTGAGCATTTACTCATTTTTGGATACCCAAAATATCTCATATTTTTAATATTGCTCATAGTTTCTTACTAATAAATCTTGTACATAGTCAACTCTTCATCTTATGTGAGCATTTACTCATTTTTGGGTATCTTCTTTTACAAAATTAGATTTATCTCCTCCCCACACATGGATTGATCTTATTGGCCCAAAGGAACCTTAATTGGACCATAATCCAAAAATTTCTGAAAATCTAGACCCTTAGGCTAAGGTCCTTTATACCTATTTCCAATTAATTTCAATTGCACATTGGAAAATTCTTTTTGAATTTCTGTTTCAAGGGAATTCATTTTAATAAGATGAGATATTTTTCTATCTAAAAATATTCAAATTCTAAATATTCTCTCTCTAGAATATTTTCTCTCTCTATAGTTTAAAACCGTTAGAAACAAGATCTTTTATATTTCTGAGGAGGGGATTGATTACAGAGGAAGATGCTAGCCATCTTGAGAGGCTAGGGAGGAATCTTACATTCTCTCCCACTTGAAAAACGCGAGATGCCCTCATCTCGCAAACTGGGGGTAATTTCGCAAGATGCACGAATATGAGACTAAGAGAAAATTTAATTAAGATTACCCACCAAGAAAAGTCTCAAGAGAGCAAGACTCAAGACAAGAACAAGATTTCAACTTTATTCACTCTTGGAACATATACAGCAAGATAGAAGAACTTTTTACAATTCCATAAGCCCGTCCATCATATGGTCACAAAAGTAGCACTCACAAGCAGCACACGTATAAGGTAACTCATTTCTGGGAATAATTCGGTCGGTTATTGCAGTACCTATCTCATTGGTATGAGGTGACCTAATAAAAGGACCTCTAAGAGGCAAGCCGAAATTGGGGTGAGGAAGAAAACACGCAAGTAAGAAGACCCGCTCAGAAAATCCACCATGCCTTGAACTCATCACGCAATAGTATTGGGGACCCAAACCCAAAGCTTCAATAACCATAGCCAAGCGGACATTGTTATGAAAGTGCTGCCGACCCCACGGTGTTACCCTAGTTATGTCTCGATAGGTCCACCATTTGGTCTGAGCTATAGAAGTTCCCAAGTGAGGGAAAAGTGAGCGCTCATACAGTTCTATGAAATCCTTCTTCACAGACTCGCTTGCGTCTTGAAGGTGAGAAATCATCATGGATAAAACTAAGTCTTGCTGCCAAGCCATAAGAGAGATTAAGAAGAAAGGAGATCGATGGAAGTAAGATTACTGCGAGCGATAAGTAAGAGTTACGACTTATATAAAAGAAAGAACCAGCGTAACCTAGAAGCCAACGGGGTATCTTACCACTGAAGTTTTACTATCTTTCCATGATTTGGTTTTGGCACATATTTCTATACTAAAGGCTTACATGAAATACATTATGAACTTTGAGATGAGGAGGTAAAAGAAGCTCGTAGGCTAAGTCACCTACTTTCTTTGAATTCAGATAAGGCCCACAATATCTGGGGATAACTTCTTATACTTCCCAAGAGATAAAGAACTTCTTTTGGGCCGTACTCGAATGAAGATCAAAACCTTGGTATCCAAAACACCGATTCTCACTTCTGAACTCATCGTTCAGAATCCTTAAAATAGGTGGGCTCTCGAGAATGTATTCTGGGGAAAGGGTCTTCCTTTTAAAACAGAATCTTTCTTTTACTTTAGAGATGGAATAATTATAAGATCAGAAAGGGAGGTTCTTATTCCTGTATACCTCGAAGGCTAGGGGAGGAATCTTACATTCTACCCCAAAAAAAAATGCAAGATGTCCTCATCTCGCAAAGTAGAGGACAACTCATTTTCTTAAGATCCAATTTATTCTGCGGTTCCTTATATTCTGGTCAACCCAACAGAATACTGGGATAAATATCCCTTATATAGAACTCATCATTAAATAACAATTTATTCAGATCATATCATTCATATCTTTAACATGATAATGGTCCATTAGACCGAAAAATTTCTTTCTGAACATTCCTCCCACGGAAATTTAAGTCAAGCAAATTCTCAAATTGTCATCCCTTAACTTGATCTACCGTGTCAACTGTTAACAGTAGCAATAGCACAATCCACTAATCTCATAGTGATTTGCTGAATTCATTATCATCATTCCAGTATGAATATCATCACAGGGACTCTCCCATTCATCCTCATTGTGGTTTCGCTCAACTTATTATATTTTAACTAAATTTCAAAAATCATCATTTTTCAATCAGAATCCAAATCAATTCATCAGTTCCCAAACAGAATTAAAAATCATATCAACCACATTCGAATTCTCATTAACAAACTGGATAGCATTAATGCTTATAATTTCAAGTCTTAGATTTACTCGTATATACTACCGGTAAAGAGCTGCAGTTATACCCTCGGTATATACGGGTAGTCATGATACTTGGAACTATAAGGTAAATACCATCATGTCTAGGCCTCAAGCAAGTCAGGGATTCCGTACAATTACGGTACTTCCATCTGAAGACCCAATTACCGGTTTACGAATTTCAGTTTGAATATCAAATTGTATGAATTTAATCACACAATTACAACCTTTTAGTGCTTCTTGATAAATTACAAATTTAATCACACAATTACAACCTTTTAGTGCTTCTTGATAAATTTTTGACATATTTGGCTTCTCGGTTGATCCTCAATAGCCAATTGGCTCTGATACCAACTGTGAGATCCCTGTCCCCACCGCACAATGGATTCGGGGTGCTAGCAGCGGAAGTAGCATATCTAGCTCGGGGCAGGGGTCCTGTTGAACTATCGATAGAATACCTAATAGTTACCTAATAGTTGCTTAGTCGGATATATGTATCTTTGCTCAGTCGGATTGTTGCTCAGTCGAAATTCTACTCAGTCGGATTATTGATCAGTCGGAGTTTGTTATGATCTGGTTAGTCGGATATTATCTGTTAGTGTCTTGTGACATTCTAGTTACAACCGTCTAAAACTGTCTGAAGTCGCCTATTTATAGGGGCTTTGTAGTCGTCTTTTAAAACAACAAGTAGTAAGTAGTAAGAGAAGAAGGAGAAAGCAATGTATGATTCATCTTGATCAATCAGATATGGTATTTCAATTCTGTTCTGTTATCTTGTTTAGCAAATTTCTACTCAATTTGTGTTCTCTATGCTCAGTTTGTGTTTAGCCTGATGTGGGAATTTAAGTTAGTGTTACCTAATGGGGTTGTCTTTGCTGTGTCAGTAGTAGTTAGTTGTGTTGTGTTTGTGAACCCCAAACACATTGGCGATCCTGCTGGTCCCGTTCTGTTACGAGAAGGGAAATGAATGTCAGAGGGGGACAAAAGAGTAGGAAGGGTTTACTATACCAGGGCTCAGGCCCGAATTGGTAACCCTGACCCGTTTCATTATGCTGACGAGGGTGAAGATGATCAGGAACACCAAATCCCTGAAGAAATTGTTGTAGGCCAAGGGGGGGAAAGTTCAGTTGCACCAGAGAGGAGGCTCGTGGGGGGACTTCTAGGCGCCCTAATCCTGACAGGAAGGTCTGCAGGAGTTAGAAGGAGTCTTCAGTTCAACCCATTAAGGGGGGCTACCAGGCAAAGACCTAGGAAACCACCTCAGCCACATCCGATGGCTCAACAACTACCCAACCCTAGGGTGAAAGCAGCTAAATTCAGTGGAGGATCTAAGGAGGATGCTGATTGTCATGTAGCTCAGTTTGAGACAAAATGGGAAGCAAATGGTTATACTGTGTTGTACAATGATGCAGTTAAATTGCAGCAATTTGCAGCAACTCTAGAAGGGAAGGCCATGAGTTGGTTTAGCCAATATGGCATACCACACTTCCCAACATATGATGATCTTAGAATAGCTTTTTTACAGAGATTCAGGAGGGAAAAGACTCCAACAGACATTTTAAGAAAACTCCTAGACATCAGACAAAAGAAGATGCTTGTAGAGGACTATGCTCAGAAATTCAGAATTCTGGTTGAAAGGTTACAGGGAAATGAGAGACCCACCAATGAGATGCTGGCCGGTTATTTTCTGAAAGGATTGAGAAGTGGGCTGAAAAATGCAGTGGCTAGCATTGATATTGCAGGTGGAATTAATGATTTGGTTATTGCAGCTGCTAGAGTAGAGAAAAGACTTGGAAGCGGCAAGGGCAAACATACCAGAAAGAATGATTCGGATTCAGATGACCAGCCAGAGTCAGCATCAGATTCTGAGCAGGAGGATTCAGAAGTAGGATCCGACAGTGAGGAAGAAGAGGTGAAGACAAAGAAAAAGCACAAGACCAAAGCAAAGCAATCCAAAGAGGAGGATTTGGTAAGTAAATTGAGAAAGATAGGTTATTCTGTTGCAGCACCAAAAGAAAAGAAGTTCTGTGAAATTTGTGATAAGGATGGGCATACGACAGCTTTATGTTGGTATAATCCCAAGAACAGGGGTCAGACTACACCTTATGCAGGAAGAGGCAGGGGTGAGGTTGCAGTAAACCAGGCTGTTCCAATTCGGGGCAGAGGAGGATTTCAGAGAGCAAGAACTGATAGACCACCATTAAGGGAACAGGAAAACAATGAAGGAAGACAGGCACGAGTCATGCCTTGTGTTTATTGTTCAGCACCAGATCATTGGATAGGGCCAGGATGTGCCTTATGGGTGAAACATAGAGAAGAAAGGGGTGTTCCAGTGATTAGATACAATCAGAATAACCAGCAGGGGCAGCAGCAACCTCAGAATCAACCAGCAGCTCAAGCAAATGTAATCATGATTCAATTAGAAGATGAACAGGTACAGCTAAAGCAAGGTCAAAACATACAGGATCAGCAAAGCAAAAAGCATACTGAGGATATTGAGGATATTGAGGTATTGGCTGTTACCAGGTCTAAACAGAAAGGACCAATTGATTGGAAGGAACAAAAAGGCATCAGGGACCAGGTACAAAGAAGAATTTTGAAGAATCAGGACAAGCAAGAAGAATCGGAGTTGGAGGATGAAGAAGAGTTAGTTCTGCATCAGTCAGAAAGCAATGTGAAGATGAAGGATGAAAGGGACAAAGATTGGTTTGAGGTACTCATAAATTCTCCCTTGCAATTATCATTAGATCAGTTGTTAGCTTTGGTTCCAGCATTTAAGGAAAGATTGCTTAAAAGACTTCAGGATCAGCAGTCAGGAGATAATCCGACTTTGGTTCCAGTAGTTAATAGCATTGATCCAGCAGATGTTGACTTTGTGGTTCCTGTCATTAAGGTTGAGTACCAGGGCAGGGTTTTTGATGAAGTTCTTTTGGATGGAGGATCAGGGGTTAACATTCTCCCTGAAAGTGTATACAAAGAAATGGGTGCAGCAAATTTAGCCCCAGCACCATTTCAGGTGAAAATGGCAGATCAAACCAGGGTGCAACCATTGGGAATTTTGAAGCAGCAGGAAATTGAAGTGGCAGGTATGGGATTCTTGGTAAATTTTGTGGTAATCAGAATGTCAGATTCACTATCACCTTATGAAATGTTACTGGGTAGGCCTTGGTTTAGAATGGCTAAAGTTAAACAGGATTGGGGATTGAATGTGGTGGTTCTGACCAAGGGGAAAAAGAAGATTACTGTAACCATGCAGGGTAAGAGAAATATGTCTCTTAAAGAAAAGCCATTGTTTGCACAGACAATTAATCTTGCTGAAGAAATAGAAGATGATGAGGAGGAACAGTTTTTAATGGCTAATCCAACAGTGGTGCCACTATTTGATGTTGATGTAGAGAGAATATTGCAGCCTGTGGAATATCAGACTCAGGAAGAGTCTGAGTTCTTGCCAGGTCAAGAGATTGAAGGGACAGTATTCAGACAGTTGCTGGAACAGCAAACTGAGATTGCTACCAAGGAACAGATGGAACAAGAGCAAAAGGAGGCAGGAGAGATGGCTGTAAGGATTTATGACAAGAAGTATGGCACGTCCAGTCGGGTTAAAGAAGATGATCTTAAGGAATTGAATTTGGGTACAGATGCTGCACCAAGGATGGTGAAAGTAAGTGTGCAGGTGGAAGGACAATTTTTGGAGGATCTTTTGCAGTTGTTACAGGACTATATAGATGTCTTTGCTTGGGAGTATTCTCAGGTCAAGGGTATAGATCCTGCATTACATCAGCATCGGATTAATTTAAGAACAGATGCAGTTCCAGTGGTGCAGCAAAGGTATAGGATGAATCCGAATTTTGCATTGCAGGTGAAGGAAGAAATAGATAAGTTGTTAGCAGTAGGGTTCATTAAACCTGTGAGCCAGGTGACATGGTTATCTCCAATCATTGTGGTGCCTAAGAAAAATGGGAAGCTGAGAGTATGTGTTGATTACAGGAAACTCAATGCAGCAACCATAACAGATCCTTTTCCAATGCCATTTTGTGATGCAGTGTTAGATGCTGTAGCAGGTCATGAAATGTATAGCTTTCTGGATGGATTTTCAGGTTACAATCAGATTAGTGTTGCTGAGGAGGATCAGCATAAGACTGCTTTCATTACTGAGTTTGGTGCATATGATTTTACTGTCATGAGTTTTGGTTTGAAAAATGGACCACCATCCTTCAATTATGTGGCACATAAGGTTTTTGAGCCACATTTACAAGACTTCATGAGAGTATTTGTTGATGATTTCTCTGTTTTTGGTAAGAAGGACTTACATCTGATGCATCTGAAGTTGTGTTTGGAGAGGTGTAGGCAGTTCAGACTGGTCTTGAACCCTTTCAAGAGTGTGATTGCTGTGAAGAGTGGGATTTTGTTGGGCCATGTGATCTCACAGGAAGGCATGGCAATTGATGTGAAGAAGGTTGAGGCTATTCAAACAGCAAAGTCTCCTACTAATGTGAAGGAAGTAATGAGGTTTGTGGGTCAGATTAAATGGCATGCCAGGTACCTCAGATATTTAGCCAATATTTGTGCACCATTGACCCATTTAACTAAGAAGGATGTACCTTTTGTGTGGGCTGAGCCTCAAGAGAAGGCATTTCAATTGTTGAAGAAGATGGTAGCTGTTGCACCAGTTTTGCAGCCACCAGATTGGACTCTACCTTTCCATATTTTTGTTGATGCCTCAGATGTAGCAGTAGGGGCAATTCTGATGCAGGAGAAGGTGAAAGGATGGTACAGGCCAGTATTTTATGCCAGTCGGATATTATCATCTGCAGAAAGGAATTATGCTGTGACTGAAAGAGAAGCTTTGGGGATGGTATATTCCTTGAATAAATTCAGGCATTATTTGTTGGGGAACAGGGTAATATTTCATGTGGATCACCAAGCCCTGCTGTATCTGATTAAGAAGCCATTGTTGACAGGAAGATTAGCCAGGTGGATGCTTTTGTTACAGGAGTTTGACTTTGTGATTGTCCATACTCCAGGGAAAGAGCATGCTATTGCTGATTATTTTAGCAGGTTGGAAACTGGAGAAGCACCAAGTGGGGTGGATGATGATCTACCAGATGCCCCATTGTTTGAAGTTCAGGCTGCTGAGTCGGATTCCTGGTATGATCAGTTTTTGACCTTTTTAACTGAGGGATTTATGCCAGTAAAATTTACTCCAGATCAGAGAAGGAAGTTTGCTTTGAAGAGTAGACCATTCTTAGTGATTGCTGGAGCATTGTACAAAAAGGGAATTGACCAGGTGATAAGAAGATGTGTACCTGAGTATGAACAGAAGGCAGTAATTCAGGAAGCACATTCCGGAACAGCAGGAGGACATTTCTCAGGGGATATTACAGGAAAGAAAATATTGCAGGCTGGTTTGTGGTGGCCTACAGTTTTGAAAGATGCCCATGAATATGCCAAGAGATGTGTGATTTGTCAAAAGCTTGGACAGCCAGATAATTCAGATAGGATATCAGATCATCCTATTTTGCCTTTGGAACCATTTCAGAAGTGGGGAATTGATTTTGTGGGACCTGTCAAGCCAACAACTCCAAGAGGTAACAGGTATATCCTTGTTGCTACTGATTATTGTACAAAATGGGCTGAGGCTGTAGCTCTGAAGGATAACAAGGCTGCAAGTGTTGCCAAGTTCTTGTATCACAACATCATGACCAGGTTTGGGTGTCCTGTAGAATTGGTCAGTGATAGGGGAACTCACTTTCTGAATGATGTAGTTTCTGAACTAACAAGAACTCATATGATTATGCACAAAAAGTCTACAGCTTATCATCCCCAGGCCAATGGACAAGCTGAGAGTACCAATAAGACATTGGTAAGGATCCTCAAGAAGATTGTGCAGGATAACCAGAAAGATTGGGACTTGAAGCTGGACTCTGCTTTGTGGTCTTATAGAACAGCTTTTAAAGTTACCACAGGGATGACACCATTCAGGTTGGTATATGGATTAGAAGCAGTTGTGCCTATGGAATTTGTGGTACCAAGTTTAAGAGTAACTGCTGAGAAAATGTCTCCAAGTTTGTCAGTGAAGTACAGGAGCAGGTATTTGATGCAGTTGGAGGAGGACAGATTAGTTAGTTCTTACATCACTGAGGTGATTCAAAGAAGAAGACAGGCTTGGGTGACTATGAATGTCAAATTTAAGGTGTTTCAGGTTGGTGATTGGGTGATGGTGTACAATTCCAGGTTGGGACCTCATCCTGGTAAGCTAACACTGAGATACAAAGGGCCTTATCAAATTGTTGAAGATCTGGGGCAAGGAACCTTTATTGTGGCTGATGTTTTTGGAACTAGGGTTGAGAAACCAATTAATGGGTTCAGGTTGAAAAAGTTTCAAGGAACACCACCACATTTGGATTGGGCAAGTTCAGCATTGATACAGGTAGCACAGGTGAAAATAGATCCAGAAGAAAGTCCGACAATACAGGGATATGGGTCTGCATCGGATTCGGACTCAGTCGGATTTTGCTGGGTCGGATCTCAGATAGTCGGAGTTTTTGAAAATTTTCAAAATTTTGCATGGTGCCTTGATTTGAGTGGTGAATGGACACTTACGGAGAGTATCATTTCGAGGCAGCCGGAGTTTGATCGCACTTTTCGCGCGTACCAGAGTGTGCGAGGTCCTTTCTTTCCAGCATCCATGCAAGACCATTCGCGCATTTTCTCTGCGCTTTCCTTGCACTCGCCTATCACCATGCCGAAAGCTAAGAGCTCTGCAGGCATGCAACCACCAGCGGAGGACGAGCAGAGGGATGTTCTGAAGAAGAGGCTTCGAAGGAAGGGAGCACCCATGAGAGTTGAGGTTAGCAGCAGAGCGTGCGGCTGAGGAAGACGATGAGGTTCCTACACCGTTGTCTACCGGCAAACTTACACAGTCGCTCGCTGATGGATCCCTACACCGATTTCAAAGTCGAGCTCGACAAGGCAGCACCCGGGAATGCAACATGGTTGAAGCAGGTCGGTTTGCGGGAGTTTGCAGGCTTGCCATGGGATGACTGGAGAAATAACTTCTATGCTAAAAGTCAGGTGGAGATACTCCGAAAAACAAAAGGCGCAATTTCTTCAAAGGTGAGTCTTACTGTGGAAATGGTTGCAGAAGTATTTCAATTACCCTATGTTTCGGATACTGTGATCCCAAAATGTCGTGATGAAGTCTTGAAAAAGGAGTTTGGTCCCAGAGAAGGGGGTAGACAGTATTATATGTTAAGGAATGTTAACTATGCTAGGAGGGAACAGCTCAAATGGTATCTTGAAAGACTGTGCTCTATTATCAAATTTGATTACATGTCAAAGGAAAATTATGCACCATTGTCTTGGGCAGAGAAAGGAGAGGAGGTTAGTTGGGCACATTGGTTATTTGACAAGCTTCATGGAGAAATATTTGGGTCGGATAAGAGAAAGACACAATCCAATAGCAGGTTGAGTGCTTATGTAGCTGCAATGTTTCAGTATGCACAGAAAGTGGAAGTGGGAGAGATTATGTTGCCAGATAAAGAAAAATACAGCAAAATAGAGAGAGAACAGCAGTCTGAGAAGGTGGTAGAGCAGAGGTCGAAATGTGATGAGTTGGAACCTGACAAGAAGGAGCTGTATCAGAGTATGCTTACAGTTGGGTACAGTCCGACAGAGGCCTTTAAGGTAATATATGGAGCTCCGAAAAAACCGTATGTTGAGGATGTAGAAGTGCAGCCTTTGATTGATGTATCAGGTTCACAAACACCCAAGATGTTGGGGAAGAGTTTCACACTGTCCAAGAAGAGGAAACTTGAATTGGGGGGAACCAAGTTAGTTGCAAAACTTGACTTTGGAGTACAGGTGGTGAATCAACCAGGGTTTGTAGTGAAGGATGTAAGTACTGCTCAGCAGTATCTGAAGGAACTTCAGTATTTCATCGAGAGTCAGCAGGAGAAGATTGAGCAGCAGCATCTTCTGAATGAGATAGTAACTTCAGACGATTACCAGGATAAAAGTGCGCAGGTGAAGCAGCTTGAGGAGGAATTGAAGCAGACAAAGGAGATGCATATTGCTGAAAAGGCTCAGTTATTGGAACAACATGCATTGGAGATAGCTAAGGTTAAGATGTCTTTAGGAATTTTCAAGGAATGGACAGCAAAAATGGATGATAGGGTTACATCCGAGTTGGATAAAATGGCTAAAGATAATGCAGAAATGAAGGTTGATAATGAAGTAATGCAATTGAGACTTCAGCCTTTACAGGTGTTGGAAAAACAGATGTTGATGAATGAAGAGTTGGATGTAAATGGAGTGCTGATGGCACAAGGGGATGTATAGATTCTGAAGCAACAAATGCATAGCACTATGCAGGATTCTTGGGGAATGATCAAGGAGAGGATGTCAACAATGATAAATTATCCCTATGAGGTTATGACAACAGGGTTTGTAACTCAGCATGAGGCAAGTTTGATAGAAGAGGTTGGACAGTTAAAGAAAGAACGTGAGTATTGGATTCAGCAGGTACAGGAACTGAAAGAGATGCAGAGTGTGAAGATTCAGAGTGATAGGACTGTGGAGGAAATCTTTCAGGACCTAGAAGTTCAGGTGGAAGTACCTATTATCAATTTAAGTGTGCAAACAGCAAGTCAGAGTGAGCAGCCAGTGGAGACTTCAGTGGAAGATAAATCAGCAGAGATGACTGAGGTTTTGAAGGAGGTTCCAGTTGTTGAAGGGATGCAGGCTGAGCAGCAAAATGATGTAGTACCTGATATTTGAAGAAGCAGCATCACATTTTGTCATGTGGCCGGTCTTTTCTGATCAAGGGATTGTGAATTCAAGTCCGATTTCCTGGAAATCAACCACCGGGCTGTGCCATGTGTTGAACTATAGATAGAATACCTAATAGTTACCTAATAGTTGCTTAGTCGGATATATGTATCTTTGCTCAGTCGGATTGTTGCTCAGTCGGAATTCTACTCAGTCGGATTATTGATCAGTCGGAGTTTGTTATGATCTGGTTAGTCGGATATTATCTGTTAGTGTCTTGTGACATTCTAGTTACAACCGTCTAAAACTGTCTGAAGTCGCCTATTTATAGGGGCTTTGTAGTCGTCTTTTAAAACAACAAGTAGTAAGTAGTAAGAGAAGAAGGAGAAAGCAATGTATGATTCATCTTGATCAATCAGATATGGTATTTCAATTCTGTTCTGTTATCTTGTTTAGCAAATTTCTACTCAATTTGTGTTCTCTATGCTCAGTTTGTGTTTAGCCTGATGTGGGAATTTAAGTTAGTGTTACCTAATGGGGTTGTCTTTGCTGTGTCAGTAGTAGTTAGTTGTGTTGTGTTTGTGAACCCCAAACAGGTCCCACACTCAGGGCCTAGCCCACGGATATCCGGACAAGAGACTAATCCGTCGGTTTTTCTAAAAATCGGACCTGGAAAAACTTCCTTTATCCGAAAAGCACGGGCGATTCCACCAGGATAACTCTTTACTCTAACGTAGTCATCAAGACCATTACTGATCAAGCTATTCCGACTGCACCTATAAAGATACTTAGTCAGAAAAAGGAAGAAACTTGCACTTGGATCATTGAGATCAACACTTTTTTCCCCATCAAGAGGCACAGCCCCGTTGATTCCTATCCATAGAATAATTTCTATCCGGGATTTACTTTATCTATCGTAATAACAGAAATTGAGTCTCGATTTACGGATCCATCAGTCTAGCCTAACCCCATCCGATCCCATGGGTTAGCCAACCGCCCAACCCACTGTAGTGACGAGATCCAATTTAGAATTTGATTTTTGTCCCAGGTACCAGGGAAAAGAGTTCCCACGCCCCCTAGCCGGATGTTCATGCAAAAATAAAACTAGTCACATCACTTACACACCCAATATGAAATTGCCTTTTCACAGATTCAACCAATTTTAAAATAATCCTTTAATGAAACCATAGTACCACTGATCACAATCTTCCAAATTATCCGGCTGATTCTTAATTTCTCATCATTCCTTCATCAGAGTATCTATGGCATCATTGGCAACCAGAACGCTCACTACCTGTCCACTCAGGGGTTTTTTCAATAGTTCCTAGCCCATAATACTCGGCAATATAATCACTTATAAAAATCAAGATGGACTCTCGTTGAAGATCAGCAAGATCAACCAACAGATCCATATAAAGAGCCATGGACTCATCCATTGAAGACCAGCAAGGTCAATCAACCAGATCCATGCCCGGTTTCAGAAAACAACTCTTACTCCTTGTTCCAATATCTTCCTCGACGCACGTGTGGGTATCCTAGGCAACCCAGAGCCCGAGCACCGTATGGTTAGCATCCTTTAGGATCCTTCTCGCAGGTGACCTAGCGCTTCACTCATAGGCCGCTTCCTTGGTCCCTCATCCACCGTACCGGAAGCTCACCATTTTAATCGAACCGAGGCTGGTCAAGACCTCGGCCGACCTTGCTACGCGAGACGTCCTCCATTGACTCTCCGTCAGCAGTTGCAACTTTATCAGTTAGGTCTCCCTGACCTTAATCCATAAGACGGTCAAAATGCTTCCCCAACATTCTTGACATAAAACAGTCATTTACAAACAGTCACAAAATACAGTTTCTATATCGAACTCCGTCTTTCCATATTATACCTCCTCAATCCACATTACTTATTCCACATTCCATTCATATGTACTCATTCTCATCCATTTACTCATATCGACGACACATTATTTTCCATACCCCTTCACATTCATTATTCTTTATACTCATCCATGCATACATCCATTATACACATCCACATTCACATCCATGCATCCACATCCACATCCACATTCACATCCATACATCCACATCCACATCCATACATCCACATTCACATCCATACATCCACATTCATGCATCCACATCTACATGCATACATCCACATCTACATGCATACATTACTTATTCTACATTCCAATCATATGTACTCATTCTCATCCATTTACTCATATCGACGACACATTATTTCCCATACCTCTTCACATTCATTATTCTTTATACTCATCCATGCATACATCCATTATACACATCCACATTCACATCCATGCATCCACATCCACATCCACATTCACATCCATACATCCACATTCATGCATCCACATCTACATGCATACATCCATATCTACATGCATACAATCCACATTCACATCCATGCATCCACATCCACATCCACATTCACATCCATACATCCACATTCATGCATCCATACATACCCATCCACATTCACATCCATACATTCACATTCATGCATCCACATCCACATTCATACATCCACATCTATATGCATACATCCATACATTCACATCCACATTCACATCCATACATTCACATCCATACATTCACATTCATGCATCCACATCCACATTCATACATCCACATCTATATGCATACATCCATACATTCACATCCACATTCACATCCATACATTCCACATCTACATGCATACATCCACATCTACATGCATACATCCATACATCCACATTCACATCCATGCATCCACATCCACATCCACACATCCCATCTACATCCACATTCCTACATCCACATCTACATGCATACATCCATACATACACATCCACATTCACATCCATGCATCCATCCACATTCATACATCCATACATACCCATCCACATTCACATCCATACATCCACATTCATGCATCCACATTCACATCCATACATCCACATCTACATGCATACATCCATATATACACATCCACATTCACATCCATGCATCCATATCCACATTCATACATCCATACTTACTGTGACACGAAGTTGGGGTTTGGACTTCGGTCACTTCTCAGAATCAAAACACGCTTGTATAAAACCTCACAGCCTCCTCACCTCCCTTTCTCTCCCTAGGTTAAGATAAAGATATACACATCAAAGGTGAGATCATAATTCATGGAAGGAAAGATGAAAGGCTCCGGAGAAGCAAGAATTTCTGCTAGTCTTGCAGCTCCAAATAAGAGGACGATTCTTTGTTGGAAGAAAATCTTCCAACTCAGGATTATGTGAACGAAAACATACGGGGAATATTGGTAAGGTTCATCTGTTCGAATTGGACGATTTGGTCGGAACATATTAAAGCAAATGTATATACAAGAGGATAAGATACATGGGATTGGCTTTTTGATAAGAGCTTAGGAGGAATTAATCATGATTAAGAAGAAAGAATGGCCAAAAGTCTATAAAAATAGAGATACATAGGAATTGCAGTTTTAAATCCATAAAGGCTGTGTAAGAGAGGATTATATACATGCGTAGAGCTTGAAGAGACTTCGCGTCTATATAAAAACTTTAAAAAACGGGCAAGCGAGCATTTTACTACAAGACTATAAAACTGCCAAAATTCTATAAAAATAGAGATACACAGAGAATTGCAGTTTTAAATCCATATAGGCTGTGTAAGAGAGGATTAGATAGATGCATAGAGCTTGAAGAGAGCTTTGCGCCCATATAAAAACTTTCAAAAACAAACAACCGAGCGAAAAGTTATGAGCATTTTACTACAAGACTATAAAACTGTCAAAATTCGCCTAAAAGTTAGCAACTTTGGGAGAAATTCTGATCATCAATGAAGTAAGGGATTAAGAAATTAGTTACATGAGTGGAAAGAGCATATAAAGAGCTTCCTAGCCATATGATCAATTTAAGAAACCAACACCCGAGTGATGAGTAATTACCGGTTGAAAATTGGCTATTGGACCACAAAAACTGCACTCCCCTCTCTTTGCATGAAACCTCAATTTTTACATAGCCTCTTGCCTTTCATCTCCTTCATGATTCAAGCTAGAGGGTAAGGGTTAACATTGCTTAGCGGACAATCGTAAAGATTTACCTATGGTCCCCAAAGTCTTTCCGCATGCTCATTACCGCTAAAACCATTGGTACCTCCAAAGAAGGGCGGCAATAAGGCAAGGGCTACCTTGAGAAGTCACAGGCCCACCAAGATAATAACTCCTTATCCCACTTATCATGAATCATCAAAGAGGTCCAAAATTGGGTTAAGCATGAGGAGCTAATGCTAAATGAGACATTCACATGTAAAGAGAGTGTTTGAATAAGGGTTTGAAAGATAAGAGAATGGCAATGACACAAAATGCTCAATTGAGGAGGCTCATTCCTCGATTTGAAAGGGAGAGGAGGGCTCCTTTTATAGGTGGAGAATCACCCTCTCTTCCATTGTTACAAATTACAACATAAAAATCTTCAACCCTTCAATGACATAAGGATAGATGTCACCATCAATTGTCCTCTTAGGCTAAGTCTTCTATTGATTATTAAATTGAAGACTTTTTGACTTTGAGAGTGTGATGAGATAATAGCCAAGTCTAAGTGGCAAGGTGGAGATCCCACTTACACATGGCGAAATTCTCCTCTTCCATGTAGGCATTCTAGAAGAATCTTTTCCAATTATGCACCTACACACACTCTTTCACTGCCTTCCACACTCCCCAACTTGTAGCCTTATGGTGAATACCATATTAATAATACAATTAAAATCCATGTGAGCATGAAGGCCCACTTTTATTTTCCACATCACTAGCCTATCTACCATACCAAAGTATTTATCAAGCATACTTGTGGCATTTACAATGTGTGCACCCTAAATCAAGTAAAACCATTATATTTGAAGATAGAATGCTGTTATCGGGGTAGCCGCCAAGCCGCCGCATCACCACGCCGTTATTTCATTGTGGGCACCGCAATCTTCTTGGACAAGCTTCCACCTTATTACCATTGAGAAACCATCAAAATATGCACAAAATTGACAATGAAAGATATCAATTTTTCACATCACATTACCCATCCACATTCACATCCATACATCCACATTCATGCATCCATACATATCCATCCACAATTCACATCCATATTCTCATCCTATCACAATCCATATACATCTTATCCCATCACATACACTTCTTACCTCATCCCATACACATCTTATCACTTCCCATATTTTTTATGCATACCTCTATGCATGAATTTCATTTATGCTAAAAGTAACATTTTTACAATAAAATATTCATCTTTTATGCATACCTCTATGCATGAAATTCAATTATGCTAAAAGTAACACTTTTACAATAAATAATCATCTTTTATGCATACCTCTATGCATGAAATTCACATCCATATTCTCACCCTATCACAATCCATATACATCTTATCCCATCACATACACTTCTTACCTCATCCCATACACATCTTATCACTTCCCATATCTTTTATGCATACCTCTATGCATGAATTTTATTTATGCTAAAAGTAACATTTTTACAATAAAATATTCATCTTTTATGTATACCTTTATGCATAAAATTCAATTATGCTAAAAGTAACACTTTTACAATAAATAATCATCTTTTATGCATACCTCTATGCATGAAATTTAATTATGCTAAAAGTAACACTTTTATAATAAAATAATCATCTTTTATGCATACCTCTATGCATGAAATTCACTTATGCTAAAAATAACACTTTCATAATAAGATAATCATCTTTTATGCATATCTCTATGCATGAAATTTAATTATGCTAAAAGTAACACTTTTATAATAAAATAATCATCTTTTATGCATACCTCTATGCATGAAATTCAATTTTACTAAAAATAACACTTTTATAATAAAATAAACATCTTTTATGCATACCTCTATGCATGAAATTTAATTTTGCTAAAAATAACACTTTTATAATAAAATAAATATCTTTTATGCATACCTCTATGCATGAAATTCAATTATGCTAAAAATAACACTTTTATAATAAAATAAACATCTTTATGCATACCTCTATGTATGAAAATCAATATGATAAAAGTAACACTTTTGATATAAAAATTTATCCTTTATGCATACTTCTATGCATGAAAATAAAAATGATAAAAGTAACACTTTTGATATAAAAATTTATCTTTTATGCATACTTCTATGCATGAAAATAAAAATGATAAAAGTAACACTTTTGATATAAAAATTTTATCCTTTATGCATACTTCTATGCAATAAAAAAATGATAAAAGTAACACTTTTGATATAAAAAAATTATCCTTTATGCATACTTCTATGCAATAACATCAAAATGATTTTTAGAATATAAAAACCATAAGGATTACTCTTTTAGAATAAATAAATGATGAATTTTATTTCCTAATTTCTAAAAATTTTGCCATAACCTCTTTTGTATGGCTGACCATTTTTCAAATTCCTAAGTCTTTAGAACTAATTAAAAGTACACCAAAGTATTGAAATTATCCTAAAGTAAACATTTATCCATTTATAGATGCATGATTTTCGGTGCGGTCAAGCATACCTCGAAAGCACCATGTGAGGCCGGATAGAAATCCCAAAAATCCCAAGCCTCACAATGCAAGTCTTTGTATCGAGATAAGGCTCACCTACGACCTAGGTTTGTGAGTCTGTCTTATCTCGGTTTTTTTTAAAACATATCCACTTAGGTGACTTATTGCATCTCTCTACCTTTCCCTCTGTTCACACCTCTGCAACAAAAAAGTAATATTAATGAACGTGGGATCCACCCTAAAGTAAAGTTGTTGACCAGGTCACGCACGTCTCTATATCGAAAGCCGTTTCCGGAGCGGAGCGACCTGCTTTACTTCCTGGCAAGCTCCTTCTGGTAATCCGTCGATCAGATCCAGATCGAGAGAGACAGACAGAGAGAGAGAGGGTTTGACTCCTGCCTGAATAAGCTGTACTTCATCCTTCCAAGTTCCTTGCCTGTAGTACTAATTGTTGTGATCGTTTTGCGCAGCAGGAGATGGATCGACGACGACGTTGGACGAAAGGCAAACCGGAGTTCCCAAGGGACACGCTGCCTCTTCGCGTGATCGATGTGGCTGCGACGCTGAGCCCAGAGCGGCTTGGGCACATAGTCCTGGTGAAGCCGGAAAGGTGGAACTTCCACGTGGTATCGCACACGTGGAGTCAGCACATCAGGGAGCTGTCTCGGGCAGTTAACGTGGCGGTGGGCGAAAGGCTGTGGTCGTCGTCGTCGTCGTCGTCATCGTACGAGGAGGCCTTGCAAGCGCAGGACCTGAGGCGGGTGCTGGGCGGTCATGCCTACTCGCACATCAGGGACTTTCTGGAGGTGCTGCAGGTGGAGAGCGTGAGCCACGCGTGGTTGGATGCTGTGTGCATCAATCAAGGATGCCGGGAGGAGCTGGACAGAGAGATCCCGCACATGGGGGCATACTATGCCAACAGCCAGGCCTGCTATGTTCAGATCAACGGCTTTGGACAGCCTGACGGCTACTACTATAGATCCCCGCCCGCGTCTCTCCGGTGGATGAACCGTGTGTGGACGCTTCAGGAGTTCCTTCTTCCCAAGAAGCTCTATTTTGTGCTAGCCCTGGAGCCCTGGATGGAGGCGTTTCTGCGCCTGCTTCGGAGACCGAAGGAGGCGTCGACGTCGTCCGAGTCAGAGCAACCAGAATGCGACCCGAGCAGGGCCTTATTCTGCATGTGCTTCTGTTCCATACCCGACTTCATGTTAGGCTATGAGTGCAGCAGCAGCAGTGTTTTCCTGAAGGAGCTACGGCTGTTCATGTCAAAGGCTAAGCCGGCTAAGTCCTGCAGATCCTCTGACTGCCCCGACAAGCAAGTCATCAGAAGGCTGCGCACACACGATAACCTCTACGCTGTATCGCGCATGGCCTTCTTTTTCATATCCCAGTTGGTGGAGTGGCCTGATCGAGCGAGGGCCTGCGTGAGCTCCTCCTCGACATCCGGAGCTGCCCCCTGCGAAATATCGCTCGAATCAGATGATCCGTGTGTCAGCCCTGAGCTGCGACGGCTCCGAATGATGAACAATTTGTGCATTACGACTGAAGTGCTCGGGATTTGGCCGACAATAGCCCCACTCTTGGGCGAGGTTTGTTGGCGGGAGTGCGAGAAGGGGCGGGAAGTGGATCGGATCTTGGGTATCTTGGGTCTTCTAGGCGTCAACAGCTTGCAGCGAGGGCGTATCGACTTTGAGAGGCTGAAGAAGGCGCGGACGACGGAGGAGCAGCTGGTGGCGTTGGCTGCCCAAGGCGTCTTCCGGGACGAGGAGCTGTTAGATATGTGTGTCCACGACATAGGCGGTGGCTCAGCGCTAGGGATGTCCTGGGTGCCCCAGCTGATCCTCGTGCACGATTATGTAGAGCTGCAGACGAGGAGGAGCTACCTGATGTTTCAAATTGCCGATCTCTCCTACCGTCTTCCGGATCGACAGGATCTTCTTCCCGACGCCACCGACTTGCGCGTAGCGGCGGATGGCTCCTTAACCCTCTTTGCCAAATCTGTGCCAGGATTCCTCCGGCCTGATGTTCGACAAGAAGATGGGGGGAACGTTCTCGTCTGGACTTCATCTCATTCTGAAGATGACCTTGTCTTCCGTGCCGATGCTCCTCCATCTAATGCATATCACTTCAGCCGTGAACATGATTATGGGAGTGGGTCGTTGATCCTTCCACTACTCAAGGCAAACGCCGATGCTGTAATTCAGTGGCCTTTGCGCACATGGGTAGTGCACCTTCGATGCACTGCATTCTATGAGGACGTAGTCATGCACAGATGCCTTTGCATTGAAATTCCGCCGCTCAGTACATCCAGCAGTGGATCGCCCATTCTGCACAAGATTGGGGTCCTCATGCACTCCCATGACCACGACGCCCGCCTTGGCCTCATTGGGATGCCAGCAGCAGACGTCACAATTGGAGGCTATGGACCACATTTAGATAAAATTCTTCCCTCCCTTCCCTTTGAGTGATATTTTGGTCGATTTGAATGATAATTTAAAAGACTTTTGTAATCTATTTGACAAATGCTTTCTAATATCTATCGTTCATTGGAACTTGGAAGTGATTGTCGCGTGATTGTGAAACTAATTTTAATACTATTTAAATAGATGGGATAAATCGCGGGGAACCTAGAGATGAGCTTGAGAACGTGCCTCCTAAAGGCCATTTAATCGCATTTAACGCACATGTGGGGAGCTGCTGCATGCATGGAGCTTTGGAAGTTGTTCAAGGCTGAATACCAATGCGTAATGAGCAAAAGAAGCACATGGTGCTCCCCTGGAGGCTGTCACCGTGTTGTCGAGAGGTCTACTGCGCTCTCACTGGACACGATGTGCAGTCGCTTCATTGACTATACTAAACCCACGTCATCGTCTATTTCTTTTTTATCTCCTGTTTGTTTTCTACCCACTAGTTATCTTCTATTTCTTTCTTATCTCCTGTTTGTTTTCTACCCACTAGTTATCTTCTATTTCTTTTGTATCTTTTATCTATTTCTATTCTTCTATCTATTCTATTTTTATCTACATTTTAAATAAGTATAGGTTTCCATTCCACTTGGCACATAAGGAATATAGAGAGCAAAAGTTACTTTGGCATGTGGAAGCGGGGTTGCTTCCATTACATAAGCAGAAGGAAAAGCTCAAACTCTAGAAATTAAGGAGGTGGGGTTGCTTCCATTAAAGGAAAAGCTCAAATTTGACAAGCCTTTAGAAATTAATGAGGTACAAGAGGGTAGGTGTAACATTTGTTGACGAGATTGCAAAAGGTGTGTTATTCAAATTTGAAAAGACTCTAGAAATTAATGAGGTATGAGAGGGTAGGTGGAACTTTTGTTTCTTTAAGTGAAGATGAGTAGTTAACAATATAGATTAAGAGGGTAAGATATTTACATCGCCCAAGGGCTGAATAACTATAGGTGAAACCTCAAATAGTCTTCATCATAATTCTACAAAGATTTTTTGAAAGTTGTAACCGAGTTGTGCATCTTTCCATCGGCAACACTTTGGAGGCATTGGTGGTTTTTCTGTGTGTGTGTGTGTGTGTGTGTGTGTGTGTGAGAGAGAGAGAGAGAGAGAGAGAGAGAGAGAGAGAGAGAGGTTCATGCTGTAGAGGTGCTCATGGCCTAGGAGGTGATGGCGAGGGAAGACAGATATTGGCATGAATGTTTTTTTTGTAATGCGAGATTTTTATTTGTACTAAGCAGTGTCCTTACGGATGAGAGCTCGAAGTTGTTGAGATTCAAGCTCGATGTCAGTGTGAGCCAGCTATGCTATGTGCTGGCAGATTAGATAGGAACATGTGTGAGACATAAATGACCGCGTGTCCAGCTGGTCATAGTGTGTGGACATTAGCTAGGGTTAGTAGAGTGTGGACATAACTCATTGTGTGTTGTGTGGATTATGGATTAGTGCATTATGCTTTGTGTGAGAGTGGACATGGCTTCCCTCTATGGTTAGGGTTTGCAATATACATTAGGGTTTGCTCCTGTGTGTGTGTCTCCTCCTCCTCTACCGTTCTTTCAACATGGTATCAGAGCCTTGTGCTGTTTATTAGGGTTTATGAGTGAATGAGTGAAGAGGGAGAAGAAGAAGCTGTGAAGCTTGCCATTGGAGCTGTGAAGCTTGGAGCACACCGAATCTTATCAGATCTGAGAGCTTGGCCTACCGGGTAAGGTCTTCTAAACATCCTTGAGCGGATTGCAGGTGATACAGGCAAAAGCAAAGCATTTTAGAGCAAATCAAAGCAAGGCAAAATTCTGGTTTTTGAAGCTTTCCATTAAAGCTTGGGAACATTGATGTATGGTGGAAATACATGTAAATCTGGCAAAGCAAACATGTATCTGACAATGAGAGATGTATTGGCAACTTCTATGCAAGCCCTACTGTGATTTTGGAGCAATTTACATGCATTTGATTGAGTGAAATTACTAGTTTTTTGAGCTCTCACAAAACAGAGAGAAGAAAGTCAAAAATTGATGCATTTGGAGCCTATTTTTGGTGAAAATCAAAGCATTGGTGGGTTGCACACATACCTAGGTGTCTTGGGCACCCATTACTATCATCAATTGTCAACAAAAACTCTCCAAAACCCTTCTACAGCAGGCGGCGCAGCCATCTACAGAGAAACAGAGCTGAAAACTGTCCGTCCTGACGCGAGGAGATCGATTACTCATTGGTTGCTTGATATATTCCACAAATTTCTTAGCAATTGGATGATTTACATCTTGGAGAAGAGGGCTATGTGATTTGGTTGGCCAATGATGCTTAATTGAGCTGGGAATGAGCTGATTAAAACAGGCTGTCCACTGGTTGCAAAGAAACAGAGCATTTTAATCGAGCAATTAATCTTTGGTGTTTTACAATTGGACAAATTCCTCTTACATGGAGTTGATGGACACTATTGCTAAGCTAATGAATGCCTGGTTACTCAATTTGGTGAAATATTGAAGGAATTAGAGCAAATTTTCTACTGGTTTTTCTGGTTTTTCTGGTTTTTCCAAAAACAGAGAAAGGGGTTTTTAAAAATTGATAATTACACATGTCAGATGGAGTTGATACTCAACATTGAGGTTCATTAGGTGTCAATGCAAGTTGCCTAGACTTGATTGCACCATTACATTGCGATTTGGAGCCTTGGAAGGCGTGTCAATTCAGGGTATCCCGCACTGCGTGAGTCAGTTCATCTTGGATGATTACAGGTTGATTTTCTACATCAAATTTGGAGTTTGTTGGCTACCTTGGAGTATCTGGAACATTCATTGGAGTGTGGTTGAGCTGAGGAAGGCTCATTTACAGATTTGAAGTGTGCGGAAGGTGTACGCATTGAGCAACATGTCGGATAATCCAGTTCAGATTGTTGGTGAAAAGCTGGATAGGAAGAACTTCCAGGCATGGAAGTACAGGATAAAGAGTTTCTTGAAAGGAAAGGGATTTTGGAATCTCATTACAGGTGCTGAGCCAGAGCCTGAGTTACCTCGGCAACCTACATAGCAGCAGCTTATTGCTCATAAGCAATGGTCAGAGAGAGCATTCAAAGTGCTGCATTATTTGTCTATATGCATTTCTGATGCTATGCTCATACACATTCAGGATGCTGAGAATCCCAAAGATGCATGGGATACTTTGGTCAAGATGTTTGATACAGATACGAGTGCTCGCAAGTCTCAATTGCGACAGCAGATACACAATGTGAAAAGGAATAAAAGGAGCATACATGATTATGTGCAAGAAATCAAGAAGTTTGCAGATGCATTGGCCACAATAAATGCCCCCATGCCTGATGATGATTTGGTGGATATTACCTTGCGTGGTCTTGGCAAGGAATACAAATCTTTTGATACATCTATCTCAGTGAGGAGTACAGGTTTACCCGACTTCGATGAGTTGGTTTCACTCTTGTTGGTTGAGGAAATCAAGCTCAATCATTCATTTCTGGATGCATCTACTAGCCATGATGATGGCAGAAATCAGGCTTTCTACTCGCAGAGAGGCTTTAGAGGCAGGGGGAGATTCGCATCACGTAGACGTGGTGGTAATGGTCGTGGATGGCAGGATAGGCCTCCACAACAGAATTTTCAGCCTTCTTATGGTGCTCGAGGTGGTCATGGATATGCACCTCAAAGAGGTCGTGGTAACCCCCGTGGAAGAGGTCGTTGGCAAGGCCAACAAAATTCTATGCAAGATGTGGAATGCCATTACTGTGGCAAATATGGTCATATGGCGAGAGATTACTTTCGCAAACAGAATGATTTGAGAGGGGGAAGAGCACAACGTGGTGGTCATTATGGTGGAAACTATGCACAACATGGTGGCAACTATGCATCAAGTAGCAATGATGGAACTGCAAATCATTTGTTTGCCATGAAGCATGTTGTGGGTTCTATGACAACAAATGCTGAGAATGATGATACATGGTATATGGACTCAGGAGCATCAAACCATATGACATGTCATGGTGAATGGTTTGAGCACATGAAGCCAATGGATGTCAAAGGCTATGTGGAAACAGGTGATGATACCCAGCATGTCATTACACATGTTGGAAGTGTACCATTGGTCATGCATAATGGTCAGACAAAGTATATGTCAGATGTGCTGTATGTGCCTTCGATCACTAAAAGCTTGGCCTCAGTTGGTCAAATGGTAGAACAGGGATTACAGGTTAGATTCAATGAGCATGGATGCTTCGTTGAAGACTTCAAACATGGATGTAGAGTGATTGCTAAAGGCAAGAAAGAAGGAAGATTGTTTAGGCTGGATGCTGGAATTCCTGAGCTAAAATCAGCCATGTTCTCAAAGAGCAGGAATGTGGTACAGGACATTGATATGTGGCACAAGAGGATTGGCCATGTAAATATACAGAGATTAAAGAACATGCAAACAAGAGGCATTGTCAATGGATTGCCTAGGTTCAAATATGATGGACATATGCATGTTTGTGAAGCCTGTCAGTTTGGGAAGCAGGCAAGATTGAGGTTTCCTAGAGAAGGAAATATGAGTAACAGGCCACTTGAGATAGTACACAGTGATGTATGGGGTCCTGCACAAAACCCATCTATCAAAGGCAGTTTATACTATGTTACATTCATAGATGATTTTAGCAGGATGACATGGATATACTTTCTCAAAGAGAAGAGTGAAGTGTTGGAAAAATTCATGGATTTCAAAGCTTTTGCAGAAAAGCAGTATGGCTGTTGGATTAAATGTCTGAGGACAGATGGAGGTGGTGAATACACCTCAAAAGCTTTTGAGCATTTCTTGAGGAAGCATGGAATAAGGAGACAATTGACTTGCAGGTATACACCTCAGCAGAATGGTGTGGCTGAGAGGAAGAATAGAGTTATATGTGAAGTGGCAAGGGCAATGCTTAATGAAAAGAGCATGCCAGATTACTATTGGGAAGAAGCATGTGCTACTGCAGTATATATATTGAACAAAACACCTACAGCAGCCATTCATGGAAGCACGCCAGAGATGCGGCTCACAGGTTACAGGCCAGACATTGGACATCTTAAAGTTTTTGGATGCATAGCTTATGTGCATGTGCCTGATGAAAGAAGAAGGAAGTTGGATCCTAAGGCAGAGAAATGTGTATTTGTGGGATATGCACAGGATCGAAAAGCCTACAAGTGTTATAATCCACAAACTAGACAAGTGGTCATCTCACGTGATGTGGTGTTTGATGAGCTTGCTAGTTGGTATAAAGCAAAAGATGAGGGAGTTATTGAGTCACTTGAGGCTGATGTGCCTGTGAACTTGCCATCACAAGCAAGTTCTAGTTCTACTACTATGTCTGGGCCAGTAGCAGAAGCTGAGAGTAGCAGTGTACGTCCATGGTCAGGACGTTTGAGGCATGAGAGTGTAAGCACTGGGAGTAGTGCTATGGATAAAGGCAAAAAGAAAGTCGAAGGAATTGGAATCACAGGATATGAGTCGTCTAGTTCTGAGAGTTTGGATGAGGAGCTTGGCATACCTGTGTTACGCACACCTGCTGGTGCTAGACAGGATAGATATGTGCCACCACATGCTAGAGTTACAGGTGTACAGAGTGACCCGCATGCATTGCGGAGATCCCAGAGAGTCAGATATCCTGTTGACAGACTGACATATAGAGATTTTGCTATGCACTATGCATACATGACATCTATGGTGAAGCATGTGGAACCTACATGCTATACAGAGGCTATTGGAGAGCATGTATGGGAAAAAGCAATGGATGTGGAGATGGACGCATTGGTCCATAATGATACATGGGACTTGGTTGCACTACCAAAGGATAAGAATGTTATTGGATGTAAATGGGTTTACAAAGTGAAGTGCAAATCTGATGGTTCTATTGAGAGACACAAAGCAAGATTGGTAGCAAAGGGTTATGCACAGACCCAAGGATTGGATTATGATGAGACGTTTAGCCCAGTGGCTAAGATGGGCACAGTGAGAGCAGTCATTGCTATGGCTGCAGCTAATGGCTGGGAAATGCATCAGATGGATGTTAAGAATGCATTTCTGAATGGAGATCTACAAGAGGAAGTATACATGGCACAGCCAGAAGGGTATGTACACCCTAGATATCCCACTCACGTATGCAGGTTGAAAAAGGCATTGTATGGTCTGAAGCAAGCACCACGTGCTTGGAGTGATAAGATGAGTAGATATCTTATCTCACTTGGTTTTCAGATTTCTACAGCAGATTCTTCACTGTATGTGAAGAAGACACAGCATGGGATTGTTTTACTAGTCATCTATGTGGATGACTTGATTATTACAGGTGATCATAGTGCAGATGTGATGCATGTCAAGAAAGCTTTGAGTGGGCAATTTGACATGAAAGATCTTGGTGAGTTGAGATACTTCCTTGGAATTGAAGTGGTGAAAGATCATGCAGGTACTTGGTTAGTACAGCGCCAATATGCCTTGGATATGTTGGCAAAGTATGGCATGACAGGGTGTAAGCCTATGAGTACACCATTGGAGCAAAATGTGAAGTTGCGGGCTGATTATGGCGAGGAATTGGATGATCCTTCTATGTACAGGAAGATGGTTGGTAGTCTCATATATATGACTATCACACGCCCGGATTTGAGTTATGCAGTGGGGCTAGTCAGCCAGTTTATGCAGAGCCCCAGGAAACCACATTTGGATGCAGTGAGACGCATCATGAGATATGTGAAAACCACAGCACATTATGGTTTATTCTATGAGAGTGGTAAAAGCTTGGACATACATGGCTACACAGATGCTGATTGGGCAGGTAGCGCATATGACAGGAGGTCTACTAGTGGATATGCTTTTACACTTGGAAGTGCCGTGGTGAGTTGGAGTAGCAAAAAGCAACCTACAGTTGCTTTATCCAGTACAGAGGCTGAGTACAGAGGTGCAGCCATTGCTACTTGTGAGGCTATATGGTTAAAGAGTCTCTTGGCAGATTTATGTGAGCCTCTTGATGGGAAAGTTGTCATTCATTGTGACAACATGAGCAGTATACAGTTGGCAAAGAATCCAGTGTTTCATGTGAGGACCAAACACATAGAGGTCCATTATCACTTTGTCAGAGAAAAGGTGCTGGATGGTACAGTTGATCTTCACTATGTGAAGACTGATGAGCAGGTGGCTGATATCTTCACGAAGCCACTTAGCAGGGAGAAGTTCGAGTACTTCCGGACTATGTTGGGAGTACATGGGATGAGCTTGAGGGGGAGTGTTGAGAGTCTTGATATCCCAAGCTCATCTACATCTTCATCGGCAGTACATCATGAGCTTGAGAGGGGCTATTGAGATTCAAGCTCAATGTCAGTGTGAGCCAGCTATGCTATGTGCTGGCAGATTAGGTAGGAACATGTGTGAGACATAAATGACCGCGTGTCCAGCTGGTCATAGTGTGTGGACATTAGCTAGGGTTAGTAGAGTGTGGACACAACTCATTGTGTGTTGTGTGGATTATGGATTAGTGCATTATGCTTTGTGTGAGAGTGGACATGGCTTCCCTCTATGGTTAGGGTTTGCAATATACATTAGGGTTTGCTCCTGTGTGTGTGTCTCCTCCTCCTCTACCGTTCTTTCAACAGAAGTAAGACTCGATCACAAGACCTTACCCCAAACACACACACACTTCACCAATTGCTCTGCCGCACTGCTGAATGTTGGCTATGGTGTTGTGATGGAGGACGTGAGCATTAGGAAGCATGATTTAATTTTGTAGTTGAAGGACATAAAGCATAGGTATACATAGGTGACCCTCCACACTCTGACTCTTTCTACTTGATGCTTAATCAACCAATATTTGGTGGTAGGTCCCAACGCTCTTGGGCACGCTATCAACCAAACAAATGCTCTCTCTCTCTCTCTCTCTCTCTCTCTGTGTGTGTGTCTCACTCACACACACACACACGCGCGCGCGCACACGCACACAAAAAAAAACCACATGGCTTGCAAGTGAAATTTTGGATAATGCTTTTGTAAATATAGTATTATTTCTTTTCTAATAATAATTACTGCCTACATGAACTTGCAATCTGCACCTTTCAAGTTGATGTATGTATGAGTGTGGATAGCATATTATTGATGCAATTAAATTGAAATTTGTATGTACGAAGCTCAAGAGTCAAGAGCACGAGAGAGAGAGAGAGAGAGAGAACTATAGTTGAGTGTGGCCAAGAGAGTAATATTTTATCCATGGAAATCAGTAAGTGCCTTTTGTCCTAATATGAGAGAGAGAGAGAGAGAGAGAGAGAGAGAGAGAGAGAGAGAGAGGTGACTAAACTGTCATGTCTATATTTATATATGGGATGTCTGAAAAATCTAGGAAGTTGTGAAAGATGCCATAGAAATATTTTCTTAGATGCCTTTGGAATGTGAGGAGCTTGTTAGACATACATGTAATCATAGCTATCTCCCCAAATCGACTTCACATGAGACTAGGTGTCTCTTTTGCCATGGATCTTCTACATAAACATAGCCACACATAAACTAGTGTAGATGGTGGCTCACCAACAAACGGTATCACGAAAAAAAACATGGAAAACGAGGAGTTTCCCTATCAAAACATCTTTCGGAGCATCAAAATCAAAATGTTTTAGCCCAAAAAATGAGATACAAACCTTTCCAAACGAGTCCCTCAACAATTGTTCACACACAATTAGTGCAAAACCCTAGGTCTTTATGTGATTAAACCGTTGCAAACTGAGCTATGGCTATGGCAGGAAGGTTCTTGGGAAAAACAGATGTTTGTAAAGAAAAAAAAATGTTATGTGTAAAGATAAAACCATGGTTGGATTATTGCTCTTCAAAAACTCGAGGTACATTGCCATGGCCTCGAAGGATAGATGCGAGAGAAAGCTAGTGGGACATAGAGTGCAGTTGTTTCCAAGGCACTTTAGGATGAACGCTACGTCTTCCAAGTTTTCAAAGATGCAAGAAGAAACCAATGTTGATAAGTGCCAGGCTAGAATGACAGGGTCAGTCGTCACTGAAAAGAGGATTACCTTAAAACGGGGCTAGAGATGCTCTTCCAGCTTGGGGAGCAGAAAGAACCTAAGCCGCATAGATGACATGGAGGGCTGTGTAGAGGTACTCCAATGTTGGGAGGAGAAGGGGATCTCCAGTAGGCTGATCTCTGCATGCCGTTGGAACATCTCCATCCATCAAGGGTGAAGAGCATAATGCGGCCCAAATAGGTGGTCCTACCCAAGAATCTCAGCACATATGAATATGGCATGTGCGAACACCACTAGCTAGAATGCAACAAGTAAGAGAAGATTTTCTAGAGAAATTAGCTATGGCTGTAGCAATGATTGACACCACTGGCTCTGTCCATGCAAGAATCACCATCTTGCCAAGCTAGAATCACCATCTTGCCAAGCTGCATGTCAATGGCTGCTATCCTAAACAAGCCGATAGTTGGCATTCGATATAGTTGAAGTGCTTCATTTAACCCCATTCCCACTTGTAAACAAATGATATTCGAAAGCCAAACATGTGCATGTATGTAATGTATGTATGTACGTGCGTGTGACCACTTGTACTTAACCCTACCATAAGCCTTTCCAAAATAACCCTATAGAAAGCAAGGGATGCTTGCATTCAAGACATTGACATACAATACATACTTTTTTGCATGCAATCAAGCCATCATACTATATTTGCTTCTTCTCGTAGAAGACCGTGTGCACATGTAGATAAACATGCAATAGAAATTAGTGATTTGAGACAATGACAAGATACACATGCAATTCCAGCATGCATTAAATCACTTTAGTCATAGATAACCATGTACACATGTAGATATAAAAGAGAAGATTTATATATACTTACATTTATCTATGAAACCATATAAAAGAGAAGATTTATATATACTTACATTTAGTCCAATTAGACAGAGAACTAGTTTTTGATCACTATGCCACTATGCAATTGAAAAGACAGAAGAAAGAGAATGAGGAGGTGAGGCAAAAAGAAATTGAAGAAGGTGATCTGGTTCTCAGGTATAATAGCAAGCTGGATAGTACATTTCATACTGCATTCCAGACAAAGTAGGAAGGTCCATACAAAGTTGAGAAAAAGTTTGATAGTGGAAGCTATCAGCTTACTGTTTTAAATGGAAAGAAGCATAAAAGAAGGGTGAATGGTCTGCGATTAAAGAAATATTTTGCTCTGTTGATGTTAGCCTTGAAAGAAAAAGATTGGGAAGCTTATGATGCATGTCAGGAGGGTGTGAAGAGTACAGAGGAAGATCTAAATATCACATCTCTGTTTGTACAGCTACTGGACATGAATGTCTCAGCAGAAATAGGAGGTTGCTAAATATGTGTGGACAAAAATAGAGACCGATATTGTGTATATATTGTGCAGAATACTAAGAGCTTCAGGAATATGTAATCAGTTTGAGTCAGTTTTGAGTTTTGGTTGAGATAAAATTCAATGTACAGGAGAGAGAAAGTAAAGAGAGAAAAATAAAAAGGTTTTGGCACAATTTCCAAGGTTTTTAAAGAGGGATTAAGGTACCCTGTGACATGGATGGTGGGCTGTGACTGGACACATGTGTGTCATGTAGGAGTTTGATTTGAATAGGTGGTAGGCATGCAGGCCAATGCCAAGTGTCAGCTCAGGGCACCTCTTGGAAAATTGGCCGGGTTTTGGAGCCTGTGAGAGTGGATTTGAGAGTTTTTTGGGGAGCGTGGAGATGAAGTAAGCGCCTATTTTTTTTGAATTTGGGGAGCTGTGAAGCTGTGGACATAGAGGAGATTGAATGTGGAGTTGCTACAGATGCCCGGAGAGCACATGGCGAGCAGAGGTTGCTGAATTTGCTGTAGGAGGCCGTGGGAAGCAAGAGGGAGACGGGTACAATATTTCCATCGCAAGAAAAAGTGACCTTCAAAGACTCCAGAGGCAAGAGCCAGAAGAAGAAGGGCGACCAGCTTGGGGGGCCACGCTGGAGGTTTGCGGGACAAAGGAAAGAGGTAAGTGCACTTTTTTTGTGTGCTGTATCTGCTGTCTGGAAGCGCAAAGAAGAGAATCAGTGTGAGGATGATGGCTTCAGGCTACAGTCTAGGTAGAAGTGAGCATGCCATGGAGAGTTTGCTGTTGGCCATGAGGCAGCTTGTGTGTAGAGATCGAGGACACAGGGACGCCAAGGCTTGGAGGTGGTGTTCTACGGTTTGCATGGGCTGAAAGATGCTCTTCTTGGATACAAGTCTATGTGTGATGGAAGAAGGAGGGCTTGGCGTTAAGGTCTCTCCTTATGATGTTGAGCTCATGTGGGTGTGTTGACGGGCTGTTTGGCCAATATAGTGGGCCTGCTGTAGTCAAGTTTTGTCCGACTGTGGAATGCAAGGGTTGGCTGCCATAGGGTCTTTGTTAGGACTGTATTGCTGCCTTTGTGGGTTGTGGATATTGGTGCATTCTATGGCCATGATGATGATTATGATGATGATGGTAATATATGCACGTGTTCTTGCTTGATCAATCAAACACCAACGCTTGAATTCTCCACTTCATAGTGGAGTGTTTAACACAAGCAAAGCCCCCTTTCAAAGGAAAAATCTGGTTAAGAGGAGATTCCCACAAAGAGATGCCTAAGAGTATCCATGTATAAGAATAGGAAATGATCATGCAGTTTGCTGTGATTTTGTGGAGGTGTTCGCAAGGTGTTGCAGGCCAGGAGTAAGAGGAAAAGAGGTGTTTTTTGAACTTTAGGTTGGCTGCAGCAAAACAGCAGCAGAAGGGGTAAAACAGGAGTTTTGTGAAGTCTGGAGTCAGTTATATGCAATTTTTGTGGACTATTTTGGAGCTGAATTGTAAACTGAATATAATCTCCTGTGTGAGAGTATACTAGACGGGTTTTCTGTGAAGTTTTGTGTAAAGAGTCAAAGCTGGAACTGAGCTCTTGTATACATGCTTGTAATAGCTATTGTCCTGAAGAGACAATTTTGTAAACTTGAAGAAAAGCCTTGAGGATAGCCCACCTCAGATATGATTCTTATCCTGGAGTTTGGTCTGGATATCGAAGAACGGTACTTTGAAGATGCTTCTATGTTTGAGGTCGTTTATTCTGAGAGTGATGCAGGGTACTGGTCTGTCATAGTTCATATCGCTGAGGGGGAGTGGGCTGATTATGAATGGGTGTTAGATGAAGATGGTTCTGAGGATGTAATGGATGTACAACTCTGTAAAGACGAATACTTGTATTGAAATAAAGTTTTGTTCATACTCTTGGGTCTGGCGTTCTGGGTGTGTTTGTATCAGTGTGTGGAAGTGTGACAGTCTATAAAGGCATATATAGCTATACCGCTTTCGTGTCATCACTTTTTGGTGCCTCCACAAAGGAAGAAATTTCCTTCGGTTTGTGAAAGAAGACAAGGGTTTGTGTGAAGAAAAATTGAAGAGATGGCTCAGGACTTTCCAGAATATTGGGGATTGCCACATGAAAGTGCGTTTAAATTTCTAGAAAAGATGGAATTTACAGCTTTGATGAAAGACAGGGCAACCCCGGAGATCCTCTCTTTGATTTTGACTTATTGCTTATAGGGTGATGCAAAATCATGGTTACAGATGTTTGTGACTACACACAGGAATGCTCATCCAACAGGACCCTGAGTACAGTGTAGCTAGAGCTGCATTTTTGGCATAGTTTGCCCGTGTAAGAAGTCCAAATGATGTGTGTCACGTAGGCTATAATGCCTGTGATCGACAGACCGGATGGCCATGTCCGGGGTTCAGTGGGAGAGGACGCCCATGCGGAGTCATGGGCGGCCAGGCTAGTGTGGACGACAGGCCACACACTATATAGCCTGGGGGATGAGGGGCAATCCTCATTCTTCCTCTATGGCTGGGTGGTGAGCCAGAGGCCGTCCCCTCTTGTGGTAACGCCCGTAGCGGCGTTACGGGAATGTAACATTGGTATCAGAGCGTGGTTCGATGGGATTGTCAGAGCCCGCGCGTGACCGGGGATGGTTTTCGACCATTCGTCTCCTTATCCTTATCTCGAATGGAGGGTGTGGAGGGAGGCAGCCATGGAAGAATGGAGGGGAAGAACTCTCTCTCTCTCTCTCTCTCTCCCCGTCGCACACAGCAAGCAATGGAGGTAAGCAAATTTTCGTTTTTTATTCTCTCTCTACGTTGAAAGGGTCTGCAAACTGAATTTGTTTGGTAGGAGAGAAAAATCGACTCTCTATACTGTGTGGGGGAATGGAGGGGGGGCGAAGCAACAGCCCCACTGCGAAGAAGGAGAAGTCGCCTCTTGCGTTGAGTGGGGAACCCGCCTTGAGGGCTGACTGGGGAACCCGCCTTGAAGGGGCGAAGAGCAGCCCCCAGCGAATCCTTCGAAGAGCAGCCCAGCGCAGACCAGCCCCACAATGATCACTAGGGGAGGCGTGAACAAAGCGTCATTTTGCGTTGAAGATGGGGGTGAAGAGCACGTCTGAGTGGCTGCGCTTTGCAACGGAACGCCAGCCTAGCGGCCAGGCGGTGGCCAGCCGGCCAGCCCAGCCCAAGCGGCTACGCAGGTGTGTGGAGCTGCTGCTGAAGGCGAAGAAAATAAATGCGCCCGTTGCTATGTTGACCAGTGTGGAAACGGCGAAGAATAGCCTATCCATGATTGGCTGGGGGGCCTTGTCTTATATAAGGCAAATGGCGTCAGTTGTGATTAACAGCGGGCTTGTGGAATGCTGCTGAAAGCAATAACCACCGACTGAGGGGCGTAGAGCCCAAGCGCAAGGCTCTGACGGCTGCGCTGTGCAACGGCAGGCCAGCCAAGCGGCCAGGCGGCGGCCAGCCGGCCAGGCGGCAGGCGGCGGCCAGCGGGCGGCCAACCAACCCCGGCGGCGGCGGCCAGCCAACGCCAGCCAAGCCAGGGACCGGCCCGCCATCAGCAGCAGCCAACCAACGCTGCAAGGCCATTAAAAAAAAAGAAAAAAAAGGGTTAAAAAACCTATATATTTTTTTAAATATATTTTTATTGTTCATTTTTATGAAATTAAAAATGAGAAAATTTCAAACAAATCCTCTCTTGGATGGGGAGGAAAGATCTGGCAAGGCACAGCCTCTCAACCATTTTTATTTTTGTTATGAAGACTCTGGGAGCGTAGCCTCGCCAGATTTCAATTTACACTTTTGCGAGCGTCATCTTGCTAGAGTTAAAATTTTGTTCGGACAAATTTGTGTTTGTTTTGTAGTGACAAACAAATGTGTTCGTCTGTAGACACACCTTCTCTACAGTGCCACCACTCAGGTCTAGTCCGGAGTGACTTGGTCCTAGTTCGAAGATTGAACTAAGCACATGTGGTGATCACACATTTGGTTCAGAGATACTAAATTTAAGCTGAGCATAAACTTATTATTGACCATTAAAGTCAAGTAGTTTGGCTATAGTGTAAATTTAAAACTGCAATGTGTTTTACGTGGGCTAAGAGGACCGGCAATGGCGTCACTTGTGCCCAAATTAGATGAAGTGCTTATCACGAGAAATCAAGGTAAGCCTAATTGAGCCGTAGTGCTCATAACCCTTCACAATCTTTTAACAGATGCTAGAAGATTGTGATAAACTTTGGAAAATGAATCCATGTACAAGCGTAGTCTTGATATGGTTATGCCTTGTGTCCAAACAAGTTGCTTACTGTTTGTAGCCACAAGAGAGCCTTGGCCCGTAGAGGCAAGCTGGCCCTTGTTGGTAGTAACAAAATAGTGTCACTACTTGGGCCTAGAAAGTAGTGACTAGTTTGATTTAGTCACGTACATTGCCTGGTAAAAGTAATCCCTAAGATGTGTATTACTTGGGATAAAGGGGCTAGCAGTGCTGCTAGCAGTACTCAATTGAATGGTTTATCTAGGAGTACTAATCTGACGGATTAACATACGCCTAGATAATAATAGTAGATTTAGGATTGATTTGTAGAAATCAAAGATAAATCTGAAAGGGTATAGTCTTGAGATGTAATGCTCAATGCCCTTATAAAATTTGATCGAAGAGAACTATTCTTAAACTCACTAGCATGGTTTTCTCTTCTTTTTATTGCTATGCGTCGACATCCCACTGCTCGAGAGTTTGTGGTGATCTTTCGAGGGGGGAAAGAGCCTTTTTATATGTCACATCAATTGGTTTGGCGGTAATTTGATGGTATGGGACATCAAATTCTCACGGAATCGATTATAGTCTTGGTGGAATGGGACGCCAAGGCTTGTGCATGTAACTTGACTCTTTGGCAGGTTGTATGTACACTTGTCTATAGTGATAAAGTGTGCAAGATAAAATTTGAACTTTGACAATTACAAATATAGCCATGAGTTGGGATAAAACCCAGTTACAGAGTTCGGAGAAGCTCTAGGTAGCAAGACCATGATGGTGTGCTAGTGCTAATAGAGTGATTTAGTTCCGGAGTGATCTAAATCTAGAGGTTAGCAGTAAGACTAGTTTGGTTGGACAGTTTCATGCATGGGGGACGCCCTATAGCATTTTGCAAGCGTAGTCTTGCCTATGTTCAACATAAATGTGCGATTGTGAGCACATTTTAGTTGCTACCATATGAATTTGGGAAATATATTACTTTCCTACATAAGCAATTGTAATATTGCATGACAGGCTATTTTGCTTACAAAGTTCATGTGCGTGTAAACCCTATAAGTCGTATGACCCCTGGGGAATGAGTGGAGCATTTCTAGGATTTAATAAGGTTTTACATGGCAATAGTGAGTAGTATCTCACTCCAGACGAGCCTGGTTGTTGTTAGTATCGTATCCGACATATGAAGTGTACATAAACTCGGGCTGAGTTAGGATAGAAGGCTAAGCCGGAGAGCTTAGTGGTAAATCCTACTGTATCTGGTGAGTTTTGACTTAATCGGAGTGTTAAGAAGTAAACTCAAAGTCTCGGGCTGAACTAGAATGTTCGGAGGCAGACATATCTTTTGTTAAATCGGAAAATCTAGCAAAAGATGAGCTTGGGGTGAACCATGGTACCCAGGAAAAAAGCTCTTCACACTAAAATAGTGCACAATAATTTTAGGGTGATAAAAATCCATCTCGCAGGAATGTTTTACAACTTTCCATAGATGATAGATAAGACCATGTACTTTACGGAGTTAAAGTACATAGGTGGTGACTTCGGCGCCACATTTTTTGTAGGAAGTCACCAGTGGTGTTGTTAGGTCAGCCGAGACTCCACAAGACCTATGCACTAGTTTTTAAGTTGACCTCTATGATAAGGATGTCCAAAATTCGTGTTGTAATACCAAAGATTGTACTGCAATGTGCAATGAAGGGGTCGATTTGTGTAGTCACTTCTTAGCAGAAAGTGACTTAATCATCTTGTTATAGATGGTTGTATATGGTACTCCCACTCGGGGGAGGTACGCCATGGGTACGGAGTTACTCACAGACTAGTATGGAGCTACTAGTGTGATGATAGTGGGTACGTAGTTACTCACTACTAATACATAACTGCTAATAACATTAAGATCCTCGAGTGAAAGATACTCTAGATCAACATTTTAAATTACCGAACCACAATCCATGAGTATCGAGGTACTCATAAATATGTTGACGTTGCTCAAATCGAGGGACCGATTTGTTCGATGGTATGGAATAAGCAAGGAAAGTGGAGTAACTTAAAAGTTACACATCACTAGTCCTAGTGAGTTGTCAAGGTCATCCGTAGTTTGATGATCCCCTCTACCTACTATCAGATAACATTCAATTTGCAAGCCCTGGCATTTAATCCGTAGTGATTATGAGTTGGGTGTGAGATATGGTTATGAAGTTCTTACAAGAGTACTCGTTTATTTGCTTGTCATTGGTTATAGCTTGGTAGAGATTGCCACCTGTGATGGGTAGGTAGCTTTGCCGCTATAATGAGGAGGCAGCAAATAATGTTCTCATAGTTATACTTCATACCAACACCAAACAGGGATAGGATGAAATTCCTAAGTTCATCATCACGAAGTACTGTGATGTTTACATTTATATTGAATGTATGATGTAATGAGACATTGGGCTTGTGTAATTACCATCAATCAACTAGCAACCTATGGCTTCGTAGCAGCAAGCTTAGTCATTATTTGTGGATTGATAATGTGGTTATTAGTAGTTTGGAATTTTTCTTGATAGATGGTACAACCCACCCAAATAATTCATAAGTGTGTAACCGCTTATGAAGGGTAATAATATGCAACAATGAAGCACTTTGTTACAAGTGTGAAACCACTGATCTGTTGCAAAGCAGTTTATCGATAGTACCACCATATGTGCGTAGACACTATACCACATCTTCGTTGCAAGATGTTTAAAAATTTCTTGGAAGGACTCAAGAATATAACATATGATATTAAACACGGTCTAGATTTGTTCTTGGACCTATGACACTAGCGCGTAGTTCGCTTGAGAGTACAGTTTTTGAGGACAAAAACCTTTCTTGAGGGAAAGGAGGGATATCCTCAAATATCACATAAACTCGAATAGTTGTGTGAGTCCAGACAATACTTGAAGGGATGTGTCTGGTAATAGCAACAAAGAGTTGTAAGTGATTGGATGTAACTCCAGACACCCATAGTGGTGCAACAATCTTTATCAAACATCTCCACATACTATATGGTCTGCCTGCATATATAGTATGGCATAAGAGATAGGAAGTTTGATTGTTATATTTGAAGGGAAATCTTCAAAAAAGTTACATTTACTCTAAGTTAGAGTGGAGTTTAACCATCCGTAGATTGATGGTAGTTAGAAACTCAACAAAATTCTAGAGCATATGCTTGTGCAAAGATGTTACTCTAAGAGAGAAGTATCTCTCAACTTTGGAACTAATCCTTGTGATTCATGATTAGATTGGCTCTAGTTTATTTCTCCTATGGCCGTAGAGTTTTCCAAGGAGAAGTTTTAACAAGTTGGTGATGCAACATGGTAGCGTAGTCTACAAATATCTAGTAGCATAGTCTAAGAACTTGCGCTACTAGAGTGCTCTCCAGTACATTAGCTTCTGTGCTAATGACATGATGCAAAATAAGGCATGAAATTTGCCTTAAGGTTTTGGTTGAAGTACCAAAATCATGGCTTGTGTGAGCATGATCATGGCTTCTGTGAGCATGATCCTGTCTTTATAGAGGTCTGGCGCGCTGTACGCGTATGCACTTTGTCACAGCCTCGCCCACCTTCTTCGCCGGCACGTAATGCTAGTCCGGAGAGACTGGCCGTTAGGTGCGGCAGGTAGCGAAGCGAGAGTTAGTCCGAAGAGGCTAGCCGAGTCTTCGGGGTATAGTTTTGATAGTCCAAGTGCGGGTCATCCTGGGATTCAGAAGACCTATGCACTAGTAAAAAGACAGTTTTATTGGCCTAGTTTGTTTAAGAACGTCCAGACTTATGTGCTGAAATGCAGTAAGTGCCAGGTCAATAAACATGAACGTCTTAAGGTTAGAGGACTACTCCGTCCACTGGAGATTCCTCAAGGGAAATGGGAAACATTTCCATGGATTTCATTACCGGTTTACCCAAGACGAGTCGAAGGAATGACTCGGTGTGGGTGGTAGTGGACAGGTGAATTAAACTGGCAAAGTTTATTGCCACGAAGAAAACTGTAAAAACGCCAGAGTTGGCAAAACTCTTTATTGAACATCTCTACAAGCTATATGGCCTGCCCGCAGATATAGTGTCGGATAGAGATAGAAAGTTCAACAGTCATTTTTGGAGGGAAGTCTTCAAAAAATTGGATACTACTCTGAGTATGAGTATGGTAGATCATCCGGAGTTTGATGGTCAAACTGAAAAATTTAACCAAATACTCGAGGATATGTTGCGTTCTTATGTAAGTAAGAAGCAATCAAATTGGGAAGAATATTTGCTCATATTGGAGTTTGCTTATAACAGCTCCAAGCATTCACGACTGGATTTACACCATTCATGTCAATGTATGGATTCGAGCCGAGATCTCCGATGGCTGTAGGCCTGGAAAAGGAGAAGATTCAATCTATCAAGGATTTCCTTGAAGATATGAATGATATGCTCAAAGCTGCACGCGAGAGCATCCGTAGCGCACAGGATCGCACTAACACATTTGCCGATAAAGGACGCAGACAAGTGACCTTTGCAGAAGGTGACTTTGTATTTTTAAAGGTTCCTGCGCAGTCAGCAACCATGCAAACGGAAAGTGTGATAAACTTTCTCCTAGATATTGCGGTCCTTTCAAGGTCCTTAAGAAGATTGGGGACGTAGCCTACAAACTTGAGTTACCGGAGAGTTCTCAAATTCATCCTGTCTTCCATGTTAGTAAACTGAAGAAATCAGTTCACGGGTTAGAGAACGTAGTTTCTCTAGATATTTTGGTAGAATTGATCACTCCACCAAAGATACCACATGAACCGGAAAGGATTCTTGGGTATCGAGACAGACAAACCCAACATAAAGTGTACCAGAAGGTACTTTTTAAATGGACGGATAGGGATGAGGAGGTAGCTACCTGGGAACGCCGTAGTGCAATTTCCAAAAGGTTTCCCCAGTTTGTTTTCGAGGACGAAAACTCTTCTTAAGGGGGGGGGTAATGTCACGTAGGCTGTAATGCCTGTGACCGACGGCAGACCGGATGGCCATGTCCGGGGTTCAGTGGGAGAGGACGCCCATGCGGAGTCATGGGCGGCCAGGCTAGTGTGGACGGCAGGCCACACACTATATAGCCTGGGGGATGAGGGGCAATCCTCATTCTTCCTCTATGGCTGGGGTGGTGAGCCAGAGGCCGTCCCCTCTTGTGGTAACGCCCGTAGCGGCGTTACGGGAATGTAACAATGTGTGGAAAGAGTTGTGTAAAATTCAGCAGAAGGATGGACAGGATGTGGATCAGTATTTGATTGAGTTTGGTAGACTGTGGAGTCTATGGTGTGAGGCTTTGATTCTTGAAGTACCCCCGCAGATGATAAAGAGAGACCGGTTTGTGGATGGTCTGGAGCCAACCCTCCGTCTGAAGGTGGAGCTGAAGAATCTAGATAGCTTTGAGAAAGCTGTCAGAGTTGCTCGAGAGAAGGAGTGGAAGGTGAAGCGTCTGAGGTAGTTGGGAATACAGGAAGAGCCAAAGAAGTTTGTGAAGATGCCAGAGATTGAGAGTATGCATCCTGAAAGAGAAGCTGCTATTGTTCCTGAACAGGAGGATACTTTGAAGAGAGACATTCATGATGCAGTGGAACTCATGAAGTCTTTAAGCTTGAAAATAATAGAAGAGATATTATGCCAACATGTGAAGGAAATATGGGAGGATCAGGGAGAGAACGAGGCTATTATTTAAGCAATGTCAAATGTTGGAATTGCAGGGAGCGGGGACATATCAGTCCACAATGTGATAAACCGCCCAAGGTGGGTGGGTGGTGAAATGTATCCCGTGATGCAAAGAACTAATGATAGACCAGGAGATCACAGTATTGAGGTAAAAGATCCAAGTCAGCCCTCTACCAGTGGAGTTAAATAAGAAGATAAAGGACAGGGACCGGCTCTTAGCTTGATAGGAGTGGAGACTATTCCAGAGATCATGCCTGTGGCCAAGAGGACAAGAAGTACAATGGCGAAAGCTGAACCGTCATCTAAAAAAGGAAAACATGTCCAATTTGACATCAGCCCTCAACCAGAGAAGAAGAAAAGAAAGCCAAGAAGACGCTATAAAACTTCAGATTTGCGTATCGGTGAAGGTCAGGAAGAATACACCCTGATGGGTGATTTAAAAGGAAGGGCAACCAATATAACATTCGCCCAATTGCTTGGATTGTGTCTGAAGCTTAAGAGAGAGTGAAAGAGGTTGGCAAATCCGAGGAAAGTAAATGAGCAGGAGCCCACACAAGGTGAAATTGAGTTGATGTCTGTGGAAGACCTTCCTGATATCTGTCCGTCGGTTGATGCTTGGTGTGGAGGTGGAAGTGTCGGAGAAGCATATGTGGATGGCGGTGCACAAATCAGCGTAATGACTCAGTCCTGCTGCATGGAGAGATTGGGGTTAAAGCTGAATGCTAATTCAGATTTTAGACTTCGATTGGTGAATCATGCAAAAGTGAAGTGTCTGGGTATATGTACAAGAGTACCAGTAACTACTTTTGTTGTGATTTGCAGTATAAATTGTCATATTATGCCCGCTAGTTTGGGAGCTTATCCGCTGATTTTAGGTAGGCCTTGGTTCAGACAGGTGGGTGCCATCCAAAATTGGAGGAGGGGTACTATAACTGTACATAATAAGAGAGGAAGAGCTAAGAAGTTCAATATGAGTAGCAAGCTGGAAATGAAGAGTGAGCCTGAAGAAACAAGTGTTGATGAATATACAGATAGTGAAACTGAGGAAGAAAGTTCTACTTCTGATGATGAAGGTCAGGTATCATTTTTAGTGAAAGAAGAAGATGAGTATATAATGCAAGCTAAAGAGATGTCAAAGGAGGAAAAAGAGAGTAGATTTGAAGATATGGACAGTCTGATGTAGCCTCCATCACCCAGTGCAGAGAAAGAGAAGTTACAGGGTATGTTGAATCCCAGTTTGCAGCCAGTGGAAAAAGAGGAATATATGAAGGTAATACATAAATTTCCAGATTTGTTCATTACCTCATATGAAGAGATCCGAGGGTTCAAATGTGAACCAATGCCTATAGTATTGAAAGAGGGTGTGAAGCCAGTGTTTCAAAAGCTGAGAAGAATAAATAGAGAGATATTGCCTATGTTGAGAGAAGAGTTGAGTAAATTATTAAAGGCAGGATTAATTTATTCAGTAGATCACTCAGATTGGGCAAGTCCCAGTGGTCATTACTCCAAAGCATACAGGTGGGTGGAGAGTCTGTATTGATTACAAGCCTCTAAATGCTGCAACAAAAAGCAATCACTATCCTCTGCCATTCATTGATGACATTTTAGACAGGGTGGCTGGATATGAGAGGTATAGTGTATGCGATGGCTTCTCTGGGTACTTTCAGATTTCAATTGCTGAGAAAGACCAAGCTAAAACCACTATCATTACACCGTGGGGTTGCTATTGTTATCGAGTAGTACCATTTGGTTTGAAAAATGCGCCCTCATGGTATCAGAGGAATACTGATAGAGTACTTGCACCTCTTACAGATGATTTTGTGAGAGCTTTTTTGGATGATATATGTGTATATAGTTCTCAAAAAGAGCATGGCGATAAATTGGAGCAAGTATTTTCTAAAATGGATGATGCAGGTGGACAGTTGAATCCTAAAAAGTGTCATTTAGGATGTTCAAAAGTGAAGCTGTTGGGTCATATGATATCTCAAAATGGAATTGAACCTGATCCAGAGAAAATAAAAGCTCTTATCTTATTATCTGCACCATCAACATCCAAGCAGCCTGCAGACTTTTGTCCAGAAGGTAAAGGATATGGCGAGATTTATTCATTTAGTATCTCAATTGCTTTATCCTCTTCAACACGCCATGAAGAAAGAACCGTTGCAATGGAATGAAGAATGCAAGGAAGTGTTTGAGAAAGTGAAGGAGGTATTGGGAGGTATTTCCAGTGTAAAAGCCCCAGATTTCTCCCAGGTCTTTTATGTGAATCCATCTTTTGATCCGGATGTGGTTGGAGCAATTTTAATGCAGAGAGGAGATGAGTCCAGATACATGAAACCTGTATATTATGCAAGTAGAGTGAAGACGGAAGCAGAAAGGAAATATACAGAGGCTGAATTGGTTTTGTCAAGTCTAGTATATGCCCGCAGGCAGGGATTTCACTGACGCAAATGAGAACATGTGAACATGTTAATAACATATGTTAATAACACAAAAAATCTTGTGATCACATGTTATATTCACAAAGCTTTCACAAGGGCCTAAAAAAATTATCTTTGTCGGGCATAAAAAATCTTCTTAGGTGGCCACTGACCTGCTATTATGTGAAGATGGTAACATAAGAACATGTGAATAGCTTATTCCCATGTGTAGCCAAGCTTTTAAGGGGTTCCCAAACGGCAAGTGATCTGTTATTTTGTGAACGGTAACATGAGAACATGTGAATAACTTGTTCACATGTGTTATTATCATAAAAAATCTTGTGATCACGTGAATATTAAATCCCTGCCCGCAGGAGGTTCAGGTCATATCTCCTGATGAGACCATTTGTGGTTCTGACGAACTATACTCTTCTCCCTCAGTTGGTGAATGGTACTTCACTCTCAAAAGGTATGATGCGATGGTTAGTGGAGCTTCAAGAATATGATTTCTCATTTTTGATTGAAGATACTTGCAAGGCAACTCTGGCAGATCTTCTGATATATAAGGAAGGCCCGATCCTGGTGAAGGAAGTGGATTCAAAAATAGAAAAAGAGGAACAAATTATCATTCCCGGAGCTCATGTCTTGTTCTTTGATGGTTCGTATAAGAGGAGTATACATCAGGCCACCGGGGGTTATATAATCCAGGATTCAGAAGGCGGGCTGATTCTACAAGATGGAATACGTCTGAAAGCTGAAAGTAATAATGAGGCTGAATATACAGCATTGTTTAAGGGGCTGCAGGCTGCTCTAAAACAGAAAATTCAGAAGCTAATTATAAAAGGAGACTCCCTGTTAGTAGTAAAGCAGGTCTTGGGTAGCTGGGCAGGCAAAGAATCCGAGATTAAAAGGATGTTTGGCCAATGTTAGAAGGCTGTTGCATCAATTTACAGCATGGAGTATTCAACATGTGCGACGGGAGGACAATCATATTGCACATGAGTTAGCCCAGGAGGTAATTGATCAGGACCCAGTAATTGCAAAAATTGAAGAGCCATTATACAGAGGGAGAGAATACCTGTCTAAGGTGGTGGATTACTTACTCTCAGGTCGCTTGCCTGAGGAGCTCAAAAAAGGTCAAAAGTATCATTTTATCAGGAAAAGTAAGCATTATGTCATGATTGGAGACGAATTGTACATGCAAGGAGCTGATCAAGTATTGAGAAGAATTCTCTAGAGGGAAGAAATATATCATATTCTATCTTCAAATCATGAGGGAGCTTGTGGAGGTCATTATGCGTTTAAGATCACTTTGCAGAAGATATTACTAGAAGGTTATGTATGGCCTTCCATCCAGAAGGATATTCAACACTGGTGCAGGTCTTGCCATGAGTGCCAGAGAATGGAGAAAAGAATCTTAAAAATGGAACCGAGAAATATCATATTGGTATATGACATTTTTGAGAGGTGGGGGACCATTTCCCAGGACGGCCAGAGGGAAGTGTTATATGCTTACTGCGGTGGATTACCTATCAAAATGGGCAGAAGTGAAGGCAGTGAAGAGAGTAGATAGTAAGGAAGTGGCTGATTTTGTGTATGAACATATATGCTACAGATTTGGTATTCCTCTAGAGTTATTATCAGACAACGGTCCTGAGTTTCGAGGAGAGGTAGTTGACCACTTATGCAGAAGACTAAACATCAACCACAAGTATACCACTCCTTATCACCCTCAATGCAATGGTTTGAATGAAAAATTCAATGGTGAGTTTAAGTTGATGATGACTAAAATGATAGAAAGTCACATTAAGAATTGGGATGTAGAGATGAATCGTGTAGTATGGGCATACAGAGTTGCGGCGGTGAAATCTGGCACACAATTCTCACCATTTCATTTAGTTTATGGGAAAGAAGCACTCATGCCTATTGATGTAGAAATTCCAGCTTTGAAGTTTCTATTTGAAGAAGGATATGAACCTATCAATTGTTACAGAGAAAGATTGTTGGCTTTGCAAATAGTCCAATTAGACAGAGAACTAGCTTTTGATCATTATGCCACTATGAAATTGAGAAGACAGAAGAAAGAGAACGAGGAGGTGAGGCAAAAAGAAATTGAAGAAGGTGATCTGGTTCTCAGGTATAATAGCAAGCTGCATAGTACATTTCATACTGCATTCCAGACAAAGTGGGAAGGTCCATACAAAGTTGAGAAAAAGTTTGATAGTGGAATCTATCAACTTACTGATTTAAATGGAAAGAAGCATAAAAGAAGGGTGAATGGTCTGCGATTAAAGAAATATTTAGCTCGGTTGATGTTAGCCTTGAAAGAAAAAGATTGGGAAGCTTATGATGCATGTCAGGAGGTTGTGAAGAGTACAGAGGAAGATCTAAATATCACATCTCTATTTGTACAGTTGCTGGACATGAATGTCTCAGCAGAAATAGGAGGTTGCTGAATATGTGTGGACAAAAACAGAGATCGATAATGTGTATATACTGTGCAGAATACTAAGAGCTTCAGGAATATGTAATCAGTTTGAGTTTTGGTTGAGATAAAATTCAATGTACAGGAGAGAGAAAGTAAAGAGAGAAAAATAAAAAGGTTTTGGCACAATTTCCAAGGTTTTTAAAGAGGGATTAAGGTACCCTGTGATGGATGGTGGGCTATGACTGGACACCTATGTGTCATGTAGGAGTTTGATTTGAATAGGTGGCAGGCATGCAGGCCAATGCCAAGTGTCAGTTTAGGATGCCTCCTGGAAAACTAGCCGGGTTTTGGAGCTTGCAAGAGTGGATTTGAGAGTTTTTGGGGGAGCGTGGAGATGAAGTAGGCACCTATTTTTTTTGAATTTGGGGAGCTGTGAAGCTGTGGATGTAGAGGAGATTGAATGTGGAGTTGCTACGGATGCCCGGAGAGCACATGGCGAGCAGAGGTTGCTGAATTTGCTGTAGGAGGCCGTGGGAAGCAAGAGGGAGATGGGTACAGTATTTCCATCACAAGGAAAAGGTGACCTTCGAAGACTCCAGAGGCAAGAGCTAGAAGAAGAAGGGCGACCAGCTTGTGGGAGGTTTGTGGGAACAAAGGAAAGAGGTAAGTGCGCTTTTTTTGTGTGCTGTTTCTGCTGTCAGGAAGCGCAAAGAAGAGAATCAGTGTGAGGATGATGGTTCTTCAGGCTACAGTCTGGGTAGAAGTGAGCATGCCGTGGAGAGTTTGCTATTGGCCATGAGGCAGCTTGTGTGTAGAGATCGAGGACACAGGGACACCAAGGCTTGGAGGTGGTGTTCTACGGTTTGCATGGGCTAAAAGATGCTCTTCTTGGATACAAGTCTGTGTGTGATGGAAGAAGGAGGGCTTGGCGTTAAGGTCTCTCCTTATGATGTTGAGCTCATGTGGGTGTGTTGACGGGCTGTTTGGCCAATATAGAGGGCCTGCTATGGTCAAGTTTTGTCCGACTGTGGAATGCAAGGGTTGGCTGCCCCATAGGGCCTTTGTTAGGACTGTATTTGCTGCCTTTGTGGGTTGTGGACATTGGTGCATTATATGGCCATGATGATGATTATGATGATGATGGTAATATATGCATGTGTTCTTGCTTGATCAATCAAACACTAGTGCTTGAATTCTCCACTTCATAGTGGCGTGTTTAACACAAGCAAAGCCCCCTTTCAAAGGAAAAATCTGGTTAAGAGGAGATTCCCACAAAGAGATGCCTAAGAGTATCCATGTATAAGAATAGGAAATGATCATGCATTTTGCTGTGATTTTGTGGAGGTGTAGGCCAAGAGCAAGAGGAAAAGAGGTGTTTTCTGAACTTTAGGTTGGTTGCAGTAAAACAGCAGCAGAAGGGGTAAAACAGAAGGAGTTTTGTGAAGTCTAGAGTCAGTTATATGCAAGTTTTGTGAACTGTTTTGGAGCTGAATTGTAAACTGAATGTAATCTCCTGTGTGAGAGTATACTAGATGGGTTTTTTGTGAAGTTTTGTGTAAAGAGTCAAAGCTGGAACTGAGCTCTTGTATACATGCTTGTAATAGCTGTTGTCCTGAAGATACAATTTTGTAAACTTGAAGAAAAGCCTTGAGGATAGCCCACCTCAAATATGTATCTTGTCCTGGAGTTTGGTCCGGATATCGAAGAACTGTACGTTGAAGATGCTTCTATGTTTGAGGTCGTTTATTCTGAGAGTGATGCAGGGTACTGGTTAGTCATAGTTCATATCGCTGAGGGGGAGTGGGCTGATTATGAATGGGTGTTAGATGAAGATGGTTCTGAGGATGTAATGGATGTATAACTCTGTAAAGACGAATACTTGTATTGAAATAAAGTTTTGTTCATACTCTTGGGTCTGGCATTCTGGGTGTGTTTGTATTAGTGTATGGAAGTGTGACACTCTGTAAAGGCATATATAGCTATACCGCTTCCGTGTCATCAACGTGCACGTGCATATGTGTGTGTGAGCATGTGCATGTACCATGTGCAAATGTATATGCATTTATGTCTATGTATACATTTGTGCATGTCCATGTGTGTGCACATATACTTGTGTATGTAAGTGTATGTAAGTGTATGTATGTGCTTATGTGCATGCATATGCATGTATGTGTATGTGCAAGCTTGAGCGTGTGTGTGTGTGCAAGTGTGCATATCTCTATGTGTGTGCACGTGCATCTATGCGTGCGAGTGTGTGTTTGTGTGCAAATGTACGCGTATCATGTACATGTGTGTGTGTTGTGCATGTGTGCGCATGCATATACATGTGTGTGTGTTGTGCATGTGTGCGCATGCATATACATGTGTATGCAGCGACATACATATAGATCTATTTATATATACATGCTCACATACCTATATATACATATACATATATACATACATAATATACATGCATACATATATAATATATATATGTGTGTGTGTATGTAAATATTTATCTATGTATGGATAGGCTCTTACACATGCACATAATATAATGTTTGAGGATATATATGTGTTTGTGTGTGGAGGACGCGGGGAGGGGTGGGCAATTTGCTTTCTAATGTGTGTGTGTGTGTGCGTATATATATATATATATATATATATATATATATATATATATATAGAGAGAGAGAGAGAGAGAGAGAGAGAGAGAGAGAGAGAGATAAAAGAAACTCATGGCTCGTGACTTGATTGAGTTGGAGGGATTGTCACATGGACGGACACGTGTGCAAGCTTCATGGTGGGACATTGTGAATGCGGCTCATCCTGTCCGTATTCGCTCATCTCACATTTTATCGCATATTCTCCCTTCTTGGCATGAAGTTCTACTATTGGCTCGGTGGGATCCTGGACATGAAAGACTACTTTTGAACTCTTTGTAGTTCGAAACATTTGTGGATTCGCGTGTCATTGCTTGGCTAGACAGAGATGCTTCACGCATACGACTCAACCGCATGGTCAAGTTAGGCTTGGTTAGAATCCAAGATGCTGTGATACCTGGTCGTGACAGGTCATATTCATTTCGTCGAATTGGGCAGCACTTTAGGATTCCTATGAAATTTCAGCCACTATGGGTTGACATCATGCCAGTTGAGCCTTTTACTCCATTGCCTCGGCCATCTACAGATCAACCTTGGCTTGATTGGGCACTATGAAATATGGTGACTTGATATCACTTTCAGCTAACCAGGTCTATCATAAGCTCGTATCAGAGAAAGATTGGGTTTCAGCCAAGGCCAATAAGGTGTGGGGATTGCACAAGTCTAAATCATGGTGGCAGAAAACTCTTATGCATGGTTGGCAGTCTAAACTCCCTTACCAAGGTAAGGTTTTCATTTGGAGGATGTTGGTGGGAGGGTTACCTACACGGGATCAGCTCAGCCGTCGTAAAATTACATTGGCCTCTTGCTTCTTCTGCACGACATGCACTGAAACAGTTATGCATCTGTTCATGAGTTGTCTAGTGGCCCATTAGATTTGGTCTTTTGTCTCTTGCGTTTGGGAGGCAGTAGAGAGGTCTACTGTTTCGGCTCATCAATGGATATTTGGGATTTGTCCTCAAGTCATTACTTCGGACAGTCACCTTGTGATATTCCATTTCCTTAGATGGACAAGACTTTGGCATATTTGGACTACACGGAAAGGGTTCATCTTTGATTCCTTGTATGGAATACATGGGCACATTCTACGTATCCGCGGTTTGTTACTTTGGCAGTTTTCTTCTCTTCTCTCAGCTCAGCTTACTGGATGCAGATGTTATTTTGTTATGATCTATGGTGGCTCGGCTAGCTCATCTTTGATGCTTTTATCTGGGATGCCTATTTGGCTAGGAGGCTTTCTTATTAGTGTACAGGTTTGCATGGTCATGATTCTTTAGAGGATATTTTGTGGGGGTTTATTTGGGGCCATAGGTTCTGTGTGAGCCATGTGGCTGATGTACATTTTTACATATAATATAAAACACCATTTCACGAAAAAGAAAAAAGAGATAAAAGAAACTCATTCAATGACCAAATGGTGACATTTAATTGTGAGCCCCAATGTATTATGTGTGTGTGTGTGTGTGTGTGTGTGTGTATGTATTTATCTATATATGGATAGGCTCTTAGACATGCAGGGGGTCATCAAGTGAGGTGGAGGAGTTTGTTCCGAGTTCTTAGGCAGCAAATAGACAAGATTCATTTGCTAAGGAAGTAGATGATATGGAATTCCAGGAGGAATTCCATGCAGAGAAGCTCCTCCCTACACAAGCAGATGACGAGTCCCTTCCTGGGGGGAAGGAACAAAAAATCCCTCTTTAGCTGCAATTAAACAAGGGATAAGGAATGGTAACCTTAGTGACATAGGTACCTCCAAAATAAGACAATCTCAAGTGGGAGGGATGCATTCCCTAGCCCCCAATGAGAAGACCTCCAAACCTTCTGGGAAACCTCCTTCCCAATCCCCCTGAACATGATGCCTGATAACCTTACAGTTCTGTCCTTCAATACTAAAGGACTCACTGATGAAACCAGACCCAAAGTGATAAAAGATTGATTATGGTAGTCAGGATTGAAGCCTACCATTATAGGCCTTCAGGAAATCAAGGAAGTGGGAGACATACTGCAGAAAAATCTTATGACAGTCTCCAAGAACCACTGATGGTTTGTGACTGATCATAAGCAAGGCAGTAGAGGCACAGTCATGGGCATAGATAATTCTCTAGCTGCATGCATTAAAGAGGTCAACATTGACCCTAAACACAAATGGATTGCTGTAAGATTTGATAAGGTGAAGATGTATTTACTGTTGTATTAATGTATGCCTTGGGCCGCCTTGCAGGGTCCAAACCGGAGATGTGGACTTCCTTGATGGGAATTCAGCACCAATTCTCCTCCTAGGAGACTTTAACATGGTGGAAGCTCAGATAGACAGATACCAACAAATGGGACACACTATTAGAGGCTAGGAAAAGAAAAGTTGGGAACAATGCAAATTGTCCCACTCCCTTCACGATATGTCATCCTCTAACAACTTCACTTGGAGCAATGGAAGATCAGATCTGCTGAGGAAGGCTCGGCTTGATAGATGCTATATATCAAATGCCCTTAGTCATAATTATCTGAGCTCATCAGTAAAAGTCATGAAGAACATTGTTCTTTCATATCACTACCCCATTATTGCATCTATTAAATCAACGGGGGTAAGGATGAAATTTGGATGGTCTCACAACCCTAAACCGTTCCAGTTGCCTTCAGTTCAGCAAGGAATTAAACAAATATAGGATAAGTCCTTCTCTTCCATTCGTGCTCCCGCTAGAGCCTAGACTCAATCAGTGAGGGAATCTCAAAACTTCCTAGTTTTTGTCAAAAAAGAGGTGACCAAAGCCCGTGCCCATAGAAGGAATAGCAACTACTCCCGTCTTAAGGAGCTTGAGAGCAGAATGGCCACTTCTCAGGATGATCTGAGTGGTGAAATCAATGTTCTTAGAGAGGAACTGAAAAAGGAGGAAATAATTCAAAGCCAAGGTCTGAAACTGTTCATTAGGGAGTGGTTGGCCAGAAAAATAGACAGGCCTTCCAAAGAGATGTTTAGAATTCTTAAGAAGAAAGTAGAGAAAGACTTTTGTCCATTCTTTAAAACCGTGTAGGGATAGCTGGCAAATTCTATGGAAGAGAACATGAACACAACAAAAGATCACTTCTCGAATATCTTTAGTATGCATTTAGAGAAGAATGCAGAGAAAGACAGGGCCCGAATGATGATCGCTAATTTGCAGATAGAAAACGATCCCTAGCTCCACAGCTTCAAATCTGGAAGTTGGCATCACTGAGATAGAAATTGTAGAGGCAATAGACAATCTCAAGAATGGAAAAAATCCAGGCATAGATGGGCTCCCTACTGAATTCTTTAAACAGTTCAAACATGTGCTTATCCTCCCTCTTCTTCGGGTGTGGCAAGAGAGTGTTGAATATGGAGCTCTTCCAATTTCCCTAAATGAAAGAATTATCAAATTAATTCACAAAAGGGGAGAAAAAGAAGATCTATCCAACTAGAGACCGATATTCATGCTGCCTTATGCATACAAGATCTTTGCTAAAGTGTTGGCATGAAGGCTTAGTGATAAGCTGAAAATGTGGGTCAGAGAGGAGCAGAAAGGTTTTATAAAGGGTCGCTTTATTCTAGATGCAATTATTGCTCTATGGGAAGAGATAGAACATGCCCAGGAAACTAACCAAGACTTCATTTTCTTCAAAATTGATTTTGATAAAGCCTATGATAGAATTGAGTGGGAATTCATCCTCCAATCCTTAAAGGATATGGGACTAGGTCCTCGATTTATACAAAAGGTTGCAACCTTATTTGGGAATGCTAGAGCTAGAGTTGTGATAATGACAAACTTTCTTCACCTTTTGAGCTGAATAAATCTATAAGACAGCGATGCCCTCTAGCTCCTCTCCTCTTCACGATTGCAGCTGATGCTTTGGGATGGCTTGTTCAAGATGCAATGTAGAAAGGGGAAATGAAATGTATTGAACTGCCTCACAACAAAGGAAAAATGTGCCTATAGCTTTTTGCAAATGACACTAATGGATTGATTCATAATGATGACAAATCTATCATAACCTTTTGGAAATGCCTTCAGATTCTCTGCACGGCCTCTAGGTCTAGAACTAATCATCAAAAAATTGGAATCAAAATAATGATTAATGACCCACCATAGTGGATCATTCACCAGGGCTATCAAATCTTAGAAGAGGGTCATATATTTCGATTGCTGAGCATCCCAATGGGCTTCAGAGTCACATTGAAGCAATGGTGGTAGTGGGTTATGGATAAAGTTAAAGTAAAATTTGATAGGTGGAAGAGCTACCAACAGAATTTAGCAAGAAGATGCCTAGTTCTCAAGCATCTCCTTATACCTTTAACCATTTACTTCCTATAGCTTGCCTTCTTAGCTCTCACACAAACCAAGCTCTGATACCATAAAGAGAATGTGGGGGAGAGAGAGGTTCAAACCCTTGCAAGCAAACACACACACATAAGAGAGAGATGAATAGGCTGAATTTTCTTATATATTCTTCTTCTCTACTCAACCAGCATAACATAGAGATAAGAGTACACACTATATGGGTTAGTACTCAACTACTACAAGGGTTAGTCCATAATGTGAACCCAACTAAATGAGCTGGCGCTATAACTATGCCAGTCTCTAGTAATCCAAAATGGTTGTCACACATAGCCTGTCACCCCACTGGCCACATATCACCCATAATCTCACCAACCATGCCAGTGGTGTAGATGAGGAAGCTATCACCTAGACAGGTCATCAATGTCTATTATAGAAATATTTGAGCTCGATAGCTCAACAACAATAAGGAGTGTTCACAAGAAGTTACACACTTCAGCTCCATGATTACCCTTTGACTTTGAAACCTATCATCAATGATAAATGGTATGAGAACATGTGTTCTCTCTAAAAATATTCCATATATTTAATGCCAATGTCAGTATTGGAAATGCTATCTATTATTTTCCTCTTGGGCACAAAACCATATTTTGCAGGGTATCCCCAAATGATGACAACAATTAATCATAAAAAGAAGCTTAGATTTTAGCATTTTCCAGAATGCCAAAACAATTCTACCATCAGGCCATCCCAGCCTGGGGGTTTCCATTTACCCAAATTGTGTAGTGCATGTTGTAGTTCTTGCATGTGGTGAATTCAATCTCCAAATCATATGCTTGTTGCCTGCTCGAACACATTTCTATTTCATTGTCAAGTAGCATGTGCTGCACATCAATAATTCGTTGAGTAGGTTCCTTGGGGGTTGCAAAAAGGTCATAAAATTAGACATAAACTTCTCTTTCTAATTGTTGCCTACTATCAATCCAACAACGATGCCGATTCTTAACTCTATGAATGCATTAAAAAATCTTGGAAGCATGCAAGCCTTTGAAAAGTCCTTTAGATGAGCAAGCTGTGTGTTTTAGAGGTATTTTTCTTGACATGGGGGTTTCCATTTACCCAAATTGTGTAGTGCATGTTGTAGTTCTTGCATGTGGTGAATTCAATCTCCAAATCATATGCTTGTTGCCTGCTCGAACACATTTCTATTTCATTGTCAAGTAGCATGTGCTGCACATCAATAATTCGTTGAGTAGGTTCCTTGGGGGTTGCAAAAAGGTCATAAAATTAGACATAAACTTCTCTTTCTAATTGTTGCCTACTATCAATCCAACAACGATGCCGATTCTTTACTCTATGAATGCATTAAAAAATCTTGGAAGCATGCAAGCCTTTGAAAAGTCCTTTAGATGAGCAAGCTGTGTGTTTTAGAGGTATTTTTCTTGACATGACTTGCCACTTTTGTAGCTTTATTTCATCATTTCTATTAAGAAAAATGTTTGCTTGCATCAATGCCTCTTGCTCTAAATCATCAAGACTTCTTTGATAATTACATTCAGTGAGTTATTGAGTCATGCATCAATGCCTCTTTCTCTAAATCATCAAGACTTGATTACATTCTGTAAGATTCCTCCCCAGCCTTCGAGGTATATAGGAGTAAGAATCTCCCTTTCGGATCTTATAATTATTCCCTCTCTAAAATAAAAGAAAGTTTCTGTTTAAAAAAGGAATACCCTTTTCCTAAAATACTTCTCAGGAGTCACGCCTATTTTAAGGATTTAGAACAATGAGTTTAGAAGTGAGAATCGGTGTTTTGGATACCAAGGTTTTGGTTTTCATTCGAGTATGGCCCAAAAGAAGTTCTTTATCTCTTGGGGAGTATAAGAAGTTATCCCCCAGATATTGTGATCCTTATATCTGAATTCAATGAAAGTAGGTGACTTAGCCTACAAGGTTCTTTTATCTCCTCATCTCAAAATTCTTAATGCCTTCTATAGAAAAATGTGTCAAACACAAATCATGGAAAGACGGTAAAACTTCAGTGGCAAGTTACCGTGTGGCTTCTAGGTTACGCTAGCTCCTTCCTTTATATAAGTCGTAACTTTTACTTGTCACTCACAGTAATCTTACTCCCATCAATCTCCTTTCTTTCTTAATCTCCTTCATGGCTTGGCAACAGGAATTAGTTTTATCCCTGATGATTTCTCACCTTCAAGACGCAAGAGAGTCTGTGAAGAAAGACTTTATAGAACAGTATGAGCGCTCACTTTTTCCTCACCTAGGAACTTCTGTAGCGTAGACCAAATGGCGGACCTATCAAAACATAACTAGGGTAACACCCTGGGGTCAGCAACACTTTCGTAACAATGTCCGCTTGGCCATGGTTATTGAAGCTTTGGGTTTGGGTCCCCGATACTACTGTGTCATGAGATCAAGGCATCTTGGGTTTTCTGAGCGGGTCTTCTTACTGGCATGTTTTCTTCCTCATGAGAAGATATGCCTTTACCCCGTTTTTGGCTTGCCTCTCAGAGGTCCTTTTGTTAGATCACCTCATACCACTGAGATAGGTGCGGCAATAACCAGCAGAATCATTTCCATAGATGAGTTACCCTATACTTGTGCAGCTTGTGAGGACTGCTTTTGTGACCATATGATGGACGGGCATATGGAAGTGTAAAGAGTTCTTCTATCTTTACTGTATAAGTCCCGTGAATGAATAAAGTTTAAATCTTGTTCTTATTTTGAATCTTGCTCTCTTTAAGACTTTTTTTGGTGGTTAATCGTGATTAAAATTTTTCTCTAAGTCTCATATTCGTGCATCTTGCGAAATTATTCCAAGTTGCGAGATGAGGACATCTCGCGTTTTTTAAGTGGGGTAGAATGTAAGATTCCTCCCCCAACCCCTTTTTGATGTCTAGTATATTCCCCTGTAATCAATTACTTTTCTGAAATATAAGAGATCTTGTTTGTGACTGTTTTAACCTAGAGAGAGAAAATATTCTAGAGAGAGAATATTCAGATTTTGAATATTTCTGGATAGAAAAATATCTCTTATAATTCAGATGAGTTCCCCTGAAACAGAAATTAAAAAAAAAATTTCCAATGTGCGATTGGAATTAATTGGAAATAGGTATAAAGAACCTTAGCCTAAGGGTCTAGATTTTCATAAATCTTTAGACTATGGTCCAATTAAGGTTCCTATGGGCCAATAGCATCAATCCATGTGTAGGGAGGAGATAAATCCAATTTGTAAAAGAAGATACCCAAAAATGAGTAAATGCTCACATAAGATGAAGAGTTGAAAATGTACAAGATTTATTAGTAAAAAAACTATGAGCAATATTAAAAATATGAGATATTTTGGGTATCCAAAAATGAGTAAATGCTCACATAAGATGAAGAGTTGAAAATGTACAAGGTTTATTAGTAAATAAACACATATGTAAGGAAGGGGAGTTCTTTAAAGGAGGTGCATATTTCACATAAGATGAAGAGTTGAAAATGTACAAGGTTTATTAGTAAATAAACACATATGTAAGGAAGGGGAGTTCTTTAAAGGAGGTGCATATTTCACATAAGATGAAGAGTTGAAAATGTACAAGGTTTATTAGTAAAAAAACTATGACACATATGTAAGGAAGAGGAGTTCTTTAAAGGAGGTGCATATTTCACATAAGATGAAGAGTTGAAAATGTACAAGGTTTATTAGTAAAAAACTATGAGCAATAAAATTTTGACACATATGTAAGGAAGGGGAATTCTTTAAAGGAGGTGCATATTTCACATTCTTGAATGAGTTTTAAACTCAAAAATAATGTGATATTTTTATCTCTCATCTCTCTTGAACCAAACCAAATCAAAATGGAACCAAACCGAATCAAAAAGTAACCAAACTAGGTCCAAATCTAGTCCAAATTCAACCAAACTGACTTGGAAAATTCTAGAATCAGTTTGTTTGGTTAGGAGCTCCAATTTTCCTATAAATAGAAGCCTCCCCTTGTTGAAAAAAATATAGTGTCTTATGCTTTGTCACTCTACTCCACCTAAGCCAAAATATATAGTGTCTTATGCTTTGTCACTCTACTCCACCTAAGCCAAAATATATAGTGTCTTATGCTTTGTTACTCTACTCCACCTAAGCCAAATTAGATAGAGTCTTATGCATTGTTACTCTACTCTACCTAAGCCAAGAGTTGTGAATTCTTTAATAATTCACTAGTTTTTGATACTTCTCTCTTTCTTCAATCCCCATTGGTGGCTCCATCAACATACTAAACCAATTGATTGGTTGGGGGCCTCTACCGTGAATAAAGAATCAAGCAAATTATAAGGTAAGTATATTGAATTTTGATCTTTCTATAATTTCTCAATGATTCTCTCTTCTCAACCCCTCTCAAGCTTGAGAAGTTTAATTGGTATGGTTTTTTAAATGCTATTGAAGTTAATTGGTGAATAGTAGTGAAGAGTTACATAATTTAATAAATGCTATAGAAGTTAATTTCCATTTATGTTTAAATTCTAATGGTTTTTATGTAATTTCTCTCTCTCACTCAAGAAATGGTCATACTCATGAACCATTCTCAATCCAAATGAAGCTTTTCATAAAGCCTTTCCTTAATCCAAGATTAAGCTATGCTTGAGGCCAAATTAATGGCTTTTTGCTATGCTTTTAGTTTATGTACATTGATGATTCAATCCATTATGGATTGATGACCCAATTAGAGACCATTCTAATTGTTTTCTTAATGATCCAATTAGAGACCATTATGGATTGATGATCCAATTAGAGACCATTCTAATTATTTCTTTAATAATGAGCTTTATCCCTTAGAAAAAAATTGAGATTTATCAGTCATAGTAGCGGAGCTATGGCAAAATTTTTATAGAAATTACGCATAAAATAAATTCATTCAAAGTATAAAAAGAGGAATTCCTACCATATTCTAGGAACTATCATCCTAGATTAATTAAAAGAATTTTATTATGCATGGAGATGTGGATGTTGCATGTAGATGTAGATGTATGGATGTGAGTGTGAATGTGGAGGTGGATGTATGCATGGGATGTGGATGTATGCATGTAGAAATAGATGTGTAGATGAGGATGTAAATGGAGATGTGGATGGATGCATGTAGATGTAGAGGTATAGATGTAGATGTGAATGGAGATGTGGATGTATACATGTAGATGTAGATGTATAGATGTAGATGTGGATGTGGAGGTGGATGGATGCATGTGGATGTAGATGTATAGATGTAGATGGGAATGGAGATATGGATGTATGCATGTAGATGTAGTTGTGAATGGAGATGTATATGTATACATGTAGATGTATAGATGTAGATGTGGATGTGGATGGGGATGTATGCATGTAGATGTAGGTGTATAGACGTAGATGTGGATTTAGAGGTGGATGTATGCATGTAGATGTAGATGTATAGATGTGGATGTGAATGTGGAGTGGATGTATGCATGTAGATGTAGATGTATGGAGGTGAATGTGAATGTGGATGTGGATGTATGCATAGGGATGTAGATGTATGCATGTAGATGTGAATGTACGCATATAGTTGTGGATGTATGGATGTGAATATACGATTGTGATGTGAGGGAATCTGAAGTGATGAGATGGAAATGATGTGATGGGATGAGTATACATATAAATGGAATATGGAATAAGTAATGTAGATTGAGGAGGGATAATGTGGAAAAATGAAAGTTAAAATAGAAATTGTATTGTAAACTGTTTGTAAATGCTGTTTGTAAATGCTGTCTGTAAATGATTGTTTTATGTCAAGAATGCTGGGGGGAGCATTTTGACCGTCTTGTGATTAAGGTCGTGATGAGAAAGTTGCAACTGCTGACGGGGAGTCAATGAAGGACGTCTCGCGTAGCAAGGTCGGCCGAGGTCTTGACCAGCCTCGGTGCGATTAAAATGGTGAGCTTCCGGTACGGTGGATGAGGGGCCAAGGAAGCGGCCTATGCGTGAAGCGCTAGGTTACCTGCGAAGGATCCTAGAGGGTGCTGACCATACGGTGCTCGGGCTCTGGGTCGCCTAGGATACCCACGCGTGCGTCGAGGAAGATATTGGAACAGAGTTGGAGTTGTTTTCTGAAATCGAGCATGGATCTGGTTGATTGACCTTGCTGGTCTTCAATGGATGAGTCCATGGCTCCTTATATGGATCTGTTGGTTGATCTTGCTGATCTTCAACGAGAGTCCATCATGTTAAGTGATTATATTGCCAAGTATTATGGGCTAGGAACTATCGAAACGGCTCCTGAGCGTTCTAGTTGCCAATGATGCCATAGATACTCTGATGAAGGAATGATGGGAAATTAAGAATCAATTGGATAAATTGGAAGATGGTGATCAATGATACTATGGTTTTATTAAAGGATTGTTTTAAACTGGTTGAATCTGGTTGAAAAAGGCAATTTCATATTGGGTGTGTGAGTGGTGTGACTAGTTTTATTTTGCATGAACATCCGGCTAGGGGGCCTTGGAACTCTTTTCCTTGGTACCCGGGACAAAACCTAACCAAATTTTTAATTGGATCCCATCACTACAGTGGTTGGGCGGTTGGCTAACCCATGGGATTGGATGGGGTTAGGCTGGACTGATGGATCCGTAAATCGAGACTCAAACTTTTGTTTTTACGATAGAAAAAAAAAAATCCCGGACAGAAACTGTTCTATGGATAGGAATCAACGGCTGTGCCTCTTGAATGGGGAAAAAGGCGTTGATCTTAATGATCCAAGTGCAAGTTTCTTCCTTGAACTGACTAAGTATCTTATAGATGTAATCGGATCATCTCGATCAGAAATGATCTTGACTACGTTAGAGTAAAAAGTTATCCTGGTGGAATCGCCCGTGCTTTCCGGTAGAGGAAGTTTTTCCGGGTTCGGTTTTGGAATAACCGACGGATTAGTCTCTTATCCGGATATCCGTGGGCGAGGCCCCGAGTGTGGGACCCCTGTCTCGCGCGAGAAGCGCTACTTCCGCTGCCAGTACCCTGAATCCGTTGCTCGGTGGGAACAGGGATCTACAGTTGGTATCAGAGCATTTGGTTAATAAAGATCAACTGAGAAGACAAATATGTCAAAAATTTATCAAGAAACACAAAAAGGTTATAATTGTGTGATATAATTCATACAATTTGATATTCAAACTGAAACTCGTAATTTTGGTAATTGGGTCTTCAGATGGAAGTACCGCAATTATATAGAAACCCTGACTTGCTTGAGGCCTAGACATGATAGTATTTACCTTATAATTCCAAGGGCCGTGACTACCCGTATATACCGAGAGTATACTGCAGCTCTTTACTGACAGTATATACGAGTAAATCTAAGACTTGAAATTATAAGCGTTAATGCTATCTAGATGATGATTTCGAATGTGATTGATATGATTTTTAATTCTGTTTGAGAATGAATGAATTGATTTGGATTCTGATTGAAAATGCTGATTGAAAAATGTTGATTTTTTAAAATTAGTTGAAATATAATGAAACCACAATGAGGGGGAATGGGGGGGGAATGGGACGAGTCCCTGTGATGATATTCATAACTAGAATGATGATAACGAATTCAGCAAATCACTATGAGATTAGTGGGTTGTGCTGTCAGATTGCTACTGTTAATACTTGACCGGTAGATCAAGTTAAAGGATGTCAAATTGAGAACTTGCTTGACTGAAATTTCCGTGTGGCGGAATGTTCCGAAGGAAACTTTTCAGTCTAATGGACCATTATCATGTTAAAGATATGAATGATATAATCTGAATGAATTGTTATTTAATGATGAGTTCTATATAAGGGATATTTATCCCAGTGTTCTGTGGGTTGACCAGAATATAAGCAACCCCAGAATAAAAATTGGATCTTAAGAATAAGAGCTGTCCTCTACCTTGCGAGATGAGGACATCTCGCACTTTTTAAGTGGGGTAGGATGTAAGATTCCTCCCCAGCCTTCGAGGTATATAGGAGTAAGAATCTCCCTTTCGGATCTTATAATTATTCCCTCTCTAAAATAAAAGAAAGTTTCTGTTTAAAAAAGGAATACCCTTTTCCTAAAATACTTCTCAGGAGTCACGCCTATTTTAAGGATTTAGAACAATGAGTTTAGAAGTGAGAATCGGTGTTTTGGATACCAAGGTTTTGGTTTTCATTCGAGTATGGCCCAAAAGAAGTTCTTTATCTCTTGGGGAGTATAAGAAGTTATCCCCCAGATATTGTGATCCTTATATCTGAATTCAATGAAAGTAGGTGACTTAGCCTACAAGGTTCTTTTATCTCCTCATCTCAAAATTCTTAATGCCTTCTATAGAAAAATGTGTCAAACACAAATCATGGAAAGACGGTAAAACTTCAGTGGCAAGTTACCGTGTGGCTTCTAGGTTACGCTAGCTCCTTCCTTTATATAAGTCGTAACTTTTACTTGTCACTCACAGTAATCTTACTCCCATCAATCTCCTTTCTTTCTTAATCTCCTTCATGGCTTGGCAACAGGAATTAGTTTTATCCCTGATGATTTCTCACCTTCAAGACGCAAGAGAGTCTGTGAAGAAAGACTTTATAGAACAGTATGAGCGCTCACTTTTTCCTCACCTAGGAACTTCTGTAGCGCAGACCAAATGGCGGACCTATCAAAACATAACTAGGGTAACACCCTGGGGTCAGCAACACTTTCGTAACAATGTCCGCTTGGCCATGGTTATTGAAGCTTTGGGTTTGGGTCCCCGATACTACTGTGTCATGAGATCAAGGCATCTTGGGTTTTCTGAGCGGGTCTTCTTACTGGCATGTTTTCTTCCTCATGAGAAGATATGCCTTTACCCCGTTTTTGGCTTGCCTCTCAGAGGTCCTTTTGTTAGATCACCTCATACCACTGAGATAGGTGCGGCAATAACCAGCAGAATCATTCCCATAGATGAGTTACCCTATACTTGTGCAGCTTGTGAGGATTGCTTTTGTGACCATATGATGGACGGGCATATGGAAGTGTAAAGAGTTCTTCTATCTTTACTGTATAAGTCCCGTGAATGAATAAAGTTTAAATCTTGTTCTTATTTTGAATCTTGCTCTCTTTAAGACTTTTTTTGGTGGTTAATCGTGATTAAAATTTTTCTCTAAGTCTCATATTCGTGCATCTTGCGAAATTATTCCAAGTTACGAGATGAGGACATCTCGCGTTTTTTAAGTGGGGTAGAATGTAAGATTCCTCCCCCAACCCCTTTTTGATGTCTAGTATATTCCCCTGTAATCAATTACTTTTCTGAAATATAAGAGATCTTGTTTGTGACTGTTTTAACCTAGAGAGAGAAAATATTCTAGAGAGAGAATATTCAGATTTTGAATATTTCTGGATAGAAAAATATCTCTTATAATTCAGATGAGTTCCCCTGAAACAGAAATTAAAAAAAAAATTTCCAATGTGCGATTGGAATTAATTGGAAATAGGTATAAAGAACCTTAGCCTAAGGGTCTAGATTTTCATAAATCTTTAGACTATGGTCCAATTAAGGTTCCTATGGGCCAATAGCATCAATCCATGTGTAGGGAGGAGATAAATCCAATTTGTAAAAGAAGATACCCAAAAATGAGTAAATGCTCACATAAGATGAAGAGTTGAAAATGTACAAGATTTATTAGTAAAAAAACTATGAGCAATATTAAAAATATGAGATATTTTGGGTATCCAAAAATGAGTAAATGCTCACATAAGATGAAGAGTTGAAAATGTACAAGGTTTATTAGTAAATAAACACATATGTAAGGAAGGGGAGTTCTTTAAAGGAGGTGCATATTTCACATAAGATGAAGAGTTGAAAATGTACAAGGTTTATTAGTAAATAAACACATATGTAAGGAAGGGGAGTTCTTTAAAGGAGGTGCATATTTCACATAAGATGAAGAGTTGAAAATGTACAAGGTTTATTAGTAAAAAAACTATGACACATATGTAAGGAAGAGGAGTTCTTTAAAGGAGGTGCATATTTCACATAAGATGAAGAGTTGAAAATGTACAAGGTTTATTAGTAAAAAACTATGAGCAATAAAATTTTGACACATATGTAAGGAAGGGGAATTCTTTAAAGGAGGTGCATATTTCACATGCTTGAATGAGTTTTAAACTCAAAAATAATGTGATATTTTTATCTCTCATCTCTCTTGAACCAAACCAAATCAAAATGGAACCAAACCGAATCAAAAAGTAACCAAACTAGGTCCAAATCTAGTCCAAATTCAACCAAACTGACTTGGAAAATTCTAGAATCAGTTTGTTTGGTTAGGAGCTCCAATTTTCCTATAAATAGAAGCCTCCCCTTGTTGAAAAAAATATAGTGTCTTATGCTTTGTCACTCTACTCCACCTAAGCCAAAATATATAGTGTCTTATGCTTTGTCACTCTACTCCACCTAAGCCAAAATATATAGTGTCTTATGCTTTGTTACTCTACTCCACCTAAGCCAAATTAGATAGAGTCTTATGCTTTGTTACTCTACTCCACCTAAGCCAAATTAGATAGAGTCTTATGCATTGTTACTCTACTCTACCTAAGCCAAGAGTTGTGAATTCTTTAATAATTCACTAGTTTTTGATACTTCTCTCTTTCTTCAATCCCCATTGGTGGCTCCATCAACATACTAAACCAATTGATTGGTTGGGGGCCTCTACCGTGAATAAAGAATCAAGCAAATTATAAGGTAAGTATATTGAATTTTGATCTTTCTATAATTTCTCAATGATTCTCTGTTCTCAACCCCTCTCAAGCTTGAGAAGTTTAATTGGTATGGTTTTTTAAATGCTATTGAAGTTAATTGGTGAATAGTAGTGAAGAGTTACATAATTTAATAAATGCTATAAAAGTTAATTTTCATTTATGTTTAAATTCTAATGGTTTTTATGTAATTTCTCTCTCTCACTCAAGAAATGGTCATACTCATGAACCATTCTCAATCCAAATGAAGCTTTTCATAAAGCCTTTCCTTAATCCAAGATTAAGCTATGCTTGAGGCCAAATTAATGGCTTTTTGCTATGCTTTTAGTTTATGTACATTGATGATTCAATCCATTATGGATTGATGACCCAATTAGAGACCATTCTAATTGTTTTCTTAATGATCCAATTAGAGACCATTATGGATTGATGATCCAATTAGAGACCATTCTAATTATTTCTTTAATAATGAGCTTTATCCCTTAGAAAAAAATTGAGATTTATCAGTCATAGTAGCGGAGCTATGGCAAAATTTTTATAGAAATTACGCATAAAATAAATTCATTCAAAGTATAAAAGAGGAATTCCTACCATATTCTAGGAACTATCATCCTAGATTAATTAAAAGAATTTTATTATGCATGGAGATGTGGATGTTGCATGTAGATGTAGATGTATGGATGTGAGTGTGAATGTGGAGGTGGATGTATGCATGGGATGTGGATGTATGCATGTAGAAATAGATGTGTAGATGAGGATGTAAATGGAGATGTGGATGGATGCATGTAGATGTAGAGGTATAGATGTAGATGTGAATGGAGATGTGGATGTATACATGTAGATGTAGATGTATAGATGTAGATGTGGATGTGGAGGTGGATGGATGCATGTGGATGTAGATGTATAGATGTAGATGGGAATGGAGATATGGATGTATGCATGTAGATGTAGTTGTGAATGGAGATGTATATGTATACATGTAGATGTATAGATGTAGATGTGGATGTGGATGGGGATGTATGCATGTAGATGTAGGTGTATAGACGTAGATGTGGATTTAGAGGTGGATGTATGCATGTAGATGTAGATGTATAGATGTGGATGTGAATGTGGAGTGGATGTATGCATGTAGATGTAGATGTATGGAGGTGAATGTGAATGTGGATGTGGATGTATGCATAGGGATGTAGATGTATGCATGTAGATGTGAATGTACGCATATAGTTATGGATGTATGGATGTGAATATACGATTGTGATGTGAGGGAATCTGAAGTGATGAGATGGAAATGATGTGATGGGATGAGTATACATATAAATGGAATATGGAATAAGTAATGTAGATTGAGGAGGGATAATGTGGAAAAATGAAAGTTAAAATAGAAATTGTATTGTAAACTGTTTGTAAATGCTGTTTGTAAATGCTGTCTGTAAATGATTGTTTTATGTCAAGAATGCTGGGGGGAGCATTTTGACCGTCTTGTGATTAAGGTCGTGATGAGAAAGTTGCAACTGCTGACGGGGAGTCAATGAAGGACGTCTCGCGTAGCAAGGTCGGCCGAGGTCTTGACCAGCCTCGGTGCGATTAAAATGGTGAGCTTCCGGTACGGTGGATGAGGGGCCAAGGAAGCGGCCTATGCGTGAAGCGCTAGGTTACCTGCGAAGGATCCTAGAGGGTGCTGACCATACGGTGCTCGGGCTCTGGGTCGCCTAGGATACCCACGCGTGCGTCGAGGAAGATATTGGAACAGAGTTGGAGTTGTTTTCTGAAATCGAGCATGGATCTGGTTGATTGACCTTGCTGGTCTTCAATGGATGAGTCCATGGCTCCTTATATGGATCTGTTGGTTGATCTTGCTGATCTTCAACGAGAGTCCATCATGTTAAGTGATTATATTGCCAAGTATTATGGGCTAGGAACTATCGAAACGGCTCCTGAGCGTTCTAGTTGCCAATGATGCCATAGATACTCTGATGAAGGAATGATGGGAAATTAAGAATCAATTGGATAAATTGGAAGATGGTGATCAATGATACTATGGTTTTATTAAAGGATTGTTTTAAACTGGTTGAATCTGGTTGAAAAAGGCAATTTCATATTGGGTGTGTGAGTGGTGTGACTAGTTTTATTTTGCATGAACATCCGGCTAGGGGGCCTTGGAACTCTTTTCCTTGGTACCCGGGATAAAACCTAACCAAATTTTTAATTGGATCCCATCACTACAGTGGTTGGGCGGTTGGCTAACCCATGGGATTGGATGGGGTTAGGCTGGACTGATGGATCCGTAAATCGAGACTCAAACTTTTGTTTTTACAATAGAAAAAAAAAATAAATCCCGGACAGAAACTGTTCTATGGATAGGAATCAACGGCTGTGCCTCTTGAATGGGGAAAAAAGCGTTGATCTTAATGATCCAAGTGCAAGTTTCTTCCTTGAACTGACTAAGTATCTTATAGATGTAATCGGATCATCTCGATCAGAAATGATCTTGACTACGTTAGAGTAAAAAGTTATCCTGGTGGAATCGCCCGTGCTTTCCGGTAGAGGAAGTTTTTCCGGGTTCGGTTTTGGAATAACCGACGGATTAGTCTCTTATCCGGATATCCGTGGGCGAGGCCCCGAGTGTGGGACCCCTGTCTCGCGTGAGAAGCGCTACTTCCGCTGCCAGTACCCTGAATCCGTTGCTCGGTGGGAACAGGGATCTTACACATTCAGTGCGTTGTTGTTGAGCCGTGAGTTTTGCATCCTTCACTCAACCTCTTTCTTCTCCCAAGAGCCGTTTACCATAATCAAAAGTAACAGCCTGCATATGAGTGGCGAATCTACACAAAGCCATGTCAAGGTAACAAATATATACACCTTTAAAGATTGCATTGCATGAGCCACCAAATCAACAAAACATTGATGTTTTAGATAGCTATTATTGATCAACAATAGCCTCTTTTGTGGCATCCATTATTGACATGCCAAAATACAACATCATCCACAATGGGTAATGATCTGAAAGACACATTGAGTATTCTATTGACATTTTGCATGTGAAAGTATAATATTGATTTGCATTTAGCATGTAGCATCTGTCTAGACGAGCCAAATAGTTAGTAATAGCATTGTGATGGAAAGTATAACCTTGCGTGGTAAGCATCAAGTGGTAAGCATCAAGTGTTTCCACAAATAACCTGCTCCCATATATTAAAGTGTAACATGCCACTGACATATACAATGGTTTGGAGGGCCATCTTGAACAGAAGGTTGAAGCAGCACCCTCCCCCTCCCCCCCCACACACACACATGCACACTTTATACAAAAGGGAGAACTGTCAAAACACTTTTGGTAAATAAAGAGAGAAAAGGTTTCATCGAGTAGGGCACATGTGGCCACCTGACACTGGTGCAAGCAAGGTTAAGCTAGCGTCAAGTAGGACACAAAGGGAAGATCGCACACGCACTCACACCCCACCAAACCTACACACACGCACACACACACACACACACACACACACACTCTATAGATAGCCTTTACACACCCAAACAACACCTAGTGAGCGTGGTGTAAAGAGAATGAGGGGGAGAGGGAGAGCTTGAGTTCCTTGCAAGCAAACACACACACACACACACACACACACACACACACACACAAGAGAAAGCAAGACACATAAAAGAGATGGATGACTGAATTTTCTTCTTTCTTCTTCTCTTCTCTACATGCAAGTGAGTGTGGGTGTGTGTATGTGCTATGTGCTTGTAGGTACATGTGCACATCTTTAATTTTTGGTAATTTTTTAGTTATACTTTGGGTTTTTATTTTAATGCACAATTAATAAGAAGTGCTAAGTTTACATACACGCAGTGCGGTTTTAAGTTTTTGGCTTGCCATGGGGCCTCACTAAGCGAAGGTGGAGAGCCGCTTGCCCATCAACAATGAAAGCCTCAACATCACTGGGTTGCTACCTTTACTAGTGTACATAATTGAGCTTTATCTTTCCTGTTTCTAGCTGGTTGGTTGGTGTTTAGGGCATGGCATCGTAGGTGTTGTGGGGTCATGGGGGTGATCTTCTTGAGTCTTGGGGTTACTCGTCGGATGATACCATGGACATGTGTGTACGATGCTCTTTTTGGTTTGGCAACATGGCCAACTCTTCTTTTCAATGGGAACAAGTACGAGTAGGGCCACTACACATGGACAAGGTGTCACCCCTGGTTACTGCTTGGAGTCCATGGGATCATTTGACAAGTAGGGCCACTACACATGGGCAAGGTGTCACCCCTTGTTGTTTACTACTTGGAGTCCATAGGATCATTTGACTTTTTGTGTCAATAGAGTCAAGGTCAAAGGCACTACTCTCCATTTTTGCTTGAGCTTTAGAGTTTATGTCAGAGGCATGGTTGTTGTCCGGACTAATCGCTACCCTGATCAACCTACTAAGTGTCTCTTGTTATGCACACAATAATTCACCAATCTAATACTACGGAACATGCACAAGATGATGCAGAAACAACTTATCGGTTACAAGTGATTGCACAAGCAGAAACGATTGCTTAAGACTGCAATAGCAGATACATAAGACTTCATAGGTGGATTCACAGGAAATAATAGACAAGATGAATATATTGAAAAGATAGATAGACATGACAAATATACAGAGATGATACATACTGATCTCCTTTGATTCATGAAGAAAAATAATAAAATAATAGCCTCTGTAGAGGGTTCTGGTTGCATCTTTTGTGCTGCTTAAATACAGTGATACAAAGATACCCTTGTGCTTTGAGCATGGCTGATTTATAGAAGTAGTGACTTAATTAATTGGTGTTAAGTGCACTGGCTCTAAAATTCCGGTGGCATTCTGGCTCGGCATTGTCTGGTGTACAGTTGGCTGGCCTGCACCAACCAACACCTAGCATGCTCGGTGGGTCGGATTCCCAATCCGACGACTCAAATCCTCAGTCGTCGGATTCCCAATCCGACGACTCAAATCCTCAGTCTTCCTTGAGTTTTTGAATCACCTAGTGGAGATAGGGACCATGTTAGATTCTCATTAGCATCTTCCTTAGCTTGGGGGGGGTTCTAATTGTGCAGAGACTACTGATAGGCATAATGGCAAATCCTCCTCTACGACCTTAGTGCCCAGACTCCTGAACCTAGTGTGATAGGTACATCTGCAATAGTGACATAGGAGTACATATGCAATAGTGACATAGGAGTACATATTCTCTTTGGCATCTTCCTCCACATCGTTGTTTTAGTTTTTTGAGGATACTCCGCTCATGATAATTAGGTAGAGTCAAATCAGTCACCCCATGCCCTCCATGGTATGAAAAGATGCAGGGGGGAAGAGAGCTTGAGCTCTTGCAAGCACACATACACACTCACAAAACCCTAATAGAGAACACACAAGGTGAGAGGCTGAAAATCTTCTTCTTCTCTACTCAACACTCAACACACCATATACAAGATAAGAGTACACACAATATGAAAGGTACTCAACCAATACATACACGGGTTCTCTATAGTGTGAACCCGACTAAATGAGCTGGCGCTATAACTATGCCAGTCTCTAGAATGGCTGTCACACAGCCTGTCATCCCACTGGCCGCATATCACCCAAGATCTCACCAACCATGCCAGTGGTGTAAGTGCGGGGCCTATCCCCCAGGCGGGTCATCAGTGGCCACCGCCTCACTAGACGAGCTCGATATCTCAACACTCCCCCTCGAGCTCAACTCCATCTCATGTACACCAAGCGAAGCCCTGAATCTGCGGAGCTTCTCTGTACCCAATGCTTTGGTGAAGATGTCAGCTACCTGATCCTCTGTGCTGACATAAACAAGGTCAAGGTCTCCTGCCAAGACCTTCTCTCTGACGAAGTGGTAGTGGACCTCTATGTGCTTCGTACGAGCATGAAAGACTGGGTTCCTGGCCAACTGTATACTGCTAATGTTGTCACAGAAAATGACAACTTGTCTATCCACTGATAGACCCAAATCTGCAAGTAGCTTTCTCAACCAAGCTACCTCACATGCTGCCATAGCAGCTCCTCTGTACTCGGCCTCTGTACTCGAAAAAGCAACCGTAGGCTGCTTCTTGCTGCTCCAAGTCACAGCAGCACTCCCCAAAGAAAACATGAATCCACTGGTAGATCTTCTATCTGAGATACTACCAGCCCAATCAGCATCTGTGTACCCATGTACACATATCTCTGTCCCAGTCTCATAGAATAGTCCACAATGCAAAGTAGACCTCACATACCTCAGTATGCGTCTGACTGCATCCAAATGCGGTTTCCGTGGAACCTGCATAAACTGACTCACCAACCCAACAGCATAGCTCAAATCTGGTCTGGTGATCGTCATGTAGATCAAACTTCCTACTATGCTCCTGTACATAGTAGGATCCTCCAAGATCTCTCCTGAATCTGCACTCAACTTGCCATTCTGATCCAATGGCACAGAAATAGGCTTACAGCCTGTCATACCATACTTGGACAATATGTCCAAGCCATACTGTCTCTGCAGTAATCCAATACCATGTGGTGACCTAATCACCTCAATGCCCAAGAAATATCTGAGCTCCCCCAGATCCTTCATCTCGAACTTCTGTCTAAGTAAGATCTTTACATCAAAGATCTCTACATCATGGTCCCCCGTAATGATCAAGTCATCTACATAGATGACAACAAGCACAACCCCTCTATCACCATGTCTCACGTACAATGAGAAATCTGCATTGGCTACATGAAAGCCAATAGTGACAAGATATTCAGAAATCTTGTCAGACCATGCTCTTGGTGCTTGCTTTAAGCCATACAAGGCTTTCTTCAACCTGCAAACATGCTCGGGGTGACCCACATCCTCATAACCAGGTGGCTGCAACATATACACCTCTTCTTGCAAATCCCCATGCAAGAATGCATTCTTTACATCCATCTGATGTAAAGACCATTGCTTTGACGCAGCCACTGCTATCACAACTCTCACCGTTGCCATCTTGGCAACTGGGCTGAAAGTTTCCTCATAATCAATCCCATATGTCTGCGCATATCCTTTGGCTACCAATCTAGCCTTGTACCTGTTTATGCTTCCATCACTGTTATGTTTAACTTTGTACACCCACTTGCATCCAATGGCTTTCTTGCCTTCAGGCAATTGCACTAAATCCCAAGTTTCATTTCCATATAGTGCATCCATCTCCTCATCCATAGCTTTCTCCCAACACACATTTCCAACAGCCTCATCAATGCATGTGGGCTCTACAACCTGCACAACTTTTGCCATATATGCATAATGATGTGCCACATAACCATCATATGTAAATCTCTGCACAGGGTTCTTCACTCTCCCTGATCTTCGCAGCTTCTCATTCATGGCTTCCATAGCCTTCTTTACACCAGGTGTTCTCATAGCTGGGATCCCAAGCTCCTCATCAAGACTCATATCTGAGCCACTAGACTCTCCATCAACATGAGAATGCCCTGCAGAAATGTCAGGCATACCAAGGGGCTCAACCACTTTCTCTTTTCCTTTACGTGATGTACTAATCACATTTGCAGGGCTGGTATTATGACGCAGCCTGCCACTCCATGGTCTATCAATAGACCCACTAGATGAGGACTCTCCTGGTCCACTCAAAGACTGTGATTGCTGACCTGCATTCTGTGCAACCACACTTCCACTCACATCAGCCCCAATAGCTTCTTTTTCAGCAGCATACCAACTGCTCATCTCATCAAAGACAACATCCCTGCTTACCCTCAACTCACGTGTAGCAGGGTTATAACACCTGTATCCCTTTTGCTCAAGGGAATATCCAATAAACACACATTTTTCAGCTTTCGGATCCAGCTTAGTTCTCAGCTCATCTGGCACATGCACATATGCAATGCATCCAAAAACTTTCAGATGAGACAAATCTGGTTTTCTGCCAGTAAACCTCTCCTCTGGAGTTACATCATGTATGGCTGCAGTTGGAGTCCTGTTCATGATGTATACTGCTGTAGAAACAGCCTCAGCCCAATAGCAATGCGGCATATTTTTCTCTTCCATCAATGCCCGCGCAATCTCAGCAATGTGCTTGTTTTTCCGCTCAGCAACTCCATTTTGCTGCGGAGTGTATCTGCATGTATACTGTCTCCGAATTCCATTCTTCTTCAAAAATTCAGAGAACTCATTGGAGAAGTACTCTCCCCCTCCATCTGACCTTAGGCACTTTACATATTTCCCTGTTTGCTTTTCAACCAAAACTCTGAAATTCTGAAAGTGAGTGAACACCTCACTCTTCTCCTTCATGAAATATACCCACACTTTTCTTGTGTGGTCATCAATGAAAGTGATATAGTACCTGCAGCCTCCCATAGACACGGTCTTCGTAGGACCCCATACATCTGAATGCACAACATCTAGTGCATTTCTGCTCACATATCTGTTACGTGGAAACACATGCTTTGTTTGCTTCCCAAATTGGCATGCTTCACATATTTTCTGCATACCTTCCACCTTAAATTTTGGCAGCCCTGTCACGATTCCTTTTGTCTGCATAGACTTCAATCTCTGAACATTTACATGTCCAATTCTTTTATGCCATATGTCTGTGTCTGCAACAACTCCTGAACCATTTGCAAACATCGCAACACTCATTTCAGGCATGTCTACATCCAACGTAAACATTCTGCCCACTCTGTTGCCTTTTGCAACCAACCTGCACTTGTCTTTGAAATCTTCAACATAACACCCATCAGGGTTAAACCAAACCTGCAAACCCTGCTCAATCATCTGGCCAACTGAAACCAGATTCTTTGTTATGTTCGGTACATGAAGTACATCTGCAAGGTACTTCACTTTGCCATCCTGCATAGATAATGGCACATCTCCAACGTGGGCAATTGGATGAGCAGTGTCATCCCCTGTTTCCACAAAACCTGGTCTTTCCGGGTTCTTCATCTCCTTGAACCACTCCCCATGACTCGTCATGTGGTTCGAAGCGCCTGAGTCCACATACCATACATTATCTTTTTGTGCTGCATCAACATTTTCAGACATGGCATTTACAACATGCTGCATAACAAACAACCTTTCATTGTCCTCATTATTTCTGCTTGAGGATGCATAGTTGTTTTGCTGCACTTTCCCATTTTGCATGTCAGCCTGTTTCTTATAACATTCTGACTGCACATGTCCTGGCTTACCACAATAGTAGCATTCACGTGCATCATTATATTGCCTTTGCCAATTTCCACGGCCTCTTTGACTCCCCCTGCCTCTGAATCTGCCTCTTCCACCTGCGTGTTGTTGTTGTTGTTGATTCTGGGACTGTTGTTGTTGTTGCTGCTGCTGGCCATAATTCTGATTACCTGTTTGGCCACCTCCTTGACCGCGTCCACGGCCTCCTCTACCTCGTCCTCTTCCTGAACTCGTGTAGAAGGCCTGTTGCTCTGAACTGTTTTTGCTTTGTGAAGACTGTTGGTCTTCACCCAAGTTCTTCTCTTCGATAATCAGCATAGACACCAAATCTGTAAAGTTGGGAATGTTTTCCCGAGTCTGAATAGACGTCTTGAACGCCTTGTATTGTGGCCCGAGACCACGTAGACAGACCTCCACCTTGTCATCATCATCTACTGACACACCAATAGATGCAAGGGATTCGACAATGCCCTTTATCTTCAACGCATAGTCATTCACAGACATGCTCTTTTTCTCCACAGTATGAAGTTCATTCTTCAACTGTATCTTACATGCCTTGGTATTTGTTTCATACAGCTTTACCAAGGTGTCCCACGCCTCCTTGGGGGACTTGGCATCCTGAATGTGCCCAATCATGGTGTCCTGTATACTAATGGAAAGCCAATACATTACTTTCCTGGCTCCTTGATTCCAGTCTTTAAACTCTTTCACATCTGCAGCAGTCGGATTTATATCCGGTATCTCCGGTGCCTCTTCATGCTCACCTTCAATGTAGTCCCAATAGCCTTTTCCCATCAGGAAATTAGTCAGCCTGAACCTCCAAGCATGGAAGTTATTCTTGTCCAGCTTCTCAGCCACAATCTGTGTTATGCCATCATTAGACATCTTGCCAAACACACAATTTTACCAAAAACTGCACTCTGGTTTTTCTGCACAAATGCTGTATTTTCTGCACAGCGGTACTGTAGTACTCTCAAATGTCACAACCAGTGACTTCAATGCACATACATACACCCAATGGCAACTGTAGACCTCATTGCAGCACCCACAGTGTCTGCACAGTCAATCTGTCTTCCTGCAGTTCTTAAAACAGAGTTCTGCAGAGAATCGGTGACTTACCCGCAGTGCTCGAAATCGCCTGCTTTCTGAAAAACGGAGGTCCAGACGCGCCCGAAACGCGTTTTCGGCCCGAAATTTCAGTCCAAAGGACTATATAGTTGCCCTGTAGCTTCACTCCCGCGAAGAAAGCTCCTCAATCGAAGATCGTTTGCCGGTGCCTCTCGTAGAGCTCCCGACAAGGGTGTAGTCACCAACACAATAGGGAAGAGTAGTTGTAGCTCTTACCCTCGTACCGCTTCTTGTGGTTCTCTTGCTTGCAGCTCAGCCCTTAGCACGAACCAGGCTCTGATACCATGAAAAGATGCAGGGGGGAAGAGAGCTTGAGCTCTTGCAAGCACACACACACACTCACAAAACCCTAATAGAGAACACACAAGGTGAGAGGCTGAAAATCTTCTTCTTCTCTACTCAACACTCAACACACCATATACAAGATAAGAGTACACACAATATGAAAGGTACTCAACCAATACATACACGGGTTCTCTATAGTGTGAACCCGACTAAATGAGCTGGCGCTATAACTATGCCAGTCTCTAGAATGGCTGTCACACAGCCTGTCATCCCACTGGCCGCATATCACCCAAGATCTCACCAACCATGCCAGTGGTGTAAGTGCGGGGCCTATCCCCCAGGCGGGTCATCAGTGGCCACCGCCTCACTAGACGAGCTCGATATCTCAACATGGTAGACATAAATTGGCCTCCACATTGTTGTTCTTCCGAGCAATCCTAACCCTGACATTCTTGGGCACATTCTTGATCCCGCGGGTTTGGGAGCTTCAGTCTTCAATTCTAACCATCTCACCATCATCATTGCTAGGAGCATGTGGATTTGGATTGCTTGGGCGAGGGGTTGAGCTAGGGCAAGGTTTGGGAGGGGCTACGAGTTTAGGGCATGTGCAGAAAGGTTTCCATCTTTCTCTAGACTTGAGGTTCATGTAGGTTGGCTACTACCACAATGGCCACTGTGAGGATTTGCATGTAGTAATAGGCCTGACAGATTATTTAGGTGGGTGCCCCATTGCGAGATTGCCTCTCGCTATAGGTTCGTGATCTACGTTTGGGTGGAGGCAAGTTCAGCATTGAGGGTCACATTCTTGGCCTCTTTGTGCTGGCGGCGCAGCCAGTTGGATGTTTTCATGGGTCTTGTTGGGATTCTTTCACCGAGTGATGGGGCCTCTTCCATGTGACCTTTTTTTAAACTATTAGGTGGCATCGGCCCATTGTACGGTCGCAAGACGGTAGCAGTGTTCACTGGCTTGTGGAAGCACTCCTGTGAGCATCCTGATGACAATTGTTCCATTGTATGGTCGCAGGTGGTAGCCACCGGCTAGTTGTACAGTCACAAGTGGTAGCCTCATAAATGAACGAATTAGAGATCATCGGTCCATTGTACAGTTGAATGCACTAGCCATTCACCAGCTTGTGGAAGCACTCGCTTGTGAGTTTCCCGAGAAGGAATGTCCCATTGTATAATTTTTCCACAATCGAGAAGGGTCTAGTCCACACCTTAGCTTTATCTTCCCTGGATGTGAACCCATCCATGACTACAGAAAGAGGACCAGATCTTCTTCTTGGAATAGTCAAAACCTAGAATGTCGGTCGACCCATTTCTTCCTCCGTTTCTAGATCATTGTAGATATGAAGAAGCCCTTGACCCTATCTTCATAGGGATTTCTTGGGGCTTAGCTTCTTGACTATGGCTATCTGAAGACTCGACACTAAGAACTCCATGGGCACAATAGCTTCAGTGCCATACACCCTTGGTCATGGTGAATATTTATGTTCATTATGTTTTTTGGCATTATTTTCAGCTTATTATGAAAAAAATTTAGCACACTCATATTATCATTTGGATTCGCATTTGTGAGGATTTGAGAGAGATTTGGAGCTACCATTCTCAAGTTTGAGAGGAGATTTGCAATAAGGAGGTTACATAGAAGCTGCCCAAGAGAGTTGCAAATGGGAGTTTTGTAATATTGAAACCATGCTCATCATCATGGAAGTTGAAAATGGAGATTTCAGCAAGTATGAAGACTATGGAGTCTTCCATGTCAACAAGGAAGCTTCCAAGAAAAGATTTGTGAAGGTATTTTGGTGATTTTGCCTCTAATTTGGTGTTTGACAATGGAAGAATGCTCTATAAAAGGGTTGCTATGTTTTGTATTTGTAAATTCTATGGTTCTTTGCAATTGGAAAAAGAGCATGTGTGGTGCATGCTTGTCAAGATGATGGCAAGTGAGATGATGGACTCAATGGAGTTCACATGTGTGTTCATCAAGAAGAAGATGAACTCATGGACATGCTCATAATGATGGCATGTTATGGTGAAAGCAATTATTGACTTTCACATGGTTGGCACCTCATGGTTTCTCTATGGAAGAAACTTTTATAATAGCACCTTTGGATTAATTGCATGCAAAGGAGAAGCATGTAAAGGATTTAAGTTCATATTGAAGCTTGCATTAGCCGAGCTAGAGGCTACATTTACAAGTTTTTGGAGGCAACAATCTGCAGAAAATGGATAGTTGCATTTGAAGAGCATTGGAGAGCTCACAATATTGGCCATCTCAATGGCTATGGAAGCAGCGACAACACCTACCTTTAGAAAAGATCAAAGAGGAAAGAGAGCTCGTGAGAGAAAGACAAAGCAAACAATGTGCACATGGATTGTGAGAGTAGTTCACGAGTGCTGCCTAGGGATGCCAAAAAAAGGAAGCATGGGCCCGCTGAACTATGCATGCTACAAAAGGCGCCCACAAGTGCAGCAGCAAAATAGAATTGGTGACCTATCAAGCTATGCAGGCTATGGGAGAGACCCACAAGTGCTGCATGGGTTGAAAAAAAAGAGGAATCGGCCAGCTGCTAGGCTTTGCATGCCATGGGAACACTCATCAAATTGACTAGAGAGATTGTATGCACACACCCAAGTTTACATTGAGGAGGGGTGTTGAAATGTGCAATGCAAAATGAATGGGTTATTGGTTGAGTGTGTGAACACACCCTAGAGGTGCAAGATATTGTGGTAAGATAAGAATGCCACATGTATGGTGTGTGAGTGTTGACCAAAGAAGTGGAAAAGGGAGTGCCACATGGATGATGACATGTAAAGTGGGATAAAGCTAGAAAGCCTATATCATTGTATGGTTCATTGGTGATATGCTATAGAATTGAGGGTTGAGTGTGTAATATCTCTCTCTCTCTCTCTTATGGAGTTCTTAGTGTGGTATAACCTACCTTAATTATGTTGCTTAATATATGTCTATTACCATGACAACTGGCTGCACTAAAGCATGTTGTAATGTAGAAGGTGGGGAGGTGGTGTTACAAGCATGTCATCTAATCTAAAATTGTTATAATGTCTTCATTTTTTGACTCTTGTGACATTTACTTCATGTTGATCTCCATCTCCTTGTTGACTTGAAAGCTCGTCATTGCCTTCACCTCGATCTTGAAACATCTAGCCCCTCACGTGCATCAGAACAGAGGATATTTTCCCATATACCCAGTTCATCTTCAAGCTCTTCCACATGCCTACTACGTGTTGGTAGGGCTATGCACCTTGCTGTGCTAAAAATTCAAGGTTCCCCATTTGCCATGATTCTAAGACCATGGTTGTCCCCTCCTTATGCTTCCCAATCTGTAAAAATATAGAAAGTGACACAATAACCAGAAAGTGTAAGGGTTAATTCTAGACATGTAGTGGAATCAGATATACCTTTCTTCTCATCAACTTGAAACTTGACTCTTCCACATTGTCAAAGCCCATGATGCTAAAGTGTTGATGCAGGTCTGCTAGGCTCCAATGCTTTCTTACTGCCACTCACTCAATCCATCCATTTTGCATCATCATAGCTATCTCAATAGGCACAATTTCTTCTTCTGAGGCTTGAAGTGGGATCCATGTCCCGTGCTTTTGCATCCATCTTTGGTAGTACAGACACATGTACAAAATAGAGCGTGCCTTCAAGAACCTATAGAATCTACTACATTGCACTCGTACACATCACCTTGATGTGACCCCTCATTAACCTCCCAACCCTGTCCTATAGTAATCCTTGAATGAGGTCAGACTGTACCTCCTTACAAATATACATTTTTTTTGTTTGGTGCATTGGCATGGAATTGAACATGTGCACAAAAACATATAAAGGACAAAACCAATTTAGCCCTACTGACCTAGATGCATTTGAAAACTTGAGTGATGTCTTGATATCACTTACCATCTTAAACTTTAAGCATAAGATGGTCCAAGCATCAGGTTTGGGCCATTCGAGATTGTTTAAGAGGGGGGTTGGGGATCTCTTCTAGCTTGCCAAATAAACCTGGTTTTTTATCTACAAAATCTGAGTGAGAAAAGAAAAAGATATTGTTCTGTAGTAGTACAAGCTCACTTGTGCTTTGAGATACAAATATTGCCTCTCCAATGGATGAATGCATAGCATAGAAAACTCTAGTGAGGCTTTGGAGTGGTTGTTCCTCCTCAACATAATTAGAGGGGAAAATATCTATAGATAGAGACATAAGAAAATGGAGAATCATAAGAAAATTTGAAACAAAAAATCCAATATTATCATGTTGTTAAAGCTGTGTTTATATTACACTGACAATTTATATTGTTGTTAAAGCTGTGTTTATATTACATTGACAATTTAAAGGAAACCTTGGTCGTTGGCCTTGAATGTAAAGGTCTCCAAGGGTATACACATGTTGCACTATGGAAACCAATCCTTACTTCTTAGTATGCTTGAAGCCTTGTAGCCTCCCCTTTGAATGATGTAGCATATTCCCTAGTTGGCGTACTCGATGTGGTCCCTTAAGAGCTTGGCTGCATATAGACCCAAGCCCCAACCTTGAATCTTATTGGAGCCCAAACTCCATGCTCATCCCTTGTGTTATGCAGTACAAGCTCTTCCACCTTCTTCCTATGTCTTCTCACATTACTGGAAGAGGCCATGGTGGTAAGAAAAGAGAAGAAGGGAAAAGAAAAGCTTGTTAACAAAGGAGTGGAGAGGAGAGAAAGTTCAGGGTTTTCAGTGCAGCAATGGAAAGCCTAAAATAGGGTTAGAGTTTGAGAATAGGCTTCCTGAACCTAGAGTAGACTAAAGACGGATAGAGTTTCTGCAGCAATGGAGAGGGAGGGAGCTTGAGAGGGAGAGAGAGGGAGATTGAGAGGGAGGGACCTTGAGAAGGAGGGAGAGCTTGAGAGGGATGGAGTTTCTGCAACAATGGAGAGCTTAGAAGAGGAAGAAAGAGGGAGAGGGAGCTTGAGAGAGGAAGGGAGCTTAAGAAGGAGGGAGAGCTTGAGAGGTATGGAGTTTTTGCAGCAATGGAGAGCTTAGAAGAGCAAGAAAGAGGTTCAAAATGAGCTTTCCAAACCTAGAGTATGTTGGGGGGAAGTTTGAGAGGGAAAACACACTTTTGGGGAAAAATTAAAATTTTTCAAATTTTAGGGTTTTTAAATCCGCGAGATTCTAGGTGGGGGGACCTCTAAGTTTGGGCCCAAGAGGTAGGGGGACAAGAGTAGTAATTAGGCCCAAGAGGTAGGGGGACAACAGTAGTAATTAGACCCCATTAGCAAACCAAAGCCTAGGCCCCCTAAGGTCAAAGAGAAGTCAAAAATGTGCACCTAGCTCTCTTCCTATTGGTCCATTCGTAATCAAAAGTTAATCCAAGAGGCCCTCTTTGGGTCCAAAAAATTCCTAATGAGCAATGTTGTGTCATCCATGGCGGGTGCTCCCCATTTTTCCCAGCATTTTTTGGTAGCAATGCTCACTCCTACCCCCCATCCAAGACTGCTATGTTGACAACCTGGAGGCCGTCAAAGGTTATTGGGCAATGCAGCATTGAGCTCATCGCCTTCCAAATATTGTCTAAGAGCTTTTTGACACAAATTGTGGGGGTGCCAGTTATTTTGTGGGGTTCAACGAGTTTGTCTTCCTTGGTCTCATTAGAGCTGTCTAGCTCTATGGATTCTTGCCTGTATGCCTTCCCCAACGGCATCCCTCCATCCAATCCTTTAGATCCTTCCATAAGCTTGGGCTACCTTGAAGCAAGGTGCCAAAGGGGATTTGGATCTGAGAAGAGAGGAAGGAAGAGAGATGAGCCTAGCGGATGTGTCTGCCACCACACAGAATGGGATTGATACTTGTGCGAACCTTTGCGTTTCCAGCCCTTGTAACAGCAATAGAACTACATGCCACAGTATTACCAGCTTTTCGTGTAACATAGGTTCATGGTTTACTGTCCACCCAAGAGTAAACCAAAATACAGGATTGCGGACACCCGGCCCTCCCCTCCCTCTTGATAGGAAGGCCATTGACGGCACAATCCTATTCAAGTTAGAGGCTTTTGGGATACGCCATCATTGCATCCGGTTCCAGACCCTTCATTTAGTAAGTCCACATAAAGCCTTACGCATCATCGGGAGCACCTCTCCCTTTGGAGTACCCAATGGTACATAGAAGGTGACTTTAGCCAGCCAGCCTGTTTTTCAACGCGATGAAAAACAGCCAGCCTGTTTTTCAACGCGATGAACTGAAAAGATGCAGGGGGGAAGAGAGCTTGAGCTCTTGCAAGCACACACACACACTCACAAAAACCCTAATAGAGAACACACAAGGTGAGAGGCTGAAAATCTTCTTCTCTCTACTCAACACTCAACACACCATTTACAAGAATAAGAGTACACACAATATGAAAGGTACTCAACCAAATACATACACGGGTTCTCTATAATGTGAACCCGACTAAATGAGCTGGCGCTATAACTATGCCAGTCTCTAGAGTGGCTGTCACACAGCCTGTCATCCCACTGGCCGCATATCACCCAAGATCTCACCAACCATGCCAGTGGTGTAAGTGCGGGGCCTATCCCCCAGGCGGGTCATCAGTGGCCACCGCCTCACTAGACGAGCTCGATATCTCAACACTCCCCCTCGAGCTCAACTCCATCTCATGTACACCAAGCGAAGCCCTGAATCTGCGGAGCTTCTCTGTACCCAATGCTTTGGTGAAGATGTCAGCTACCTGATCCTCTGTGCTGACATAAACAAGGTCAAGGTCTCCTGCCAAGACTCTCTCTCTGACGAAGTGGTAGTGGACCTCTATGTGCTTCGTACGAGCATGAAAGACTGGGTTCCTGGCCAACTGTATACTGCTAATGTTGTCACAGAAAATGACAACCTGTCTATCCACTGATAGACCCAAATCTGCAAGTAGCTTTCTCAACCAAGCTACCTCACATGCTGCCATAGCAGCTCCTCTGTACTCGGCCTCTGTACTCGATAGAGCAACCGTAGGCTGCTTCTTGCTGCTCCAAGTCACAGCAGCACTCCCCAAAGAAAACATGAATCCACTAGTAGATCTTCTGTCTGAGATACTACCAGCCCAATCAGCATCTGTGTACCCATGTACACATATCTCTGTCCCAGTCTCATAGAATAGTCCACAATGCAAAGTAGACCTCACATACCTCAGTATGCGTCTCACTGCATCTAAATGCGGTTTCCGTGGAACCTGCATAAACTGACTCACCAACCCAACAGCATAGCTCAAATCTGGTCTGGTGATCGTCATGTAGATCAAACTTCCTACTATGCTCCTGTACATAGTAGGATCCTCCAAGATCTCTCCTGAATCTGCACTCAACTTGCCATTCTGATCCAATGGCACAGAAATAGGCTTACAGCCTGTCATACCATACTTGGACAAAATGTCCAAGCCATACTGTCTCTGCAGTAATCCAATACCATGTGGTGACCTAATCACCTCAATGCCCAAGAAATATCTGAGCTCCCCCAGATCCTTCATCTCGAACTTCTGTTTAAGCAAGATCTTTACATCAAAGATCTCTGCATCATGGTCCCCCGTAATGATCAAGTCATCTACATAGATGACAACAAGCACAACTCCTCTATCACCATGTCTCACATACAATGAGAAATCTGCATTGGCTACATGAAAGCCAATAGTGACAAGATATTCAGAGATCTTGTCAGACCATGCTCTTGGTGCTTGCTTTAAGCCATACAAGGCTTTCTTCAACCTGCAAACATGCTCAGGGTGACCCACATCTTCATAACCAGGTGGCTGCAACATATACACCTCTTCTTGCAAATCCCCATGCAAGAATGCATTCTTTACATCCATCTGATGTAAAGACCATTGCTTTGACGCAGCCACTGCTATCACAACTCTCACCGTTGCCATCTTGGCAACTGGACTGAAAGTTTCCTCATAATCAATCCCATATGTCTGCGCATATCCTTTGGCTACCAATCTAGCCTTGTACCTGTTTATGCTTCCATCACTGTTATGTTTAACTTTGTACACCCACTTGCAGCCAATGGCTTTCTTGCCTTCAGGCAATTGCACTAAATCCCAAGTTTCATTTCCATATAGTGCATCCATCTCCTCATCCATAGCTTTCTCCCAACACACATTTCCAACAGCCTCATCAATGCATGTGGGCTCTACAACCTGCACAACTTTTGCCATATATGCATAATGATGTGCCACATAACCATCATATGTAAATCTCTGCACAGGGTTCTTCACTCTCCCTGATCTTCGCAGCTTTTCATTCATGGCCTCCATAGCCTTCTTTACACCAGGTGTTCTCATAGCTGGGATCCCAAGCTCCTCATCAAGGCTTATATCTGAGCCACTAGACTCTCCATCAACATGAGAATGCCCTGCAGAAATGTCAGGCATACCAAGGGGCTCAACCACTTTCTCTTTTCCTTTACGTGATGTACTAATCACATTTGCAGGGCTGGTATTATGACGCAGCCTGCCACTCCATGGTCTATCAATAGACCCACTAGATGAGGACTCTCCTGGTCCACTCAAAGACTGTGATTGCTGACCTGCATTCTGTGCAACCACACTTCCACTCACATCAGCCCCAATAGCTTCTTTTTCAGCAGTATACCAACTGCTCATCTCATCAAAGACAACATCCCTGCTTACCCTCAACTCACGTGTAGCAGGGTTATAACACCTGTATCCCTTTTGCTCAAGGGAATATCCAATAAACACACATTTTTCAGCTTTCGGATCCAGCTTAGTTCTCAGCTCATCTGGCACATGCACATATGCAATGCATCCAAAAACTTTCAGATGAGACAAATCTGGTTTTCTGCCAGTAAACTTCTCCTCTGGAGTTACATCATGTATGGCTGCAGTTGGAGTCCTGTTCATGATGTATACTGCTGTAGAAACAGCCTCAGCCCAATAGCAATGCGGCATATTCTTCTCTTCCATCAATGCTCGCGCAATCTCAGCAATGTGCCTGTTTTTCCGCTCAGCAACTCCATTTTGCTGCGGAGTGTATCTGCATGTGAACTGTCTCCGAATACCATTCTTCTTCAAAAATTCAGAGAACTCATTGGAGAAGTATTCTCCCCCTCCATCTGACCTTAGGCACTTAACATATTTCCCTGTTTGCTTTTCAACCAAAACTCTGAAATTCTGAAAGTGAGTGAACACCTCACTCTTCTCCTTCATGAAATATACCCACACTTTCCTTGTGTGGTCATCAATGAAAGTGACATAGTACCTGCAGCCTCCCATAGACACGGTCTTCGTAGGACCCCATACATCTGAATGCACAACATCTAGTGCATTTCTGCTCACATATCTGTTACGTGGAAACACATGCTTTGTTTGCTTCCCAAATTGGCATGCTTCACAGATTTTATGCATACCTTCCACTTTAAATTTTGGCAGCCCTGTCACAATTCCTTTTGTCTGCATAGACTTCAATCTTTGCACATTTACATGTCCAATTCTTTTATGCCATATGTCTGTGTCTGCAACAACTCCTGAACCATTTGCAAACATCGCAGCACTCATTTCAGGCATGTCTACATCCAACGTAAACATTCTGCCCACTCTGTTGCCTTTTGCAACCAACCTGCACTTGTCTTTGAAATCTTCAACATAACACCCATCAGGGTTAAACCGAACCTGCAACCCCTGCTCAATCATCTGGCCAACTGAAACCAGATTCTTTGTTATGTTCGGTACATGAAGTACATCTGCAAGGTACTTCACTTTGCCATCCTGCATAGATAATGGCACATCTCCAACGTGGGCAATTGGATGAGCAGTGTCATCCCCTGTTTCCACAAAACCTGGTCTTTCCGGGTTCTTCATCTCCTTGAACCACTCCCCATGACTCGTCATGTGGTTCGAAGCGCCTGAATCCACATACCATACATTATCTTTTTGTGCTGCATCAACATTTTCAGACATGGCATTCACAACATGCTGCATAACAAACAACCTTTCATTGTCCTCATTATTTCTGCTTGAGGATGCATAGTTGTTTTGCTGCACTTTCCCATTTTGCATGTCAGCCTGCTTCTTATAACATTCTGACTGCACATGTCCTGGCTTACCACAATAGTAGCATTCACGTGCATCATTATATTGCCTTTGCCAATTTCCACGGCCTCTTTGACTCCCCCTGCCTCTGAATTTGCCTCTTCCACCTGCGTGTTGTTGTTGTTGTTGATTCTGGGACTGTTGTTGCTGCTGCTGCTGCTGGCCATAATTCTGATTACCTGTTCGGCCACCTCCTTGACCGCGTCCACGGCCTCCTCTACCTCGTCCTCTTCCTGAACTCGTGTAGAAGGCCTGTTGCTCTGAACTGTTTTTGCTTTGTGAAGACTGTTGGTCTTCACCCAAGTTCTTCTCTTCGATAATCAGCATAGACACCAAATCTGTAAAGTTGGGAATGTTTTCCCGAGTCTGAATAGACGTCTTAAACGCCTTGTATTGTGGCCCGAGACCACGTAGACAGACTTCCACCTTGTCATCATCATCTACTGACACACCAATAGATGCAAGGGATTCCACAATGCCCTTTATCTTCAGCGCATAGTCATTCACAGACATGCTCTTTTTCTCCACAGTATGAAGTTCATTCTTCAACTGTATCTTACGTGCCTTGGTATTTGTTTCATAAAGCTTTACCAAGGTGTCCCACGCCTCCTTGGGGGACTTGGCATCCTGAATGTGCCCAATCATGGTGTCCTGTATACTAATGGAAAGCCAATACATTACTTTCCTGGCTCCTTGATTCCAGTCTTTAAACTCTTTCACATCTGCAACAGTCGGATTTATATCCGGTATCTCCGGTGCCTCTTCATGCTCACCTTCAATGTAGTCCCAATAGCCTTTTCCCATCAGGAAATTAGTCAACCTGAACCTCCAAGCATGGAAGTTATTCTTGTCCAGCTTCTCAGCCACAATCTGTGTTATGCCATCATTAGACATCTTGCCAAACACACAATTTTACCAGAAACTGCACTCTGGTTTTTCCTGCACAACTGCTGTATTTTCTGCACAGCGGTACTATTGTACTCTCAAATGTCACCAACAGTGACTTCAATGTGCATACATACACCCAATGGCAACTGTAGACCTCTTTGCAGCACCCACAGTGTCTGCACAGTCAATCTGTCTTCCTGCAGTTCTTAAAACAGAGTTCTGCAGAGAATCGATGACTTACTCGCAGTGCTCGAAATCGCCTGCTTTCTGAAAAACAGAGGTCCAGACGCGCCCGAAACGCGTTTTCGGTCCGAAAATTTCAGTCCGTAGGACTTCAGTCCGTAGGACTATATAGTTGCCCCGTAGCTTCACTCCCGCGAAGAAAGCTCCTCAATCGGAGATCGTTTGCCGGTGCCTCCCGTAGAGCTCCCGACAAGGGTGTAGTCACCAACACAATAGGGAAGAGTAGTTGAAGCTCTTACCCTTGTACCGCTTCCTGTGGTTCTCTTGCTTGCAGCTCAGCCCTTAGCACGAACCAGGCTCTGATACCATGAAAAGATGCAGGGGGGAAGAGAGCTTGAGCTCTTGCAAGCACACACACACACTCACAAAAACCCTAATAGAGAACACACAAGGTGAGAGGCTGAAAATCTTCTTCTCTCTACTCAACACTCAACACACCATTTACAAGAATAAGAGTACACACAATATGAAAGGTACTCAACCAAATACATACACGGGTTCTCTATAATGTGAACTCGATTAAATGAGCTGGCGCTATAACTATGCCAGTCTCTAGAGTGGCTGTCACACAGCCTGTCATCCCACTGGCCGCATATCACCCAAGATCTCACCAACCATGCCAGTGGTGTAAGTGCGGGGCCTATCCCCCAGGCGGGTCATCAGTGTCCACCGCCTCACTAGAGCTCGATATCTCAACATGAACCATGGTGTATCGTGTGGCATTGTACGAATAATTATTCGAGACGAGAAAGTTTGTTTTCAATTTCATCCAAACCTGGTTAATGCAGGAGATTCACATATGTGTGCGGAGGGAAAGAATCCAACTTTCGCCCTTTATTTTCGAGAAGAGGCAGAAGGGAAAAAGTAGGTTTTCTCGAGGAGCAATGTCTCTAGGAGCAGAGGCTGTTTCTTGGAGGAAGGTCACCTTGGCTTGTTCTCAAGATCTTATTTGTATAAGGTATTTGGATGGGGACCTATGTGTCTATTCTTTTGAGATGGTCATCCCCTAGGTTTTTGAGATATTCAGCTACCCGAATTCGCTACTAGTGGAGGGTAGTTATCGCTAGGGTGCTGCTGCTTCTATAGGCCTATGAGAGGGTGGCTGGGTTTGAGAGCTCTCTATTATATACATGAGCCTCTTCAGTAGGTCTCATGTTGGAGACCGAAGGGCATGTCTCTAGGTAACAGGTAGAGGCTCATCTTCAATTTAAGCTTAGCAATCCCTGACTAATTCTTGGGTTGCCAAGAGACTTTCCTTATGGGATTACGGTATTGGGCAAGATTTTTAGGAAGCTGGTTAGTGCCAATTAGTTCATGAGCTCAGGTGGTTAAAGGTAGCAAATGTTCCTCTTTTGACAAAGAGATTGATGCATATATGGCGTGCCATATTCCAAAATACTCTTAATAACTACCCAGCTATACTCTTTGCTATTTTTGGTGGTTTTCTTTCTCGAGCGTCTAGTTGCTCATGCTTGTTCATGGACATTCTTTGAAGATAGGACCTTTGTGTGTCCTTGGTCTCGTGAGGTCAATGCCTCTACTACAACATGAGAAAAGACTCTCTGTCTGTTCTGCAATTTGGTCATGGCATTGAGAGGGACTCTATGGATGAAATCGTCTCTTACAATGAGCAGGTTAATGTTGGTGCTGGGATTAGCTTCATGAGCTTTTCCTATTGTCCTTGGTCTCAGCATGTGGTCTATCCCACACCTAACACATAAAGGGGTAAATGCGAAAGCGCCTACAGAGGTAATTGCCATCCCTTTCTTGATTGGACACTCACCCACTTGGTGAGGTCTTGCGCAATGTTAGCATTGCATGGGTGGTCATTTAGCTATTGTATTCATGTCCTGGCCCCAAGGAATTGGGACAGTGAAGTATATTGGGAACATTTGGTCGCCCTCCATCATGTAGTGACTTAGAATTTGGGAGGGTGGACTGGTTGGCTCCAGAGGTTCGTAGGTGGGACCTTCAAGAACTTCCCCCTCGTCCCCTTCTTCAAAAACTTCCGTTAGGGTTAGCTGACAAACAAGTGTGACTCGTGGCAATGGGGGTTGAGGTGGGAGAACTGTGGGTGGTAACGGCATTTCAGGTACCCTAAGAATTCCTCTTTGGGCCACTTCTGGTTAAGGTAGATTGTGAAGCACAAGTGCTTGGCAAGGCCAGTAGTTGCCTTAGGGTTGCTAGCAGGGCTTGAGGTAGAGCATGGGCTTGAGCAGCCCTTTGCTGATAGCAATTTGTGATTTTATGATTACACCATCTTTGGCAATATGTGCAATAGAGGGTGGAACGGGGTTGCAGATGTGGACACTCTCCGTGTTGGTACGGACACCATACTAGCTCCCTCTTAGGATAGAGATGGGGTTGGCTAACCCAATCCTGGCTTGGCTAGTTCTCCAATGTTCGGTCATTTGCTACATTAATGTAGTGGCCAACTACTCGACTTGTTGTCCAGAGGTGGAATCCTTGCTCTTTCCTTCAGATTTGATACTGGTGGTCTTGAATGAGGATTTTGATGTACCCTCATGGAGTTCTTGAGAATGTGTTCCCTTGAAGTTGTCCTCGAGGTCCATAGCACCCCTGAAACATTGCTTGAAGGAGGTATGGGCCAAGGCATACAAAGAATTATGTAGGGTATGTACTCTAGACCTTCCCAAAAACTCCCTATGTAGGGTATGTACTCTAGACCTTCCCAAAAACTCCCTACTATCACCCTTTCATTAGAGAACTTATCTCTAGCACTACAACGGGAGTGGAGATATCTGACTCTGTTGATGCAATCTTGGATGGTTTCACCATCCTTTTGTTTAACATTATGTACTTGAGCCATAGGACTCCATTTGGTTCCTTGACGAGAATATCCAACCTTGAAGGCCTCTTTCAAGGCCTCGAAGGTGGCCGTATCTTCTATTTTCAAGGACCTAAACCGTTGGCCAACTTTACCATCTAGGGTGAGACCAAATGCGCTCACCTAGACTTGGTCATCCACATCGCCAAAGGCTTTGCAGATATCTGGCTTAAACATTTCTAAGTGCAGTGGGGTCTCTAGTCCCATCAAACTTAGTGATTAGTTTTGAGATGTTTGTGGGTTTGTGGGTATTGTTGGGGAACAATGGGTGAAGGAGCTAGGCCAGGCAGATAGTAGACCATTAGAGGTCCTTGTCTCATGGGTGGATTGGGTTGTGCCTCATGTGGCCCTATGTGGTACCCTGGATATGCTCCTCGATGTGGGTATTGTTGATATATAGGTGGCCTAGGCTGATATGATGGGGCTGGGTAGGCCCTTTCTCTCTTATATGACATTTTGGGCCCTTGGGGAGCTAGATCTGGCCCTGGGTTTAGTATGGGTCTCTAGGCTCGGTATGAATTGACCACCCCTGAGACGGGCATGGCCCTCCAGACTGGTGGATGAATCTAGGCTTAATGGCTCTCGCTTTGCCCTATTTTTTCTCTAGGATCTAGAGGCAACATGGGCTCTCTTTCTTGTTGGTTTTTCATACCTCTCATCTTGGGATGTGGCTCTTCTAACTGTGCGTTTCCTAGGATAAAGTTGTAGATCCTTGAGGCAAGGCTTCTCTCTATGAATGTGTAAGAGAGGTAGGGTCTTTATCCTGGACATTGTTGATGCAATTGAAGCTATTTTTTGCAAAAATCACTCAATTGATGGATAGTGTACATGCCTAAGAGTGTTGGGAGCTCACCTACGCTCTCAATAGCCACTATAATCTTGTCAAATCATCTCAAAAGCAGGCGACGTAGCCTGTAGGAAAGAAATAGAGCAAATTTCACACATTTTTTAGAAGTGGAGGCCAAATTCTACTTGGTTGATTGATTAAATTCAAAATTTGCTTAGCAATTGTGTGATACACATACCTGAGGAGGTTTCTATATGATTGGTTGAAGTAATTATGTATTATGGAGCTGATTATGAGCTGATTAAACAGGTTGTCTATTGTGATTAGTGAAAGAGAGGGTGATTAATCGGCTAATTACTCTCTCAACTTAAATAATTGGTCTAATTCCTTTTACATGGAGTTAGTAGACATCAATGCTAAGCTAATGAATGCCTGGTCATCTATGTGGATGACTTGATTGTCACAAGAGATCATGCTACAGATGTTATGCATGTCAAGAAGGCATTGAGTGGGCAGTTTGATATGAAAGTCTTAGGTGAATTGAGATATTTTCTTGGGATTGAAAAGATCAAAGATCATGTAGGTACATGGTGAGTGCAATGCCAATATGCATTGAATATGTTGGCAAAATATGGGATGACAGGGTGTAAGCCAATGAGTACACCTTTGGAGCAGAATGTGAAGCTGCGGGCTGATTTTGGTGAAGAGTTGGATGATCCATCTATGTATAGAAAGATGGTTGGCAGTCTTATTTACATGACTATCACATGCCTGGATCTCAGTTATACTATGGGGCTAGTAAGTCAATTTATGCAGAGCCCCAGAAAACCTCATTTGGATGCAGTGAGACGCATTATGCGCTATGTAAAGACCACGACACATTATGGTCTTCTTTATGAGCATGGTAAAGGCTTGGATGTACACGGCTACACAGACGCAGATTGGGCAGGTAGCTTGTATGATGACAAGAGGTCTACTAGTGGTTCTGCTTTTACATTTGGAAGTGCAGTGGTGAGTTGGAGCAACAAGAACCAACCTACTATTGCTTTATCTAGTACAAAGGCTGAATACAGGGGTGCAGCCATTGCTACATGTGAAGGAGTATGGTTAAAGAGTCTCTTGGCTGATTTGGGTGAGCCTATTGATGGCAAGGTTGTCATTCATTGTGACAACATGAGCAGCATACAGTTGGCCAAGAATCTAGTTTTTCATGCGTGGACCAAACACATAGAGGTTCACTATCATTTTGTCAGAGAGAAAGTGTTGGATGGTACAGTGGATTTGCAATATGTGAAGACTGAAGAGCAGGTGGCCGACATCTTTACAAAGCCACTTAGCAGGGAGAAGATTGAGTACTTCCGTACTATGTTGGGAGTACATGGGATGAGCTTGAGGGGGAGTGTGTTGAGAGCTTTGATAGCCCAAGCTCATCTACATCTTCATCTATGGCAGTATATCATGAGCTTGAGAGGGGTTGTTGAGATTCAAGCTCGATGTCAGCTTGTGCCAGTTGCACTATGTGCTGGCATGTTAGGTAGTAACATGTGTGAGACATAAATGACTACGTCCAGCTGGTCATAGTGTGTGGACATTAGCTAGGGTTAGCAGTGTGTGGACACAACACATAGTGTTTGTTGTAGATTATGGATTATGGCTTTATGCATTGTGTGTGAGAAGGTAGATGGCTTCCCTCTATGGTTAGGGTTTAATCAAACATTAGGGTTTGCTCCTATGTGTGTGTCTCCTCTCCCTCTACCTATTTTTCATCAATGGTAGCATTGGATTCAAATGCAACATGGGAGTTAGTGCCTTTGCCTAAGGAAGAGAATACAATTGGATATAAGTAGGTGTATAAAGTCAAGCGTAAAGATGATGATTTAGTGGATCAGGTGTAAGGCAAGATTGGTGGCCAAAGGCTATGTGCAGACTTATGGCATTGACTATGAAGAGACATTCAGCCTAGTCACAAGAATGACAACTGTGAAGGCTATCATTGCTATGGCTACAACAAAGGGTTGGTATTTAAATCAGATGGATGTAAAGAATGCAATCTTGCATGGTGATTTTGCAAGAAGAAGTTTACATGATGCAGCCACAAGGGTATAAGAGTGATGCACACCAAGCTTTTGTGTGCAATTTACGCAAAGCCTTGTATGGCTTGAAGCAGGCACTTGGAGCGTGGTCAAACAAGATCAGGGAGTATCTTGTTACCATTGGATTTTAGATATCCAATGCATATTTTCACTTTATGTGAAAAAGATAGATAGAGGGATCATCCTCTTAGTCAAATATGTGGATGACTTGATTATCACTGGTGATAGTGATGTTGACATACATGATGTCAGGAGGCTTTTCAAGAAAAAGTTTGAGATGAAGGATTTGGGTGAGCTATGATATTTTTGAGCATAGAGGCATGGCATTTTGTTATTGTAGAGTCAATATGGCTTGGACATGTTGTCCAAGTATGGTATGATAGGCTATAAGCCTATTTGAGTGCCATTGGAGTAGAATGCAAAGCTTTCCACATATACAAGTGAGATTTTGGAGGACCCCACTACATATAGGCGCATAGTGGGTACCTTGATCTACATGACCATTACTAGGCCTGACTTGAGTCATGCTATTGGACTTGTGAGCCAGTTTATGTAGGCCCCTAGGAAGCCACACTTGGATGTAGCTAGACAGATTCTCAGGTACATAAAGTCCACAGTTGATTATGGGCTTTTCTATGAGGTTGGTATAGAGATATGGCTACATGGGCACACAAATGCTGATTATGTTGGTAGTTTTACAAATAGGAGATCTACCAAGGGTTTTATTTTCTCATTTTGGAGTGCTGCTAGTGAGTTGGAGCAGTAAGAAGCAGCCACCAATTGCCTTGTCTAGTACAAAGGCAAAGTACAGGGTTGCTGCTATGGTAGCTTGAAAGGTAGCGTGGTTTCAGAAGCTACTTATTAGTGATATGGGTGAGTCCATGGATAGGACAGTTGTCATTTATTATGACAACACGAATAGCATATAATTGGCTAGTAACCCAGTATACCATCTGGAATGAAGCACATTGAGGTGCACTATCACTTTGTAAGGGAGAAGGTCCTATCAAGTGATGTAGATCTAGTATATGTCACCATAGAGGATCAAGTGGCTGACATCTTCATGAAGGCATTGGGAACAAAGAATCTCCATAGGTTTAGGAGCTTACTTGGAGTGCATATGTGGAGTTGAGCTCAAGGGGAAGTGTTGAGATATCAAGCTCATGCTACAGCAAACATTGATGATCCACCTGGGTGACAGCTGTTAACCCATGGCGGACATTGCGACATACTATATTTTACGTCATTAATTTAAATATTCTGAGTCATGGGCCGGGCTTGTCGGCACCATATGTTAAGGATGAAGGGATTGGGTGATCGCCGATGAGAGGCGCACCTTGGATATCAGTAGGATAAGGGTTAGGGTCGGCCGGCCATGTATGGGCGCCCAAGTGTGAACGGCCAAGTCACCTATATGAGTCAAATGTAACCCTAAAATCCTCATTCTCATGTGTTGTGAATACAAGAGTGCTCTTGCCTTATCTCTTTGGTTTCCTTCTCCTGCGTTTGTGAGAGAGAGAGAGAGAGTGAGAGAGAGAGCGATCGAGCACTGTGTAGCGGCACGGCGGCGGCGGAGAGGCGGTAGAGCGGCGACGGCGGCTCCTCCTTCACGGCTGCGACGCGGGAATCCTTCAAGGCGGCAGTTAAGCGGTGAGTGACACACCTTTTGCATTCTGTTTTGAGCTTGCCTTCCTGGTTGTATGCTTGCAGCCATTCGTGGCTCGCATACGGTGTCCGGCAAGTCCCCAGCTACGACCTGTGCGGCAAAAGCGCACATTTTTGGCGCCGCTGCCGGGGAGTTGCCCTGCACCAAGCTCCAGTTTGCAGCTCGCCTACTGCGTGAAGTTTAATCTACACTGTAGGAAAGGCGTCTGTGTTGCTGTTGAGGTGTTTCTGTGGTTTTCAATCTCTGTTTCTGCAATTTGTCTTCTGTATTCCTGTTTCTTTTGTTATATTTTCGCTCCGCGTGTGGGTGTACGTTCTGTTATCTGGTTTCTGCGTGTGAGAGGGATTTCTGAATCCCCAGATCTGTGCTGTGTGTGCGAACTGCGCCGCGGCCAAGGTTGAACCGTAAGGAAACCCTAGAAAACTTATCCCACAAAAAAAAAACAAAAAATAAAAAATAAGAAAATTATAAAAAAGAAAAAAGAAAAAATTAAATTTTATTTTCAAAGAAGGAACCAAACGTGTGGAGAGGAAAGCTTTTCTAATTGGAGAAAAAATTTTTGAAAAGAAAGAACCCCAATCGACCCACGACCCACGGCCCCGGCCCCGGCCTCGGTCTCGGTCTTTTGATATATATATATAGGAGAGTGAGCCTCCATAGCTTTCTCTCAAGTGAGAGCTTATGGGAAGTCGTGCCCTATATGTAGCCCACTCCCCAAGGAGTAAAGTGAGCATGTGGGATAAAGCCCTCACCCTTTCCTCCACAAGCAAATAGGCTTTTGTCCCTTTCCCCCAAAGGAAACGGACTGTTTTGAGGACTACAAGAGCTCTGGATAGGCAAACACGGTGCTGTAAAGCACGCTAGGACCCTTCAAACGATACGCTCGTTTCGAGCTATCACACGCCCTAGTCCAAGTTCGACCGTAAGTAAGGGGGTCAAAAACGGGTTAAAAACAACACAAAAACAAGTAAAAACGGGGTGCGAAACACCTAAGAAACCACTTGTGTGAGTTTCAAGGGTAGTTACCAACGCACGTAGGGTACCCACGTCACATGCATCTACGCTCTGGTCGGGTGCTAGAGCCTGAACCACTAGAAAGCGTTTCAGTCTACGCAGGCTCACACCATCCCTCCACGTTGGCATCTTGGCCTTCGGCTGGAACCCAAGGGAGTGCAACCCAAGATCCACGAATAGTGGATAGTGACTCGTCCTCTGACTCAGAAGCCATGGAAGGACACCCTACCAAGAACCCTGAGGAGACAAGCCAAAACATGCCAGTGTGGGCCCCACAACCCGGATCTAGCATGTTTAGTCGTCTAATAGAGACCTTTAGTAGAGCTACACGCTCTGAACATGCGACAAGCGAAGTAAATGAGGAAGGAGGGGTAGTAGATTCGCCATTCACATCTTATGTAGACCCTACCCTCCCAAAGAGTGTCCATGTGGATATTCTACCCACTTCGTTTAATGAGGGCCCTACTGAGCTACCACATTCCGATGCTCTTCCTAAAGTAGAGGTCCCTAGAAGCCAATCCATAAGAAGTGACATTGCGTCCACTTCAAGAGAACCGTTTGGCACACCAAGTCTGGATGGGATATTTCTCAATGAAAATTGGGAATATGATCTACACACAGAGACTCTAACGGACCTATACACGGGTTACACATACCATGTAGGTTGGTTAGAAGTCCTACGATCTACATCTAGCGCCACTAATCTAGAGGAGCAACAACACATGATATGTGAGGTGATTCATAGAATTATCCAAATTGAGAGGCAAAATAGGGGAGTGGACCTAGTTTCCACTGGCCCTATGAGGTTTTTGGATACGGGCAAGGCCAAACAACCAACCCTATCACAATTGGAGACTCCCTCCGTGAGTCCCATAGACCCTTCATATGTTGTTTCGCCTGGAGTCTCAATGCAGGTTGAGCCCATGAGTAGTAACTTTAGCTTTCCAACCTTGGCTCAACTTTCCATTAGGGAATCCACAATGCCTACCCCAATGATGAGCATGACAGAAAGTGCACCTGTTACCACTGTAGTTAGTACGACACCACTACCTAGTGGAACAGTACCTACAACAGTGCATGGTAGTGCCTATCGGCCTTATGTACCTATTTCTACTCATGCCCATGTAGCTCCTACGCCTCCTAGTATGCCAATGGCGTATGCTCCACGACCACCTTATCACCACCCTTATCCAAGAGGAGCTAGGCCTAGCCACATATCATATCCTACGTCATTTGCCAACCTACTCAGACCAACGCCAACTCCTATCAACCAGGCTATCCCAGAAGTGCCTCCACCAACTATGCCTGCTCACTTAGGTGATCTCGCAGCATTTGCTCAGACGATCGGACGATCCATTGCGGAAAACATGCAGGGCATGCCTGAGAGAGAACCTAGAAGCAAGGCAGTACAAGTGGCTAAGCTCACTCAAAACTTCAGTGGTAACGAGGATGTTAGGAAGCACATTGAAGTCTTTGAGCACGTGTGTGATTCCTTGGAAGAACACAATGAGCTGCATAAGTGTAAAGCCTTAGGCTTAACCTTGAGTGGGAAGGCCGGAGATTGGTATCGAACCTTAAGGGTTGAAGAGCGCACTCACTACCCCACTCTCAAGAGATTGTTCTTGAAAGAATACATACGTGAGGGTGTGCTTTGGGGTTGAAGAGCGCACTCACTACCCCACTCTCAAGAGATTGTTCTTGAAAGAATACATACGTGAGGGTGTGCTTTGGGGGGTAGCATCTCAACTCCAAAAAGCTGAACGCGAGGAAGGGGAGTCAGTGAGAGACTTTATAAGTCGATTGAAGCATCTAAATTCTCGCTGCACTCCCGATGAACGCTTCAATAACAACCAACTCCTCGATAGATTCATCCAAGGATTGCGCCACGAGGACATTTACAATGGCCTAGTCATTAGAGGTCTTACAACGTGGGAAGCAGTCACTGCCAATGCAATCCAGTTAGAAGACAACTTGATGATTGCAGGTAAAAAGGTGTCTTCAGAAACAAAATCCGTTAGTTCGCAAGTATCTGGGCACGAGCCAATGACGGTAAAACCAATTGCCAAGGAGCCCAAGATATCTGAAATGTCTGTGACCGACCTTACTAAGGCTCTCCAAGAATACTTCAGGGGTAATCGAGCTCCTCAGAATAGCCATATGTACCCAAGGAGAGAGCAACAATGGTGTTCGGTGTGCTTAGGACCACATAGCACGAGTGAATGTCCCACATTCAGAGTCAAATTCAATGGGAATTGCAATGCATGTGGTAAGTATGGCCATCAATCTAAAGATTGCCTAACACTTAAGCGAATGTTGGCAAACCAGGCACCACTAGCTTGGTCAAACACACCTCAAGTACCCGCGCTAATGCCTGCACAACCTATCGAGCAACCATCACAGCACATAGTTCCAAGGAATCCGAATGTAGTCCAGTCTGTGCCATTACCACCGCCAGTGCTAGGACCACAACCTCCACATCCAAGGATTACCCCTGTAAACCAGATGGGTTGTGAGTCACATAGTGCATGTGGGGATTATGAAGAGGAGATAGACCCCACTGCTCCATACGGGATTGATACGTTTGAAATGATTCCCCAGTACTACATGGAGGATCATTTCGGGCAAGTCAAGCCTGTATATCAAGCGGCTGCTCTTGCCACAAGAGGGCAAAACCTTAATACCATGGCGAGGAGACCACCTCTTCAATGTTACGAGTGTGGTGGACCGCATCGTGTAGCGGAGTGCCCTAATAGGTTACAAAAGATCGCTACTCAGATGCAACCAAATCAAGGGAGCACATCGGGAATGCCGGTACTTACATGTAATCGTTGTGGCATAGATCATTTGATCGCTCAATGTCCACATAATCCTAATGCACCCAAGATTACGCCATTGAATTTGGTTGAGGTCACCAACCAAGCACGAAGAACCACACCCGTTGTACCCGCGAATGTAGTTACACGGTCAATGCTTCAAAATCAAAACTACATTCTTGAAGAGAGGGATACTGCATCAATCGCTCAGGCAAAGAAAAAGAAAACACGGCGAAAGAGATCGCTTAATGCCACAAGCTCCAAGCCCAGTTCAAAGACTAACATAGGGACAGGAGACGACCCCGTGTATATGAATGATCCTGAAGACGATTCTGATTCAATAGAAACCATGGGGACCAAAGCCACTACCTTAAGGGAGGAACCCACTCGGGAGCTCAATGAAGGAGAATCAAGCGAGTACAAAAATAAGGGGAAACGGAAGGAAACTTCCTCGGCCCCACAACCAAGTCAGTTAATGCCCTCTCGACCACCCAAACTGACTGAGACTCCCCAAGACAAGCCACGTGGGCCAAAAACCCTCAAGAAAAAGATTGGAACTTACCCAAACCCAGTTGAGGAGATTGAACAAGTGCAACACTTAAGGGGTTTGGTGGAAGAAACACAAAGAGAACTGGAGCCAAACCCGAGAAAAATCAAAATTCCAGACACAGTGTTTCCTACGCAAGTTCAGCCTCACCGGAACCATAAACCGTTAGCTATACCTAGTATCATTCGGGAAGAAAGTGAGGATAGGACATCCGGAAGTGGGCAAACACCCTTCTTGCTGGAAAGAATGTTTAGTGAGGGAATGCCTGACCCCATCGAAGAGGAAGTGATTCCATCTTCACCAGTCCCTAGTCAAGGGGCGATGTCTCGAAAAGTACCGTTGAATGTGTCTAAGCTAATGGATTTCATGTCCTCTGAGATCAGAACCACGATCATATCCAAATTATACGGAGATCCTGAGCTATTCTTAGCTCTTCGGGCATTTCTCAATGGAGAACTAAAGGCGGGGCTACCACAATTTGCAAATATGGATAGACCCGACACGCTTCAAGATGAAGGGGAGCATTGGGATCTACAACCCAACTTTGATGAAGATTCGGTCGTGGAAATACCTGTGAACAAGTTGGGACAGTACTTTGAAGGTGACGAATCTAATGCCACCCTCCCCATTACTACCAAGGGATTAACTTTAAAGGGAATCCTTGATGGTGGTGCTGGAGTGAGCATTGTGACTAAAAACTGTTGGGAATCTATGGGAAGGCCTCACCTCGAAGTCACAAACATAGTGGTTAAGATGGCAAACGGAACCATAGCTAAACCTATTGGGATGTTAAGGGACCTTAAGATCAAGGTCCTAGGATACAAGGTAAAACATACCTTCATTGTAATGGATTTCTCCAAGCATCCTATGTCATATCAAATGATCTTAGGACGTCCTTTCATGAGGGAAGCACAAATGGTACATGACTGGTCGAAAAACCATGTCTACCTACAATTCCAGGACTCTGTCATTCGAGTTGATCTTGAGAATGGTCGTGCACATCCTTTAGGAAGCAAGGTTATCATCGATAATCGATCGGATACCACTGTTCACTCTGCCCCATTAAGGTATTGCTATACATGCAAAAAAGAGACTGATGACGGGAAAGATTCTCCTTATATGGATGTCCTACCGGGTATGACTGAGTCGGATAACGTGGATTGGGTACACCTAGCGGCAACCATAGACACATGGGGAAATAGAGGCACAAGTTGGGTAACACCTGAAGGGCAAGATATGCCACCGTTAGTGCCAATAAACATGATAGGTGTTATGCACATGACTCCTGATGGCGAGAACGTGGCAAACTCCACCGACACTGAAAGTAGCGAAGACTCTGACCAATGCAACTCTGAGTATGAATCTTAAGAAGAAACTGACCCTGAGCCTGATGGGGAAAATGAATCAAATATTCACCCAAATGTGGAAGCAAGGTGCTCAAGGCCTAGGACAGTGGCCTCCTGTAGTTCATCCGAAAGTGAAGATCGACCAAGTGAGTCCGAATCGGATAGAAACAAAAATCAAAAACTTGGTAAGAAGAAAACGAGACATAAGCGCCAACGCTATCGAGCTAATGTACGAACTGCAATAAACAAGGAAAGATCCACTGCAGAATGGCTTAGTTATGTAGGAGCCATTGATGCTCATCGGAAGATAGCGGATAATTGGGGACAATACCTCCAAAGCGTCATGTGGTGTATTCCGCAACCTCATGACGTCGCCCAATTAGAAATCGAAGAGAAGCCGAAACTAAGTCGTACTGCAAGAAGGCGGCAAAACCAAGAGTTGGCTCAACAACAAAAGGAAGCGGAATTGAAAGAAAAAAGTCTGGCACAACAAGAACCAGTAGACTTACACCCCGCACCCGAGCATTTCAAATCATTCACCACAGGGGAACGTAAAGTGGTCTACACAAAAGCCCAACGAACGCCTACCAATGGGAGTAGCGGTGTCTACGATGGCCCTGCGGTAGTTAAGGAGATAGACTTAGCAGATCCGGGTGAAGAGTCTAAACCAGTTTATATTGCTCAAGACCTCACCAAGGCAGAAGAAGCTGCACTTACGAAGCTTCTTAAAGAATTCAAGGATATATTTGCTTGGACATATCATGATATGAAGGGTGTTCCACCCTCGGTGGTGCAACACACGATTCCAATGATTAGCACTGCTAAACCAGTCCAGCAACGTCCCTACCCAATGAATCCTAAGTACGCAAAGATTGTACAAGAGGAAATTGAAAAGCTGGTAAAATGTGGATTCATATATCCTATTGAGCACTCAGAATGGGTTTCTCCGATAGTCATCGTACCAAAGAAGAATGGGAAACTCAGAGTGTGCGTTGATCTCAAAAAGGTTAATGCAGCCACCAGAAGGGATCATTACCCCTTGCCATATTCTGAACATGTGCTTGAAAGAGTGGCAGGCAAGGAGGCATATAGCTTTTTAGATGGGTACTCGGGTTACAATCAGATCACAATTGCAGACGAGGACCAAGCTAAAACAGCATTTATCACGGAGTTTGGAGTGTTTGCCTTTCGCGTCATGGCTTTTGGCCTGACCAATGCACCTGCAACATTCCAACGATTGATAAACACGGCCTTTAAGGAATATCTAAGGGACTTCTGTGAAGCTTTCTTAGATGATCTTTGTGTTCATTCCTCTTGGGACGAGCACTTGATGTGTTTACGAAAAATATTTGAAAGGTGTAGATTATATCGCATCTCCTTGAATCCTTTCAAATGCCAATTCTGGGTTAAACACGGAGTTATCTTAGGGCATATAGTGTCCAAAAATGGGATTTCCACTGATGAGAGTAAAATCAAGGTCATTTTGGAATTACCCCCACCCACCAACTACAAGGGAGTCCAACGCTTTATGGGCCACGTTGGTTATTATCGAAGGTTTATTCTCTTCTTCGCCGAGATAGCTCGACCATTGTATAAGCTTCTCATCGAGTTTATTTGGACCGAAGAATGTGACCGTGCCTATGAGCTATTAAAGAAGGCCTTGGCGAGTGCTCCAATCTTGAGAATGCCTAACTGGGATTTACTCTTCCATGTGCATATTGATGCATCAAACTTTGCTATTGGGTGTGTGTTAACTCAACCTGGAGAACACAAGCTAGACTACCCCATTAGCTTTGCCAGTCGCCAGTTGAACGATGCTGAGATGAACTACACCACTACGGAGCGAGAAGGGTTGGCAATGATATATGCAGTAAGGAAATTTCGTTATTACCTCCTTGCCACCAAGTTTGTTTTCTATGTGGATCATCAAGCATTGTTGTATCTGGTAAACAAACCATGCTCCACAGGAAGAATCACACGATGGCTATTGATTCTTCTTGAGTTTGATTTCACGGTTGTTGTGAGACCTGGCAAGAAACATATTATGGCTGATCATTTGTCTCGCATACCCAATGGTGAGGCTCCTACAGGGGTTGATGATGACTTACCTGACACTTCCCTGTTCATGGTGGAGACAATGCCTGAATGGAGTGAGAAGATTGTTAACTTTTTGGTTAATGGCTTTCCACCCAAGGAGCTTCGTAAAGATCTAGCTCGAAAGCTGATCAAAGAATGCGAACCCTATTGCCTGATAGCCGGGACTCTTTATAAAAGAGGAAAGGATGACGTTCTTAGGCGTTGTGCCCGAGAGGATGAGTATCTATACATTTTACAAGAGGCACATATGGGCGTAGCCGGTGGTCACTTCTCAGGAGACTTAACTGCGCGAAAGATCTTACAATCAGGGTATTGGTGGCCCACTATGTTCCAAGATGCATCACTCTTTGTGAAGGGTTGCGATGAATGCCAACGATATAAGAAACCCCAGAGGAAAGATCAGATGCCCCTACATCCAATCAAAGTAAACCAACCATTTGAAAAGTGGGGTTTAGACTTTGTAGGTCCAATTAGCCCAGCGGCCCGAAACACACAATCTCGCTATATTATTGTGGCCACTGACTATATGACCAAATGGGCTGAAGCGAAAGCGACACGTAAGGCAGATGCGAGGACAACAGCCAAGTTCCTCTTTGAAAATATAATCACACGCTTCGGTTGTCCTTTTGAACTTGTGAGCGACAATGGAACGCATTTTATAAATGATGTGATTAAGGAGCTCACAACAAATTTCATGATATCCCATCACAAATCTACTCCTTATTATCTGCAAGCGAATGGCCAAGCCGAGAGTACAAACAAGACATTAATCTCTGTTTTGACAAAGACAGTTGAAGCTCATCGCACGGATTGGGATCTAAAGCTCACGACAGCTTTATGGGCCTATCGTACTGCGTACAAAGTGGCTATTAATTGCACACCATTCAAAATGGTATATGGCCAAGAAGCAGTCATGCCGTGGGAATTTGTCATTCCTAGTCTTCGTGTTGCTACTCAAGAGGGTTGGGATGGTAATCCCTTAGCAGAGCGTCTGTATATCCTTGAGCGACTAAACGAAGAAAGACAATTGGCTGTATACAATGCCCTTGTGGAGAAGGATAGAAGGAAAAAATGGTTTGATCGCCATCTAAAGGACAAGGACATCAAGGTTGGGGATAAAGTCCTGATGTATGGAGTGCGAAACGAAAAGAAGAAGCTCAAATATGCTGGTAAGGGACCATATAGAGTATGTGAAATTACACCGCAAGGTACCATCAGAGTGGAGACTCTCGACGGAGTTGAAACCATTGGATTCCTTAATGGGAGTAAATTCAAAAGATACTATGACCCCCTGAGCCAGGAGGAGTTACACGCAATCCATCAAAAGAAGGCAGCTAAAGAACAGGCTGAGCTTAAAAAGATACAAGCAAGAGTCGAAGCCAAAGAACGTCAACAGCGTGCTAGGAGACAACGAGAAGCCAACTTGGGAATTACGCAAGTATTTTTCGAGGAAGCAGAGGAGGATGCACTAGAATCTGACCCACCTCTAAGATACCCAATTGAGTTACAGAGTCCTTACGGGGAGGTGCTGTATAATGCATTATTGGATACAGGAGCTCAACGTAATTTGCTATCATATGGCGTGTGGTGTCAACTGGGAAAACCACCTTTAACCAAGAGTTCTATCCAAGTTCAAGGAATCAACAAGAAGAAAACCCCTGTATCAGGAATTCTGCACACTCCGGTTGCCTATGACAAGGGAACCATAATTCAAAGCTTTTTGGTTATGCCTACTGGTACCATGGGAGGGATTGTAATCTTAGGGCGCAAATGGATGATGGCCACCAAGTGCAATATCGATTGGGCAACCAGACAAGTCACAACGCAAGAACCAACACTAGGTCTGACCGCTCAAAATCCCGCACCTAAGTCATCCACTCAAATATTAGATAACGAAAAATCACAAAGTCCAGTGGCAAAACCATCTTCGATTGTTGGCCACCCCTCTAACGCTTCAACGCCAAGAGTGGAAACAGGCAAGGTGGTCCCTAAAGCTTCGCTTACTATGCCAAAGAGTACATATAAATGGGTCCCCAAAGCTTCGTTAACAGCTACTTCCCCTGCTCAATCTCGTTCAGCCACCAAGAAGCCTCGTAAAAGGAAAGTAGCTACCCACCCGAGAAAGGGCAATGTAACATTGCGGTGGATCCCTAAAAAATTATTAGTAGCCCAAGGGTACTACGAGGGGAATGACCAGATTTGGGTTCCTAAACATAAGGTGAATCCCTCTACATCACCTATAAAACCTTGCAAACCAATTGTTGCCACCCCAATGACAATTCAAGACCGTGGTAAGGGAAAGGTAACAGAGTGCTCCGCACCACTTCCAGAGTTAGTTTGGATTCCCAAACGATATCGATCATTACCACCTAGCTCAGGAAGGGGGGAGCCACATGAAGCTTCTAGCTCCTCATGCCAGGCACACACTCATATAGAAGTTTCTACATGCTCTACACCTACTCTTGTCAACACCCAACAAAAAACCGATGAGCCTACATCTCCCCTTGTAATAGTATCGATGGAAACCATTTCCTCCATTCGTCAATGGGAGCGTACACTACCATCTTTGCAATTGGATGTGGCCACAAGGGTCATAAAAAGCTATCTGCCCACATCACAACCTATGACCCGCTGGACAAATTGGTTCCAAGAGGCTGCAACATCATTGCAAATAATATGATCTACCCAAGGAAAGGGGGAGCATGTACTCACGCTCGACATTCTAATGCTTCCTCCTTAACCTTCTCCCCTGACCATGTAATTGCCAAATTCAAGGGGATGTATATATATAGCTTCATACATTATAAAAAACAAAAAAAAACAAAACAAAGAAAAGAAAAACAAAAAATAGTAAAAAGAGCAAGAGCACAAAAAAAAGGATAAATATCCGTATACAATCAAGAACTAGATTGTCCTGTCATAAACCTACTGATGCTATATCTGTGTTTGCAGATATGGCAGATGCCCGATCATCATACACTTCATCCACTCCTACCTTTGGTGAGAGGTATCATCTGTACCTTTCTCAGATATTCCACATGTGCTATCCTGTAATTGAAACTGAATGGGATCATATAGATGTACTAGCCAGAGAGGAAAATATTGAGGAATTAGAATGGCTAATTCGCCTATTGACCATGACCGACCCCTACTCCATAGAGGACATATCCCCGATAGCCCAATGCTTTCCTTTTCCACAAGATGACTATCCTCGCATGGTTACATTTTTGATGAGTTTATGTGGATGGGAAAATGAAAAGGAAATATCTGACAATGATGAATGGACGGATGAAACTCATGGCACTACGGAGGTTGATTTTATTTATTTGGATGATGCGGATAGAGGCTTAGCCTTAGGGCTAGAGCCAGGACTCTACAACATCCTCTTACCGTATCCTCAATAGTAGTGTGGTGACTGGTAGGTAGGTTAGCGTTTCCAAGTTTTTTCTAGTTTAGATTCTTTAAACGAGTCTTAAATTTTCACACTCATGTGCCTCTCGAGGTATAGTGCTTGTTAGTTGATTGTACAGGTTAAAAAGTTGAGATGGGTTCGCTTCCAAGTCCAGAGACTGCCGCAACGTTCATCAAAATATATCTACATCAAATTGCAAGCTGTCTCGTCAAATCAAGGAGATCTCCAATTACAGGTGTAATTCTTCCATACCCACTCTCTTTCGTTTTTACTGTTCAATCAATTGCATAAACTATAATGCATGACCACATGGAAGTTATCAATGTACTACTTAGTTTTTGAAGTTGCTTGCATGCTAGTGTAAATCATTAATGAGCTTAACTTTATTGGAAATATTCCTAGGCAGCATGACGTCTTTAGTTAACCTTGGAATACGATTGTCTTAGGTCTAGGGTCAAACCATCTTAATGTTTGAACACCTGGCTGTGTGTGTGTTGACCTCTAGGACATAGATTTTACCCCTTATCGAAAAGATGTAAGAACACATTTTAGTTCAGGAGCGAAGATCAAAACAAACTTTTTTTTTTTAAAAAAAAGCCTACAATAAATGGCAATACAAGTCTATGATGTGCTTTAATGTTGGCCTATCGCCTTATTGATACTTGGTAGGCGAGGAGTATTCTACTCCAGACCGCCGATGCCTTGGTTGGTAGGGGGTAGCCTTGCCTAAAGTGAGCTAATAGATTCCTGGATAATGCCTTGTGTTAAACATGGTACCAGGATCGATGTTAGTTTTTCCTTAGGAAGGTCGCCATTGTGTATAAAAATTGTCATGTGCAAAAAAAAAAAAAAAAAAAAAAAGGCAAAAGGCTCCTGTAACTCTGATGTTTCTTGTGTCCCTAGGCTCGTGGTAACTACTTGTTCTTAGAGTAGACACAGTATGGTCATCTGTTTATTTATTAAGCTTGGTTATTTTCCTTGACTTAGGCCAGTTATAAACCTTGATTAACCTTTGACACCTTGCTAACTCTTGAATTCCTTTCAATAATTTTAAACTCCTATTAATTTGCTACACTAGCTCACTCATGTACCCTTAAACTAAGTTCTAATAGCAACATCCATTGTGGTCTCACACGCTTGAATTTATACACTTTATATCTTTTGAATTCCAGCATACCTTCACTCTACTTCCCTGTTTTGCAGACGGTCTACCACAACAACCCTCTCGAGCTTACCACACCATAGCTTCCGAGGACGGAATCTACATCAGGAAGGGGGGCATGTTAACCCATGGCGGACATTGCGACATACTATATTTTACGTCATTAATTTAAATATTCTGAGTCATGGGCCGGGCTTGTCGGCACCATATGTTAAGGATGAAGGGATTGGGTGATCGCCGATGAGAGGCGCACCTTGGATATCAGTAGGATAAGGGTTAGGGTCGGCCGGCCATGTATGGGCGCCCAAGTGTGAACGGCCAAGTCACCTATATGAGTCAAATGTAACCCTAAAATCCTCATTCTCATGTGTTGTGAATACAAGAGTGCTCTTGCCTTATCTCTTTGGTTTCCTTCTCCTGCGTTTGTGAGAGAGAGAGAGAGAGTGAGAGAGAGAGCGATCGAGCACTGTGTAGCGGCACGGCGGCGGCGGAGAGGCGGTAGAGCGGCGACGGCGGCTCCTCCTTCACGGCTGCCACGCGGGAATCCTTCAAGGCGGCAGTTAAGCGGTGAGTGACACACCTTTTGCATTCTGTTTTGAGCTTGCCTTCCTGGTTGTATGCTTGCAGCCATTCGTGGCTCGCATACGGTGTCCGGCAAGTCCCCAGCTACGACCTGTGCGGCAAAAGCGCACAACAGCATTCACACTTATGCCATTGGCATTGTTGGTGAGATTATGGTTGATATGCTACCAGTAAATGACAGGCTATGTGAATAGCCACTTTGGAGTACTACAGTTAAGCTATAGTAATAGCGCCAGCTCATATACTCGGGTTCACACTATAGACCGACCACTTTGTATGTTGTTGTAGGAGAATAATTTCCCTTTATGTATGTACTCTTATATTTTATTATATGGTTGTAGAGAAGAGAAGAAAATGCAGCCATCCATCTCTCTCTCTCCCCCACATTCTCTTTAGTTCTTGCATCAATGGAGGAAGAGAGTGAGGAGAGTGATGATAATGATGACAATTTCTTGAATCTCTCATCTTGCTAAGTGTGTGTGGGAGCTATTTTCTTGGTGTGGAGAGCATGTTTTGTAGATTTTTTAGGCTATGGGGAACCTCAAAGCATATATTTTGCCTACCTTAATCCTGGTTTTGTGAGTGTGGAAGAGGGACTACATTTTGGTGCATTTGCCATTGGTGCATTTGCCAGGAGTGCGTGAATGTCAAATCTTTTGTGTTTGTGTTCTTAATCATCAAGTCTTTCATTAGATTTCTTTATGGGCTTAATGTGGCTTCTCATATCTTTCTTTGATTGGTTGGCAATGTGTTTTTGTGGATTGATTATGGTGGTAATTCCTATCTTTATTGTTAGTTAAGCCTAGGAGTTATTGTGGGGGGTTTGTGTGAAGATATGTGTGGGAGAATGTGATGTTTTGGAAGAGAACAAAGTGTGTGAAGATTTTGAACCTGATCATGAATCTTCATTTGGCTTGTGGGGACACTTTGCCAATTTAGGGTGGGAGGAATGATGATGCCCAATTTTGGCATCATTTTGGACAATTTCTCATGGTTTTAGAATGACAAATCTATGTTCTTGGAATTATTTTATGGCATTTATGCCGACTCATTGTACTCATTGTTTTGCGATATTTTTTATGATGTAAATGCTTGGCAATACATTTAAGCCAATGCATAAAATGTTTGCTTTGTTATATGATTTTAAGGCATAGGACTATAGTTTATGAAAATTAAAAAGGCCCAGTCAAATTCTTGATGGACTTTATATCCTAAGGTTTTAAAGTGCATGTAAGGATAAGCTTTTTTAGGGAATGTAAAAAGGAGAGTAGAGGAGTCGTGTGATTTGCGGGGAAAAGTGGTTGTGGGAAGTTGTAACTTCTGTCTTCCCTTTATCTCTTCCTTCCCACGTATCTTTCTTTCTCTCCCATTTTGGCACAACTCTCTCTCGTCTTTCTTGTTTCTTGTTCTTTCTTGCAAAATTAGCTATGGAAGAAGAAGATGAGAGTGAGGATGGTGAGAAAGATGACATTTTCTGTGTGCCAAGTTCTTTGTGAGTGTGTGGGTTGTTTTTCTTGGTAAGAGAGCATGATTTGCAGGTTTCATGGTCACAGGCTAAGCCCTAAGCATATAGTTTTCTACCTTGGTACCCTGGTTTTGTGCTTAATTTACAATTAGGGTGAGATCATTTCAATGGTGCTCATTAACCTTGGGTCAACAACAGAATCCCGACCTGACAACTTTCATGCTTTTACTCTTTTTTAGTAGGAGAACATTGGAGAAGGATCAATAAGAGTTGTGCATAAAGAGTTTTCTTTTTAATTATACAATCATCACGGTTAGTGTCATGATTACACATGTAGAGATGACATTGCAGTCATAGTTGTGATTGACAATCACCGTCCATGATCCATGATTGGTGATGTGCAGTGTGATTGGCGATGTGGCAACATGATTACTGACATGGAAATCATGGGCTGTGCTTTTGTAGACTATAGAATCAGTAGTAGACTGAATGCCATGCCAGTGGAGGACATGGGCCATTGGAAATCATGCAGTCCAACTCTATGGGCAAGCCATCCCATATCCTAAAAGAGAGGATCTCTTGCCCAAACCCATGGACAAAAGATCCCATACCCTGAAATAGAGGGTCTTGCACAACCACCTCCTTACATTCCATTGTCATGTGAAAAAGACATGTTGAGGATGGCATTTGAAATAGGAAGTGGGGTTGCAACCTAGACGTTTAGAGTTGGGCAAAACCAAGCCAATCCACATCTTATGGATGATGACCAAATTGATAGTACTCAAGATTCCATTTAATACCTAGAGAAGTTTGATAAAATTTGCAAGGCCATGCAATAGATTGATGATCCCATAAAGATCCGGTAGGGATAGCCCCAAGAGCAACCTCAACGCTAGTACTAGTTATACCTCAAGAAAGACACCCACATCTATTCCCACCAAGGGATATAGTTGGTGCATAATTTTCCATGAAAATCATATAAGTACTATAGCCCCGAGAGAAGCAACCTCAAGGATAGTCCCAGTTATACCTCAAGAAAGACACCCACATCTATTCCCATGAAGGGATATAGTAGGTGCACAATTTTTCATAAAAATCATATAAGTACTATAGACCTAGGTAACCAAAACTTTTGTGTTTATTACTAGAACCACACATGAGAACCTTGACATAGCTCATTGTTTGGTATTAGGGAAACCTAGCACCACAACCTATGCTCTTGCTTGCCAAAGAAACCAGGTCCAATCTACCCCGCCAAAGCAACCACTAGTTTTACTTCCTATACTAAATGCTTCTCAATAGCCATAAGCTCTAGGGCCTATGTATCCAAACCTCATACTATGAGGTATATACATAAAGAAACTACCACCAATGCCATACACAACTGTAGTATTACCACCCCCTTTTAGAACCACACCAATACAAAAGTACTCCATGACATTGCCTATGGACTTTGAGAGTCTACCTAATCCTTAAGCATTTCTTACCGAAAGAGAGATTAGTAGCATGCATGATTCTTTCTTGATTTGCTTGATTATAGATTAACCATAATGTTTAACTTTTCTTTAAAAAAAAGGGAGATTAGCATGATTATTTTGGTGATTTTTGAGATTACATTATAAATCATAGAGAGTTTTATTTCTTAGTTATCTAAAAGAGATCTTCTTGTGCACGGAGAGAGCTTCCATTGCCGTAGCCAAACGGTTGCCTTTTTTCTGTGTAGAGGTAAATTAGAATCTCGTGCAGACTCTTCTCTCTCTCCCTGTGTGTGCATAGGTTTAGCTCACTTTATCTTCCCTCCTTTTGCCATAGACACCCTCGATCACTAGGTTTCCACATGCTCCTCCCTTATGTAGAGGGAAACATCAAGCTCATGCATTTCTTAACATGATACCTTGAGGCCAGTAGAAGCAACAGGTGGAGAAGAAGGTTCGGTCGCATGTGTTCGCACAAGATGACACACGTTCTTAGATCGAGGGGGGATCCAAGATTCCAAGAAAAATCCAGAGAATGCCAAGGATAATGCTATGTATGCCACCCCTTCTACAAAAGCTCTATGTTTGGTGTACTGTGATGAGAGTGGCACATGCCAAATGGAGGCTGAGGCATGTCTGCACCTCTATGTAAGACCTCCTCTACCGGCATAGCCAAAGCTTGCAAACTCAGTAGGCGGCCTGCTACCCTCACCTCTAGCATAGCCAAATTTTGCAAACGTAGAAGATGACTTTTTGTGTTATCTGTGCGAAAGCTAGGGTTTACAACCTACAAAGAAGGCCTTGTAAAGTTACTGATCTCCAATCATTGCACAGTCAATAGACAAGGCTTTTGTAAAGTTCCCAAGTTTCGATCGTTGCTTCTGTTCTGCACCAGGTGAACAATGGATGGCTTGTCAAATCTACGCGTTCATTAAAGTATTACACTTGAGGAGCTAGGCATAGTTCCTTCTTCAGGCTTGGTAAAAACTCTTGCCACAGCAAAAATGGGCAATTTGGGAAGGCTATGGCAAGAGGAGACCATTCTGGATAGAATGCTGAAATTGATCTCCTCAACTATACATGAAGCCATGCGAATAGAGCCTCTCCTTCTCACTAATAGCAACACGGAAGATATTTGCATGCAAGAGCATCTGAGGGATGGTTCTGGGGCGTGGGGACTGCTAGCACCAGCTATGGCAATCATGGATAAAAGAAACCAGCTATCCTATGAGCTTGGACAGATTGTGCATCAGTAGGATGGGTTTTTTTAGAGCTGCCATACTCTTCAGGAATACAAATGTGTAAATCAACCTTCCGTTTTCTAGCTTCACAAGGGGCTACACACACAGCTTGCAAAGGCTCCACAGCTAAGCAGAGGAAGAAGCTAAATCAGAGAGATCCTCAGAGGGGGAGAGAGAGAGAGAGAGTGAGAGAGAGAGACTGTTAAAACTTTGATGTTGGAGGTTTGTTGTTGGAGGTTTAACACAAATCCGTTTTTCTGAGTAGAAAATGATATTTTTGATATACAAATATACTAACATGGAGGTTTTCATCAATAAATTGTATTTATGAGAAAAAATTTAAAAAAATTTGGGGTCCCCACAATTTCAGGATCTCATGGATGTAGTGGTTCATGACAATTAGGGGTTGTGGGGACCTGACAGTTAGTTATGGATGTATTGGCTCCTGACAGGCTTCTGATGTGACCCTTGAATTACAAGCTTTTTGGAGAGAAAAAAATATTTTCATCATACATATTGGCTGGGTGGTGTTTTTTCCACCTCAAAATGTAAAAAATGAAAAATTAAAATTTTTCACTTTTTAGGGCCCACCTAAACATGAGAATGGTTTGCTGATGTGGAAGGGAGATATGGTGGGAGTTAATGAGGAAAGAGATTTCAAACTGACAAGAAAGATTCAATTTGAGAGTGAAGATAAAAAATTCAAAAAGTAAGAGAGAGTAGGAGAAAAGTCAAAAAGTAAGACAGAGAGTATGAGAATATTCCCTTTAAAAAGTGAAACTAGGGAGGTATGGCTGATGTGGCAAGGCAAAAAAATAGGGGTCATCATAGCCTTTGTCTCCCTTAAGCCCAGCTTTTTAAACTCTAATCCCTTAAAATTAGGAATCTGTAAAGGAGGCCCTTTTGGGTCCAAAAAATTCCTAATGTGGTAGAACTCGTTGACGGAGCCACCGCTAGACCCATTGGTCTATTGAAGGATTTAAAAATAAAGATCCTTGGAACCACCTTCTACCACACCTTTGTGGTGATGAACTTTGGCCGTTAGCCAGTTTTATATGACTGCATCCTTGGGCGACCATTCATGAGGGAAATTAAAATGATCCACGACGGCTGGGATACCGACCACATCTACATTCAAAGGAAAGATTAGATAGTTAAGATCAACCTACACACATGGAAGGTACATCCCATGAGTGGTAGACCCTTTGCAGAGGACTCAATAAAACAACTACCAGATCCATTGCAGTCCACCCGTGTCAAATGTGACATAAAACAATAGATGATGAAAAGGATAACGAGGAATGTGCATCTCTTTGAGAGCTACAAGACTTAGAGAATTGGTATCCTTGCTACCTTGGACATACTTGCAAGATGCACGAGAACCAGGTTTACGAGAGCTGATGGGTAGGAGATCACATCTCTCTACATGCTTAGTACTGCATACCTGCCTGACATCACTACTCATGTACTTGAACAAGCCAATAAAGCGGAACCCTCATGGGGAACATGCTCACACAAAACTCCTAGCCTGATGGATTCCCTAGGCAAGAACGCTATGTTTTCCCTATCGATTCAAACACCCCCACAGGCTAAAATATGTAGGTTCAACTAAATATGGCAAAAGGAGTTCATAAACAACTCTCTCCTGGTCCACACAACCACCCCCAAGCCAATGGAACCCATTGACCCAAACCCAAACACGAAAAGCTTTGCCGCTCTTCATGCAAAGCATGCAATAAGAAGTTAGTGGCGCTGGTGGAAAAAGAAGCCAAAAATTTGATAAAAGAAGAAAGCACTAAGGTAGAAGAGACCAAAAAAGTTCCAAACACTTCAAAACCTTCCACATGGCGATAGATTTATGCAATATGACTCGGCTCAAAGGTCCCACACAAACGGACAACCAAGAACCTCATATGATGGTCCAGCCAAGGTGAAGGTAGCAAGACCAAGCGAAGACTCGAGACTAGTACATTGGGGATGACCTCTCTACCAAGGAAGAGACCAAGCTCATCGCTCTAGTCACAGAATTCCAGGATTGTTTTTCCTAGAAGTACATGGATATGAAGGGTGTACCTCCCAAAGTAGTCAAACACACCATTCCATTGATGGAGCGAGACCGGTCAAGCAAAGGCCTTATCCTATGAATCAGAAGTATTCCAAGATGGTCTAGGAAGAAATCGATAGGCTCATTGACACCGGATTCATCTACAAAATAGAGCACACAGAGTGGGTATCAACAATAGTGATAGTGCCTGTAAGATTCCTCCCCCAACCCCTTTTTTGATGTCTAGTATCTTCCCCTGTAATCAACCCTCTTCAGAAATATAAAGACCTTGTTGCTAACTATTTTAGCCTAGAGAGAGAAAAATTATTCTAGAGAGAGAATATTCAGATTTTGAATATTTTTGGATAGAAAAATATCTCTTATAATTCAGATGAGTTCCCCTGAAACAGAAATTCAAAAAGAATTTTCCAATGTGCAATTGGAATTAATTGGAAATAGGTATAAAGAACCTTAGTCTAAGGGTCTAGATTTTCAGAAATTTTTGGATTATGGTCCAATTAAGGTTCCTATGGGCCAATAGCATCAATCCATGTGTAGGGAGGAGATAAATCCAATTTGTAAAAGAAGATACCCAAAAATGAGTAAATGCTCACATAAGATGAAGAGTTGAAAATGTACAAGGTTTATTAGTAAAAAACTATGAGCAATATTAAAAATATGAGATATTTTGGGTATCCAAAAATGAGTAAATGCTCACATAAGATGAAGAGTTGAAAATGTACAAGGTTTATTAGTAAAAAACTATGAGCAATATTAAAATGATTCCATTATGACACATATGTAAGGAAGGGGAGTTCTTTAAAGAAGGTGCATATTTCACATAAGATGAAGAGTTGAAAATGTACAAGGTTTATTAGTAAAAAAACTATGAGCAATATTAAAATGATTCCATTATGACACATATGTAAGAAAGGGGAGTTCTTTAAAGGAGGTGCATATTTCACATAAGATGAAGAGTTGAAAATGTACAAGGTTTATTAGTAAAAAAAAACTATGAGCAATATTAAAATGATTCATATGTAAGGAAGGGAAGTTCTTTAAAGGAGGTGCATATTTCACATGCTTGAATGAGTTTTAAACTCATAAAAATTGAGATATTTCATCTCTCCTCTCTCCTCATTCAAGTCTAGTTCCAAAAAGTTAGCTTAACTGACCTAAAAATGGTCAAATATTGACCAAACTGATTTAGAAAATTCTAGAATCAGTTTGTTTGGTTAGGAGCTCAATTTTTCCTATAAATAGAAGCCTCCCCCTTGTTGAAAAATAGATAGTGTTTATGCATCGTTACTCTACTCCACCTAAGCCAAGAACTGTGAATTCATTTAATAATTCACTAGTTTTTGGAGCTTCCCTCTTTCTTCAATCCCCATTAGTGGCTCCATCAACATACTTAACCAATTGATTGGTTGGGGGCCTCTACCGTGAACAAAGAATCAAGCAATTTGTAAGGTAATTAGTGAATATTGATCTTTTCTATAATTTCTCAATGTTTCTCTCTTCTCAACCCCTCTCAAGCTTGAGAAGCTTAATTGGTATGGTTTTTTAAATGCTATTGAAGTTAATTGGTGAATAGTAGTGAAGAGTTACATAATTTAATAAATGCTATTGAAGTTAATTTTCATTTATGTTTAAATTCTAATGGTTTTTATGTAATTTCTCTCTCTCACTCAAGAAATGGTCATACTCATGAACCATTCTCAATCCAAATCAAGCTTTTCATAAAGCTTTTCCTTAACCCAAGATTAAGCTATGCTTGAGGCCAAATTAATGGCTTTTTTCTATGCTTTTAGTTTATGTATATTGATGATTCAATCCATTATGGATTAATGATCAAATTAGAGATCATCTTAATTATTTCCTTAATGATAAGCTTTATCCCTTAGAAAAATTGAGATTTATCAGTCATAGCAGCGGAGCTATGGCAAATTTTTTATAAAAATTATGCATAAAATAATTTCATTCAAAGCATAAAAAGAGGACTTCCTACCATATTCTAGGAATTATCATCCTAGATTAATTGAAAGATATTCATTGTAATCATAGAGAAATTGATTTTTATATTATGCATCATTGATTTTCATGCATAGAGCTATGCATAAACGATTATTATTTTAACATAAAAGTGTTACTTTTATCATAATTGGATTTCTTGCATAGAGGTATGCATAAAAGATTATTATTTTAACATAAAAGTGTTACTCTTATCATAATTGGATTTCATACATAGAGGTATGCATAAAAGATTATTACTTTAACATAAAAGTGTTACTTTTATTAAATTTTAATTTTCATACATAGAAGTATGCATAAAGGAAAATTTTTTATATCAAAAGTGTTACTTTTATCATTTTTAATTTTAGTGCATAGAAGTATGCATAAAGGAAAATTTTTATATCAAAAGTGTTACTTTTATCATTTTTAATTTTCATGCATAGAAGTATGCATAAAGAAAAAATTTTTATATCAAAAGTGTTACTTTTATCATATTGGATTTCATGCATAGAGGTATGCATAAAAGTTGATTATTTTATTATAAAAGTGTTACTTATATCACAATTGAAATTCATGCATAGAAGTATGCATAAGAGTTGATTATTTTATTATAAAAGTGTTACTTTTATCATATTTGGATTTCATGCATAGAAGTATGCATAAAAGATATTCTTTTTATACTAAAAGTGTGATTTTCATCATAAAGGGATTTTATGCATAATTTAGATGCATAAGAGAAATTCTTTTATTCTAAAAGTGTGATTCCTACCAAATTGAATTTATGCATAGGAAGATGCATAAAAGATTGATTCAAAAGTGCCATTCTCATCTAAATTGAATTCATGCATAGGAAGATGCATGAAAGATTGAATTTTAATTCAAAAGTGTCATTTTTATTTATTTATGCATAGGAAGATGCATAAAAGATTGATTTTTACTTCGAAAGTATTAATCTCCTTAAATGGAATTTATGCATAAATAAATGTGTAAAGAAATCTTATATCAAATATAAGAATTCTCTTGTATTCTATAAATAGAAATAAGAGGTGATAGGATGTGATAAGAAGTGTATAAGATGTGATAAGAGGTGATAAGATGCTTATGAAATAAGTTAGGAGGTGATAAGATGAATTAAGATGTGTATAGGATGAGGTAAGAAGTGTATGTGATAGGATAAGGGTTGTGATAGGGCGAGAATGGATGTGATGTAAAAGATTAGATGTGAAGGCATATGGGGTTATATGAATGGGAATGTGGAAATGGATGTATGTATGTGGGTGTGTGGATGTGGAGATGGGAGTGTGGATGTGTGAATGTGAATGTGGATGTATGCATGAGGATGTATATGCATAGATGTGAATGTGGATGTATAGATGTGAATGGGAATGTGGATGAGGATGTATGTGAATGTGGATGTAGATGTGGATGTATAGATGTGAATGTGGAATGTGGATATGGATGTATGTATGTATGTGGATGTAGATGTGGATGTATAGATGTGAATGGGAATGTGGATGTGGATGTGGATGTATGTATGTATGTGGATGTAGATGTAGATGTATAGATGTGAATGGGAATGTAGATGTGGATGTGGATGTATGTATGTATGTGGATGTAGATGTGGATGTATAGATGTGAATGGGAATGTGGATGTGGATGTATAGATGTGAATGGGAATATGGATGTGGATGTATGTGAATGTGGATGTAGATGTATGGAAATGTGGATGTGGATGTATGTGAATGTGGATGTAGATGTGGATGTATAGATGTGAATATATGATATGTGATGTAAAGGAATATGAAGTGAAGAGATGGAAAATGATGTGATTAGATGAGTACATATATAAATGGATGTGGATATGGATGTGGATATGGATATGGATGTGGATGTGGATATGGATGTGAATATATGATATGTGATGTGAAGGAATCTGAAGTGAAGAGATGGAAAATGATGTGATTGGATGAGTACATATATAAATGGAATGTGGAATAAGTAATGTGGATTAATGAGGGATAATGTGAAAAAATGAGAGTTAATATAGAAACTGTATTTGTAAACTGTTGTAAATGCTGTTTGTGAATGGCTGTTTTATGTCAAGAATGCTGGGAAAGCATTTTGACCGTCTTGTGATTAAGGTCGTGGAGCCTAACTGATAAAGTTGCAACTGCTGACGGAGAGTCAATGGAGGACGTCTCGCGTAGCAAGGTCGGCCGAGGTCTTGACCAGCCTCGGTTCGATTAAAATGGTGAGCTTCCGGTACGGTGGATGAGGGACCAAGGAAGCGGCCTATGAGTGAAGCGCTAGGTCACCTGCGAAGGATCCTAGAGGGTGCTGACCATACGGTGCTCGGGCTCTGGGTCGCCTAGGATACCCATGCGTGCGTCGAGGAAGATATTGGAACAAGGAGTAAGAGTTGTTTTGTGAAACCGGGCATGGATCTGGTTGATTGACCTTGCTGGTCTTCAATGGATGAGTGCTGGCTCTTTATATGGATCTGTTGGTTGATCTTGCTGATCTTCAACGAGAGTCCATCTTGATTTTTATAAGTGATTATATTGCCGAGTATTATGGACTAGGAACTATTGAAAAGGCCCCTGTGTGGACAGGTGGTGAGCGTTCTAGTTGCCAATGATGCCATAGATACTCTGATGAAGGAATGATGGGAAATTATGAATCAACCGGATAAATTGGAAGATTGTGATCAGTGGTACTATGGTTTCATTAAAGGATTGTTTTAAAGTTAGCCGATACTAAGAAAAAGGCAATTTCATATTGGGTGTGTAAGTGGTGTGGCTAGTTTTATGTTTGCATGAACTTCCGGCTAGGGGGCCTTGGAACTCTTTTCCTTGGTACCCGGGACAAAACCTAACCAAATTCCAAATTGGATCCCATCACTACAGTGGTTGGGCGGTTGGCTAACCCATGGGATCGGATGGGGTTAGGCTGGACTGATGGATCCGTAAATCGAGATTTAATTTCTATTATTACGATAGATGAAGTAAATCCCGGATAGAAATTGTTCTATGGATAGGAATCAACGGCTGTGCCTCTTGATGGGGAAAAAAGCGTTGATCCCAATGATCCAAGTGCAAGTCACTATCCCTTACCCTTCATAGAGCATGTGCTCGAATGAGTCTCAGGAAAGGAAGCCTATAGCTTCCTTGATGGATCACTATCCCTTACCCTTCGTGGACCTAAAAAAGTCAATGCCACCACCATACGGGAGCACTCTCCCTTACCCTCCCTTCATAGAGCATGTGCTTGAGCAAGTTGCAAGAAAGGAAGCCTGTAGCTTCCTTGATGGATTCTCTAGCTACAACCAGGTGTTGATCAACCCCAAGGATCAACATAAAACAACCTTTGCTACAGAATAGGGAACTTATGCATACCACATCATGCCTTTTGGGTTGACCAAGACCCTTGGTACCTTCTAGCTTCTAATGTGCATGGCCTTCAAGGAATATCTTTGAAAATTCCGTGAGGTCTTTATGGATGACCTCTATGTCAACTCCACATGAAAGGCACACCTTGACTGTTTACGTGAGGTGCTAGAAAGGTGTAAGCTATACCGCATTTCATTGAACCCACTCAAATGCCAATTTTAGGTTAGGCATGGTGCTAGAAAGGTGTAAGCTATACCGCATTTCATTGAACCCACTCAAATGCCAATTTTAGGTTAGGCATGGAGTTGTCCTAGGATACATTGTCTCCCAACAGGGAATCTCCACTGATAATAGCAAAGTGCATCTCATCCTTGAGCTCTCATCCTTGAGCTGTCCCCAGCAGCCACCACTAATTTTAAGGGAGTCCAGTGTTTCATGGGACATGTTGGCTAATATTTGCATTTCATTTTCATGTATGTCGATATAGCTCGACCCCTTTACGGACTCTTGATCCTCTTTGAGTGGACAGAGGAATGCCAACAGGCTTATACCACCCTCGAGAGAGCTTTGGAAAGTGCCCCTATTCTAAGGTCCCCCAACTGGGACATTATCTTTCATGTCCACATCGATGCCTCCGCCTTTGCTGTTGGTTGTGTGCTGGCGCAACCTGATGAACACAAGATGGATTTCCCCATTAGCCGCTGCCAACTAAATGAGGCCAAAAGAAATTATACCACAACTCAGAGGGAAGGGTTGGCCATGGTTTTTTCACCGTTAATTAAGAAGCCTCACCATTATCTGGGCGACCAAGTTTATCTTCCACGTGGACCATCAAGCTCTTCTATATCTGGTAAACAAGCCCTCTACAACAGGAAGAATCACCAGATGGTTGTTGATCTTGCTTGAGTTCGACTTCACTATCACAGTGCAGAAGGGCTCACAACATGTCTTGGCAGACCACATGTCAAGAATCCCCAATGGCGAGCCACTGATGGAAGTTGATGATGATTTACTAGATGCCGCCCTATTCCAGTTATTTTTAATTATTGAATGGGGTGAGGAGATAGCACACTTTCTAGCCAATGTCTTACAAGTAGAACCCTCCTCAACAAGGACTATGCCGGACACGTCATTAAATAGGCGACCTTCTATTGAATGGGGTGAATGGGGTGAGGAGATAGCACACTTTCTAGCCAATGTCTTACAAGTAGACCCCTCCTCAACAAGGACTATGCACGACACGTCATTAAATAGGCAACCTCCTATTGTAGGCCAACTCTACAGGCAAGGGAAAGACAAGATTATCAAATGGTTTGTCAGTGAAGACAAATATGTCTTCCTTCTAACACAGGCTCACTTTGCCTGTGCTAGGGGGTACTTCGCGCATATATCACTGCATGCAAAGTCCTCACAGTCAGGTTATGATGGCCCACCTTAATGGTTGATGCAATGGAATACGTCAAGCGGTGTGATGAATGCCAATGATTGGTGATTCCCCATTTTAAGGACAGGATGCCTTGAACCCTGTTGTGTCCTTGCAACCATTTGAAAAGTGGGACATTGATTTCATTGGGCCCATTAGTCCCACGGCTAGGTACACTCAAGTCCAATATATTATTGCTGCCATGGATTACTGCACAAAATGGGTTGAAGCGCAAGCTACCCGTAAAGCTTATGCGTGCTCTACCGCAAAATTCTTGTATGATTCAATCATCACATGCTTCCAATGCCCCCTTGAGATTGTGAGCGACAATGGAACACACTTTATTAATGAGGTAATCCAATTTCTCTTACAAGAATTCCTTGGCAGTCATAGAAAATCTTCCCCATATTACCCCCAAGCTAATGGCCAAGCTAATGGCCAAGCAGAGGCCAGTCGCCAACGATTGGGAACAAAAGTTACTGGCAACACTTTGGGCCTATCGAACTTTCTACAAGGCTACTACCAATGCGACACACTTCAATTTAACCTATGGTAAATAAAGCGGTTATGCTAATGGAGTTCTTGGTCCCAAGTTTATGATAGCTATACAAGAAAAACTCACGAGGAATGTCTTAGGTTGTCACCTATTTAAGCTTGAAAAGCTTGACGAAAACGCCTCTTAGCTGTATATAGCATGATTGTAGAAAAGCTAAGGCGTAAACAATGGTTCGATGACCAGCTGAAGGACAAGAAAATGAATGAGGGTGACATGGTCCTCCTCTTTAGGACAAAAACACGTAAAAAGAAACTCAAGCTCAAGGGCTTAGGACCTTTCCTAGGTCACTCAGATAACCCCGCAAGGCGTTGTGTGCATGTAGACACTCGATGGTGTCAAAATGGCAGGATATTTCAATGGTAGCCAAGCACCAACTCCCTACTCTTATTACTCCGCAGTTACCAACCCTTCAATGGAAACCCAAAGTGGCCTCTGCCACACGAATACTGCATAGGCGAAAGGAAAGCAAAAGCTTCACGCGACAACCCCTTGTCCCCCAACCACAACCCATGGTCCATACCAATGATATACCCTCGTCGATGTTAGACCCATCATTATTGTTGAGATATCGAGCTCTAGTGAGGCGGTGGACACTGATGACCCGCCTGGGGGATAGGCCCCGCACTTACACCACTGGCATGGTTGGTGAGATCTTAGGTGATATGCGGCCAGTGGGATGACAGGCTGTGTGATAGCCATTCTAGAGACTGGCATAGTTATAGCGCCAGCTCATTTAGTCGGGTTCACATTATAGAGAACCCGTGTATGTATTGGTTGAGTACCTTTCATATTGTGTGTACTCTTATCTTGTATATGGTGTGTTGAGTGTTGAGTAGAGAAGAAGAAGATTTTCAGCCTCTCACCTTGTGTGTTCTCTATTAGGGTTTTGTGAGTGTGTGTGTGTGCTTGCAAGAGCTCAAGCTCTCTTCCCCCCTGCATCTTTTCATGGTATCAGAGCCTGGTTCGTGCTAAGGGCTGAGCTGCAAGCAAGAGAACCACAGGAAGCGGTACGAGGGTAAGAGCTACAACTACTCTTCCCTATTGTGTTGGTGACTACACCCTTGTCGGGAGCTCTACGGGAGGCACCGGCAAACGATCTCTGATTGAGGAGCTTTCTTCGCGGGAGTGAAGCTATAGGGCAACTATACAGTCCGGGCTGAAATTTCCGGGCCGGAAACGCGTTTCGGGCGCGTCTGGACCTCCGTTTTTCAGAAAGCAGGCGATTTCGAGCACTGCGGGTAAGTCATCGATTCTCTGCAGAACTCTGTTTTAAGAACTGCAGGAAGACAGATTGACTGTGCAGACACTGTGGGTGATGCAAAGAGGTCTACAGTTGCCATTGGGTATATGTATGTGCATTGAAGTCACTGGTTGTGACATTTGAGAGTACTACAGTACCGCTGTGCAGAAAATACAGCATTTGTGCAGAAAAACCAGAGTGCAGTTTCTGGTAAAATTATGTGTTTAGCAAGATGTCTAATGATGGCATAACACAGATTGTGGCTGAGAAGCTGGATAAGAATAACTTCCATGCTTGGAGGTTCAGGTTGACAAATTTCCTTATGGGAAAAGGCTATTGGGACTACATAGAAGGTGAGCATGAAGAGGCACCGGAGATACCGGATATAAATCCGACTGCTGCAGATGTGAAAGAGTTTAAAGACTGGAACCAAGGAGCGAGGAAAGTCATGTATTGGCTCTCCATTAGTATACAGGACACCATGATTGGGCACATTCAGGATGCCAAGTCCCCCAAGGAGGCGTGGGACACCTTGGTAAAGCTTTATGAAACAAATACCAAGGCACGTAAGATACAGTTGAAGAATGAACTTCATACTGTCGAGAAAAAGAGCATGTCTGTGAATGACTATGCGTTGAAGATAAAGGGCATTGTGGAATCCCTTGCATCTATTGGTGTATCAGTAGATGATGATGACAAGGTGGAAGTCTGTCTACGTGGTCTCGGGCCACAATACAAGGCGTTTAAGACGTCTATCCAGACTCGGGAAAACATTCCCAACTTTACAGATTTGGTGTCTATGCTGATTATCGAAGAGAAGAACTTGGGTGAAGACCAACAGTCTTCACAAAGCAAAAACAGTTCAGAGCAACAGGCCTTCTACACGAGTTCAGGAAGAGGACGAGGTAGAGGAGGCCGTGGACGTGGTCAAGGAGGTGGCCGAACAGGTAATCAGAATTATGGCCAGCAGCAGCAGCAACAACAACAACAGTCCCAGAATCAACAACAACAACAACACGCAGGTGGAAGAGGCAGATTCAGAGGCAGGGGGAGTCAAAGAGGCCGTGGAAATTGGCAAAGGCAATATAATGATGCACGTGAATGCTACTATTGTGGTAAGCCAGGACATGTGCAGTCAGAATGTTATAAGAAGCAGGCTGACATGCAAAATGGGAAAGTGCAGCAAAACAACTATGCATCCTCAAGCAGAAATAATGAGGACAATGAAAGGTTGTTTGTTATGCAGCATGTTGTAAATGCCATGTCTGAAAATGTTGATGCAGCACAAAAAGATAATGTATGGTATGTGGACTCAGGCGCTTCGAACCACATGACGAGTCATGGGGAGTGGTTCAAGGAGATGAAGAACCCGGAAAGACCAGGTTTTGTGGAAACAGGGGATGACACTGCTCATCCAATTGCCCACGTTGGAGATGTGCCATTATCTATGCAGGATGGCAAAGTGAAGTACCTTGCAGATGTACTTCATGTACCGAACATAACAAAGAATCTGGTTTCAGTTGGCCAGATGATTGAGCAGGGTTTGCAGGTTCGGTTTAACCCTGATGGGTGTTATGTTGAAGATTTCAAAGACAAGTGCAGGTTGGTTGCAAAAGGCAACAGAGTGGGCAGAATGTTTACGTTGGATGTAGACATGCCTGAAATGAGTGCTGCGATGTTTGCAAATGGTTCAGGAGTTGTTGCAGACACAGACATATGGCATAAAAGAATTGGACATGTAAATGTGCAGAGATTGAAGTCTATGCAGACAAAAGGAATTGTGACAGGGCTGCCAAAATTTAAAGTGGAAGGTATGCAGAAAATCTGTGAAGCATGCCAATTTGGGAAGCAAACAAAGCATGTGTTTCCACGTAATAGATATGTGAGCAGAAATGCACTAGATGTTGTGCATTCAGATGTATGGGGTCCTACGAAGACCGTTTCTATGGGAGGCTGCAGGTACTATGTCACTTTCATTGATGACCACACAAGGAAAGTGTGGGTATATTTCATGAAGGAGAAGAGTGAGGTGTTCACTCACTTTCAGAATTTCAGAATTTTGGTTGAAAAGCAAACAGGAAAATATGTAAAGTGCCTAAGGTCAGATGGAGGGGGAGAGTACTTCTCCAATGAGTTCTCTGAATTTTTGAGGAAGAATGGTATTCGGAGACAATATACATGCAGATACACTCCGCAGCAAAATGGAGTTGCTGAGCGGAAAAACAGGCACATTGCTGAGATTGCGCGAGCATTAATGGAAGAGAAGAATATGCCGCATTGCTATTGGGCTGAGGCTGTTTCTACAGCAGTATACATCATGAACAGGACTCCAACTGCAGCCATACATGATGTAACTCCAGAGGAGAAGTTTACTGGCAGAAAACCAGATTTGTCTCATCTGAAAGTTTTTGGATGCATTGCATATGTGCATGTGCCAGATGAGCTGAGAACTAAGCTAGATCCGAAAGCTGAAAAATGTGTGTTTATTGGATATTCCCTTGAGCAAAAGGGATACAGGTGTTATAACCCTGCTACACGTGAGTTGAGGGTAAGCAGGGATGTTGTGTTTGATGAGATGAGTAGCTGGTATGCTGCTGGAAAAGAAGCTATTGGGGCTGATGTGAGTGGAAGTGTGGTTGCACAGAATGCAGGTCAGCAATCACAGTCTTTGAGTGGACCAGGAGAGTCCTCATCTAGTGGGTCTATTGATAGACCATGGAGTGGCAGGCTGCGTCATAATACCAGTCCTGCAAATGTGATTAGTACATCACGTAAAGGAAAAGAGAAAGTGGTTGAGCCCCTTGGTATGCCTGACATTTCTGCAGGGCATTCTCATGTTGATGGAGAGTCTAGTGGCTCAGATATGAGCCTTGATGAGGAGCTTGGGATCCCAGCTATGAGAACACCTGGTGTAAAGAAGGCTATGGAAGCCATGAATGAAAAGCTGCGAAGATCAGGGAGAGTGAAGAACCCTGTGCAGAGATTTACATATGATGGTTATGTGGCACATCACTATGCATATATGGCAAAGGTTGTGCAGGTTGTTGAGCCCACATGCATTGATGAGGCTGTTGGAAATGTGTGTTGGGAGAAAGCTATGGATGAGGAGATGGATGCACTATATGGAAATGAGACTTGGGATCTAGTGCAATTGCCTGAAGGCAAGAAAGCCATTGGATGCAAGTGGGTGTACAAAGTTAAACATAACAGTGATGGAAGCATAAACAGGTACAAGGCTAGATTGGTAGCCAAAGGATATACGCAGACATATGGGATTGATTATGAGGAAACTTTCAGCCCAGTTGCCAAGATGGCAACGGTGAGAGTTGTGATAGCAGTGGCTGCGTCAAAGCAATGGTCTTTACATCAGATGGATGTAAAGAATGCATTCTTGCATGGGGATTTGCAAGAAGAGGTGTATATGTTGCAGCCACCTGGTTATGAGGATGTGGGTCACCCCGAGCATGTTTGCAGGTTGAAGAAAGCCTTGTATGGCTTAAAGCAAGCACCAAGAGCATGGTCTGACAAGATTTCTGACTATCTTGTCACTATTGGCTTTCATGTAGCCAATGCAGATTTCTCATTGTATGTGAGACATGGTGATAGAGGGGTTGTGCTTGTTGTCATCTATGTAGATGACTTGATCATTACGGGGGACCATGATGCAGAGATCTTTGATGTAAAGATCTTGCTAAGACAGAAGTTTGAGATGAAGGATCTGGGGGAGCTCAGATATTTCTTGGGCATTGAGGTGATTAGGTCACCACATGGTATTGGATTACTGCAGAGACAGTATGGCTTGGACATGTTGTCCAAGTATGGTATGACAGGCTGTAAGCCTATTTCTGTGCCATTGGATCAGAATGGCAAGTTGAGTGCAGATTCAGGAGAGATCTTGGAGGATCCTACTATGTACAGGAGCATAGTAGGAAGTTTGATCTACATGACGATCACCAGACCAGATTTGAGCTATGCTGTTGGGTTGGTGAGTCAGTTTATGCAGGTTCCACGGAAACCGCATTTGGATGCAGTCAGACGCATACTGAGGTATGTGAGGTCTACTTTGCATTGTGGACTATTCTATGAGACTGGGACAGAGATATGTGTACATGGGTACACAGATGCTGATTGGGCTGGTAGTATCTCAGATAGAAGATCTACCAGTGGATTCATGTTTTCTTTGGGGAGTGCTGCTGTGACTTGGAGCAGCAAGAAGCAGCCTACGGTTGCTCTATCGAGTACAGAGGCCGAGTACAGAGGAGCTGCTATGGCAGCATGTGAGGTAGCTTGGTTGAGAAAGCTACTTGGAGATTTGGGTCTATCAGTGGATAGACAAGTTGTCATTTTCTGTGACAACATTAGCAGTATACAGTTGGCCAGGAACCCAGTCTTTCATGCTCGTACGAAGCACATAGAGGTCCATTACCACTTCGTCAGAGAGAAGGTCTTGGCAGGAGACCTTGACCTTGTTTATGTCAGCACAGAGGATCAGGTAGCTGACATCTTCACCAAAGCATTGGGTACAGAGAAGCTCCGCAGATTCAGAGCTTCGCTTGGTGTACATGAGATGGAGTTGAGCTCGAGGGGGAGTGTTGAGATATCGAGCTCTAGTGAGGCGGTGGACACTGATGACCCGCCTGGGGGATAGGCCCCGCACTTACACCACTGGCATGGTTGGTGAGATCTTAGGTGATATGCGGCCAGTGGGATGACAGGCTGTGTGATAGCCATTCTAGAGACTGGCATAGTTATAGCGCCAGCTCATTTAGTCGGGTTCACATTATAGAGAACCCGTGTATGTATTGGTTGAGTACCTTTCATATTGTGTGTACTCTTATCTTGTATATGGTGTGTTGAGTGTTGAGTAGAGAAGAAGAAGATTTTCAGCCTCTCACCTTGTGTGTTCTCTATTAGGGTTTTGTGAGTGTGTGTGTGTGTGCTTGCAAGAGCTCAAGCTCTCTTCCCCCCTGCATCTTTTCAATTATTAGGCTACCTTGGAGTACTCCCAAGCAGTCCCTAACCTCTCCATTCTTAGATACTCCCTCATTACCAACCTCTGAACGCCCCAAGGAAATACCGACCTTGCCATCACTTGATTGGAACTGTCTCCTCCATTTGGCAAATTGGGCATGGAGTCAGAAAAATCCCACAATGGGGTGCTGGCAACATAGCCCACGGCTACAAAAACTATTTGCAAGGTGCCCTAAAAGAAATTTCCTATTTGCCACGATCGTACCAAACAAAGCCACACCCGTACCATTCTCCTTAGACTTTGCCCACGGCTGTACCAACCTCAACTTCAAATGCCACAGTCATACCATTCTCACTCACTTTTTCCACGACCATACCATTCTACTTTAGTATTGCCACCATGGCCATTCCAACCTCAGCTCCAAATGCCACGACCGTACCAACCTCAACCTGAAATGCCACGGCTGTCCCAAACAGATGGCACGCCCGTACCAAACGAAGCCACGCCTGTTTTCCAACCTCAGATCCAAATGTTATGCTTGTACCATTCACAAGTGTATGCCTATTTCCTGGAAATGCCATGCCCGTACCATCTGCTTGCCACGGCCATGTCCTTCTGATATGAAAACTATAAATATGGGCCCACCCCTCTCATTTTCTCACTTTCTACTTTCATCCTACCCGAACTCTTACCGAATTTTTTCTCAAGCTTTCCCTTTCTGTCCATCATCCATCACATATGGCCAAAACTTCCGACTCCTCCCTGGAGATTCACAAGCACCCCACCCTCAGGAAGAAGCACCTAGCAGGGGGACGCTTTGAGGAGTACCCAATTTTCACATTTGGGGGAGCAACTTATGAAGCAAGTCAGTGGTCACAAAGTCTACTCCCTTATGAATAATAATCATAAGGTTGAGCATAAGATTTTGTATTATACTGGACCCTGCTAACAAAGCTATTTTTGCTGATGCAGATGTTGTAGCTTGCCTAGAGCAGTTGGGGCTCGGTGGGCTGCCAACTATGGAGGCTTGGGGACCCGACCTATAGAACTGCCTGTACTTTACAAAGACATACGATGCCAACCAGTCCATAGATCAAGTGCTCGATATTGATGGATAGGTGCACACAATCCATCTCAGTGTCGTCTTGGTCCGAGAAGCTCTCCACCTCTCTAGAATGGAACAACCCTATGTGCGGCTCACCAACGCCCCCACAATTGACTCACGGCACTTTCAAGGGAAGCACCACCAAGGATGGAGTGGAGTGGGGAAATATTACTCAGGAGGAGCTCGTGATGCCAGCCAAGGCACTCTCATTTCAACTGACAACACGGTGGACTGACTGATTTAGCAAGTGCAATATCTTGACCCCACACTGGCCAGAGTCCACCAAAGAATGCCGTCAATTGGGCCAAATATTTGCATAAGAAGCTACACGCAATATGTGCTAACCCCCAAGGAAATCTCACAGTTCCCACCCTGCTCACAAAAGTCCTCCACCACGTCGGTGGATGGGAGGAGCTCCCTAGGGCAATGTAGGCTCATAGGGCCAGATGAGGTACCTATGTCTCTATCTCCTCCCCAATCCTCTCCCACCTCTTTGCTCCCGAAATGCCATGACCCGGACCCCAAAGGGATAGAGCACCTTCCCCCAATCGAGCTAGGGTCCCACTCCAGAAGAACTGGAAGCTGCTAAAGCCCACAACGCAATGCCACTAAGGAGGAGGCACAACAACAGGCATTTTTGGATCAAAACCTCTTTGAAATCGCACCACCCGCCGCAGGATCTTCACCATACCCTCCTCATCACTCCAAAGCAGGTCCCTCCTCTCCTCCCTCGTCCCACATAAATACTGTGGAAACCCTCCACTGGGCATGCACGGGCAATTTCAAATCCCGGGAAGCATATGCCAAGAGGAGGAGGCACAACAACAGGCATTTTTGGATCAAAACCTATTTGAAATTGCACCACCCCGCAGGATCTTCACCATACCCTCCTCATCATCACTCCAAAGCAGGTCCCTCCTCTCCTCCCTCGTCCCACATAAATACTGTGGAAACCCTCCACTGGGCATGCACGGGTAGTTTCAAATCCCGGGAAGCATATGCCAAGAGTGTCTGCACATCACACAAGGAAGTACCAGACTTTGCCCAGGGCTTCTCTCACATGGCCCGAGAACTCATCACGCAGATAACAGACTGCATCTATCGCGAGCAAGAGATTTCTACACTGGTGCAGCAACAAATGTTGCTTGCCAAAGGCTCAGGAGGGAAGAATGCAAAGGACCTCTATAGATCCACCCTCAACAACATTCATCTCCAATAGGTCCTTGATGAAAAGGAGTATCTATTGGCCAATGCCCTCTCCTCCATTTCAGAGCTCCAGCACTAGCTCCAAGTAGCACAAGAGGCAGCACAGCGGGCCAACCACGACCTCGCTCTCACCCAAGCCGCAGCCCAGGACTTCCAATAAAGAGCCACAACCGCGAAAGAGGCCCTCAGAACCACTCTTGCTTCCAGCGCTACTGCAAGATTACATAGGAGACACTCCACCACACAAAGAAGCGTAGCTGGAAGCCGCGGAGGCAAGAGCCGCACACCCACCACTCACACCCTCTGCCCCTGCTTCTAGCTCAATCGAGAGGAAGGTCGACACACTCATGGACACTCATGGACAAACCTCTCTCCCGCACCTCCTATGCCTACATCCTCACCAAGCTCCTACTCCATAGCATCACCCTCCTGGCTCTCTTCTTCTTCCAGGGCCAAATTTCCTTCACCCACCCCCACATCTTCTTTGAGTTTCCTACCCATCCTCTCCAAGAGAACTTCATTAGTTGGTCCCACCTCCTACGCTTTAGGCAACCCACTAGGCAACCCACGGACCAGAACGATGCAATCGACCTCTCAGTCTTGGATGGGCTCTGTCCTTACCCCTACCCATCCCAACGAACAGCCAAAGTCCTCTCAGTCTTGGATGGGCTCTGTCCTTACCCCTACCCATCCCAACGAACAGCCAAAGTCCTCTGCTACCTCCACCGCAAAGGCTAGGAGATTGTCCATGCGACATATCGATCCCTCTAGCGCGACGAGATGAGCTCTCGCCATACTCCGCAGAGCAGGCCTCCTCATACTTTATCACAGATGTCATCTACAAATGGAGGTCATGCAAGCCACGGGCATCATGCAATTCGATGACTCGCATGTGGCATTTCCCATGGAGCTCACCCCCAAGGTAATGTTACAAAAAAGTTTTGGGTTGTCATTGGCACGGTGGCCAATTTACTGGAATAGCTTTCTCGCATGTTGTCATTGAGAAAGATCCCCATTTGTAGGCCTGATCAAAGGTGGAAGGATCCTTGACCAACATGTGGTCATGAAGCCTTGGATTATGCAAGCCTAAGAGGAAACAATCTATTAAGTGCTTGTCACTCAATTTTTCCCTCTCTTCGCAAAACAAATCCTTAAGGTAAAAAATGGTCTTTTGAGGCGTGATATGCATGTAAAAACGACCCTAGTGAGTCAGGGAGGTAGACCATAAGCACCACTAAAGATTTGGAAATTTTGAAAATTTTGAAAAAATAATTTCAAGATATTTTTTGGGGGACGGTACGTCCGTACGCTTAGAAACATATGCTTATATGCTTTAGGAAGATACGATCGGGCAAAAAACATTTAGAAAAAATTTTTTTCAAGACGGTATGCCCATACGCTTAGAAGCATATGCACATACACTTTAGGAAGGTACGTTCGTGGCCTTACAATCGTGGTAATTTTTTTCGTGAAAAAAACTTTTAGGATGGTACGGCTGTACAATTAAGAAGGTACATCCGTACGCTTTAGGTACGATTGTACACTTAGAAAGGTATCGCATACGGTTTAGGAAGGTACGACAATACACTTAGGAAGGTACGACCATACACTTAGGAAGGTACAACCGTGAAAATTGTTTTTTTTTAATTTATTGGGAATGGTATGTCTGTACACTTAGGAAGGTATGCTTGTTTGCTTTAGGTTGGGACGGCCATGCACGTAAGAAGGTACACCCATACATTTTAGGTTGGTACAGTCGTACGCTTAGGAAGGTACGATCGTGGGCAAAGTTTTTTTCGAATTTTTTTGGGGCAAAATGCTCGTACGCTTTTAAAGGTTGGTACAATCATATGCTTTAGATTGGTACATCCGTATGCTTAGGAAGGTACGACCGTGGACAAATTATTTTAGAAAAAAACTTCTTTTTGGTTAGTACGTCCGTACACTTAAGAAGGTTTGCTCGTAGGCTTTAGGTTGGTACAGCCATACGCTTAGGAAGGTATGACTATGGTAATAAAAAATTTTGAATTTTTTTTTCCCGTGAAGGTACGTCCTATGCTTACGAGCATATGGCCATGGCCTTAGGTGTGAATGGTCGTGGGTGGCAAGTTTGAAATTTGAATTTCAAATTGGAGGGAAGTGAGTTGGGGACAACTAAGATCCCCTCATTAATGCAAGGTAGGTGGAAAAAGGCTAAAGTTAGAGGTTACCTCTAAATTAGTGGATTTTGACTAATTTAGAGGCACTCTAACTTAACTAAAGATTAATTCTTCTTAATCCCACTATTAATCACCATTTAATCATCTTCTTTGCTCTCTAATTACTTCCTGATGGTGAGGAGTTTAGGGATGGGAATTTGATAGGTGGATTTTTTTTCGCTCTCTTTAAGTTCATCGTCACTAAATACACTAACTAGTAGATTAGTGAAAATTAGTGAAAAGTAAGAGACAATTTATGGTTTTTTAAGGTTTTTTTATAGATTAGGGTTCTATCTAACATTGCTAACCTACTTATGCAAAGTAATTAAGCAAAAGGAACAAGATTAAGCTAAAAATTAAGAAAAATAGTCTAGATTTAAGCAAAATCCCTCTTGATTAGGCTCTCTAGACACCCCACCCAAATCTCAAGTTTTTTCACTCAAACTTGTAGTAATCCTACTCTAAACGCAAAGCTATGAATAAATCACAACAAAAACATAAAAATATCCATACAAAATATCAAAATATATTAAAAAACCAAAAAATAACATGCCAAAGAGCTTACCTGGCACCGGTCAGGCTAGGAGACTCCATCAGATTCGAAGCAAAGAAAGCTTTGAAAAGTAGTGGATTGGCTCTCCTCAACAGCGGCACCAAAGATGTTAAGCTCACCCTAACGTGTTGTGGAAAGTGGCCTATCCGCCGCCGCCGCCGAGCTTGAGAAATGCTCAAGAGCTCCACCGTAGCTACTCATCATTGTCGTCCTCCCGCACTCATTATCACACCCAGGAAGTTGCTCTAATCCAATGGGTGATGCAACCTCTCTTGCAAAGATCGTGTGAAATCTCCACGGAAGACAAACGCGTTGGTAACCTAGTATTGCACAAATGGGAGAATGAGTTACAAACAAGAGAAATTGGCTTTTATAATTCCAAGCCTTTTCCCACTATGCCGCCCGAGAGTAAGTGACCCGAGGCGCCCAAAACATAGTCACAAGGCCTTTCTCTATGGTTTGGCCAACTGACCAAGACCCTCTTGTCTGTCCTTCGAAGCTCAATATTTGGGAGTGTCTTTAGGGTGTTTCCCTAATCAAATGATGAGATTTACAATATATTAGCGGTGCCCATTACATAAGTGTGTAAACATAGTTGTTGGAGGATGCACAGGACAGGATGGGGGGCAGCCAGGAGACCATTCATGGGCCGGAGCTAGCTGCCTGGGAGGAACTAGTGCTTCAGGTGAGAGGCCAGGATCCGTGGACTCTCCCGGAGTTTGGCAGGTTGCAGGGGAGCCTATCTTTCTCGCGCTCGGATAGACGGGCCACAGGGGTTAACCTATCCCGCATCGACAGGTTTTACATTGATGAGTGGGCCTGTGAGATAGAGGTGGCACAGTGGGCATACTTGCAGGCTCCTCGTTTTCAGATCACTATCCAGTGCTTCTCCAGATCGAGGACCCCACGAGAGGAGAGCAGGGCCAGAGCGTCCGGATTCCAGATTGTCTCATAGAGGAGCCCGAGATTGCGATCAGAGTTGAGCAGGTCTGGCAGGAGCTGCAGTTCAGGAGAGGATCGGCAGCCAGCGATCTTGCCAGTGGCTTGCAGGAGATTAGCCAGATGCTCAGACAGGCTGCCTTGGACCGGCTGGAGGCTTTCAGAGAGCAGGAGAGGAGCCTACGGAGGAGTCTAGCGTCCCTCCAGAGACTCCAGGAGAGGGATCCTACGAGCCCTTGGATCTCAGAGCAGATGGAGTCAGCTCGCACGGAGATCAGATCCATCGAGGAGAGGAGGGTGGAGTTCCGATTCCATGCTCGGGCTTCCTTTTGGACACAGGCTGGGGACAGAGTGACTCGTGATTTCTTTGAGGCGACAGGGCCTCGCTTCAGACGAGAGGGTCTCAGGCGTCTCCGACAGGCTGATGGCCAGGTTGTAGTGGATCCCCCCAGGGTTCGGGCTATAGCCACAGATTTTTACAGGGACCTTCTCTCTGCTGAGCCAGCAGATGACAGGGTGAGAGAGGCTCGGGAGGCAGTCTGGAGCTTCACAAGACCGGTTGTGCCGGCCCATTTACAGCACTCCCTTCTCTCCCCCTTCTCGGATACGGAACTGGAGGAGGCTCTTCAGGCATTACCTCAGGGCAAATGCCCAGGAGAGGACGGTCTTTCGGTGGCGTTCTTCCAGAGGTACTGGGGCCTCTTACACAGGGGCTTCAGATTGGCATTCCAGGAGATTATGGAGTCAGGAGTCATGCCGGACAGCATGGCTGAGGGTTTGATCCACTTGATCCCCAAAGAGGGAGGAGACAGACTGGAGAGTTTGCGGATGACACTGCTGTCTATCTTCAGGGAGGTGAGGAGAACCTCCGCCGCTTCGCCTTAGCCATGGACAGGTTTTGCAGAGCTTCGGGCGCTTTGATCAACTGGCACAAGTCGTGTGGGCTGTGGGTCAGCTCTATGCCCCCCCCGACTTGGAGGCCAGTTGATGGTTTTCAGTGGCTGCCCCCTGGCACTACAGTGCGTTATTTGGGATGTTATGTGGGCATTGACATATCTCCGGAGCAGCAGATAGCCCCCCTTCTTCTGAGCATTCGGAAGAAGCTTCTGTATTGGAGTACCGCTCGTTTATCTCTGGCTGGCCGAGTAGTTGTGGCCAACCAGGTTCTGCTTGCTACTATGTGGTACATCACTTCCTGCTGGGCCTTCTCTCGGGCATGCATTGGCCAGGTGCAGCGGCTCATCAGGAACTTTCTTTGGTCCGGTGGCGACGGGCGGCCCGCCAGGGCCAAGGTGGCATGGGCGATGATCACTCAGCCGAGGGAGAGAGGCGGCCTGGGCATTGTTGATCCTATTTACCAAAGCCGAGCATTGCTTGGCAAGTTGGTAGTTCGTGGCCTCCTGCCAGGCGCGCTGAGCCGTGGAAGGAGTTTCTTGTTTCCAGGATGCTCAGCCGCACCCCTTCTCTTAGCGGCCCCTGGACCCCCAGCATTAGGTGGATCTTTACAGAGCAGCGATCCAGAGGAGTGGGCCTTGGCTTCGAGGAGCGTTTTGCAGCTAGCCTTCTGAGGGCCTGGTCGCATCTGAGGCCGTCACTCTTCCAGACTCCTCCGGGCACCGATGAGGAGCGCCTGAGGCAGCCATTGATCTGGAACCCCTTGATTCGACTTCCCAGTGGCCATATGGTTGGATCGCGGTCTCACGTGTCGTGGGGCCCTTTGAGCTCCGGCCCAGCCCAGTCCCTAGACGACTGGATATGTTTTCAGCAGCTGCCTCTAGAGGCTCAGGAGAGGAGACTCAGTGGGATGAGGGGCAGAGAGTTGATGAGACAGGACATTGAGGCGGCCATCCCCCGGGAGTGGCGGACCCCAGTACAGGACCCTCCACCTCCACAGTGGATGGGTGTCTTTACTCGGCATGAGATCCTTCTAGCGGTCTGCGGCATTGCGGAGAGAGTCGCCCCACTCACTTTCGAGGTGGGAGAGGGTGGCCAGCTTCAGAGGACACGACTAGATTTGGATGGGCTCCAGGGTTGTATTCTTCAGAGGGTGCGGGTGGTCAGCTTTCATCAGAGACAGTGGCATGTAGACCCCTCACCGGCCTCGATAGGGGAGGACTGTTCTTGGAGATTATGGGCTTGGGACAGCAGGCCTCTTATTCGCCTTCATCAGTGGGATCCAGGTGAGTGGTTTTGGCGAGATCCCTACTTGGCCCCTACCAGCCCAGGCATCCCCTTTTTTCAGTACATAGCGAGGCTGGGGCGACGGATTCAGAGGCACAGGATCGCGAGCACCCCGGCGGCGGCCGAGCATTGGCGGCGACAGGGGCTCTCCCCTGCCTTTCTTAGGGACTTCTGGCAGCGCCTTTGGGCCAGCTTCCGGCCCCGGAAGGTGACGCTTTTTCTCTGGCTCACAGCGCATAGAGGACTGGCTGTGGGGGCATGGCTAGCTTTTGGCAGACACCCAGCGTCCTGCCCTCGGTGCGGCCATGCACAGGAGTCGCAGTGGCACTGCTTATGGGATTGCCCACAGGCTCAGCAGGTCTGGCAGCGCGCTCTCAGGATGGTTTTTGCAGGCTCACCAGGTGAGATGCTGGTGACGTGGGGTGCGGTGGCTTGGGCCACGGACAGCGGCCCGGCCCTTGGATATGAGGACGTCCCTGGCAGCGCGACCATCCAGGTCTCTGACAGGGCGATGGCGGTGGTTCCGACGCCAGACTTCTCATCGGCAGCCCCTCAGGAGGGGGTCGGGCACAGATGGGAGATGATCAGCAGCATGACGGCTTGGCACATATGGAGAGCCCGATGCAGGGAGGCCATTGACCGCCAGGCGACTCCACCGGCGGAGGTCATACAGGCCCTCTGGGTGGACATCATTCACACCTTGGGGGAAACTCCAGGGCGACTCGGATCGCATGAGAGGGCGCCGCAAGGCTTTCCTCTGCACTTGGCACCCTGGCCCTTTCCTCACCGCGAGGGGCCAGGATGTCACTTGGCACTACAGGCCTCCAGTCTGGCTTTTCTCACCTTCCATATGTACTACTAGGTAGCCCCCCCCAGAGAGCGGCCAGCCACGGGGGTGGAGCTCAGGAGTTCACTGTGTTTTATCCCTCCTTGCGAGGTGAGCTTTGTAGCCTTATGGCGTTTTCTCATTAACTAATAGAAGGATCTTTTTCCCGAAAAAAAAAAGTGTGTAAACATAGTTGTCGTAGGAATGTGTTAACCAATATGTGGTTAACAAGCATATCCTCATTTTCATGTAATCCCAACATAGAGATGAAAATGAAATATAAATTCTTGGAAGCTCCAAGTATGGTTTTCCACCAATCTCTCTCTCTTTTTTAGAAATCAAGGCAGGTGCACATTGGCTCTGTGTTGATGTGCACATCATAATTTCCTCCATTGTTTGTTACTGATTCGAATAGACAATGTTGGAGAGATTTAATTATCCTCTCCCTAATCACAATTGCATGCATTGTCTCTAAACTTGTTATTCTCTCTGATGCCTCCTTAGATATCCCATGTCTCCACTTAGACGATCTTGTTGCACTTGGATGAGGTGGATGCTCCTCGAAAGATTGAGTTATTATCAATGATTGGGATGTTCCTCAAAAGATTAAGTTCCTTCACTACCAATGATTGGGATGTCCCTTGCTCCAAAAGCCACATTTATTGGTGTTGCGGTGCTAATGGTTGAGATGTTCCTTGGTATAGAAGCCACACTCATTGTTTTTGGGGTATAGGTTGACATCATTTGTAGCTTGAAACCAACATTTATTAGTATGTCTATCTCCAAATGTGTGATATTTGTCCCTACATCCACCTTCCACACCTCTGGAAATTCAGGGTTGTAAACAATATTAGGAACAACGTGCCATGTGTGCATGACATTATCAGGGTAGAACCACATCATTTGGGGATTTGGACCTCCAAACTTAGGATGCCATCTCTTCAAGTAGAAACATGGAGATTTCACCCCTCTTGAGAACTTCTAAATATATTAGTTTCACTTTTTCACACTAGGCACTTCAGTTTGGAATTGGATGGAATTCTTTGTATTGCCCAGAGAGCACAATTTACAACCACTTAAACAACAGAGGGGATTATAGGAGTTAGAGCCCATTATCCTATTACTGATGCCATTTGCATATGCAACATTTCATATTGGATTCATTTCTTAAGGATTGATTCATCTATTCCCTTTAATTGTAGTTCCATTGCTTGTAGCTTCATTCTCAAAACTAATTTTCCATGGCTTTCCTCTTTGCATATGATATCTATTCTCCACCATGTACCCTAGTCAATGAGACATAGTTTCCACCTTATCACTAGAAGGCCCACTCCTCTTCCTCTCTAAATAGTCTCCTATCACCATGTATATTTCATGGCTCCTTAAATATTGGTGTTCCTATGACTGCTTCATGCTCTATCTATGTAATCTATGGTGTCATGGGTGTACTTTGATTTGCCACCCCCTCTGGACCAAAGTTTCCAAGTTGGGTTCATCCTACCAAATATAAGCATGTTGCTTTGTACTCTATAGAAATGTGTTTGCCATGACGGAGAGATTGGTAACACAATGTTATGTTGTCATTGTACCCCTCCTCAATCAACCAACTTCCATGCATGCTATCTCTACAAGGTTGGATCTTGGAGCATGCACGTCCTACAAGGGATGTATGCAAGGTTGGGTCTTGGAGTGTGCACACCCTTAAAGGCTTCATTACTTGAGTCAAAGAATAGTACAAAATCAAGAAGTATTATCCCCAATGATATTTTTTACATTTTAATTTAAGGAATATTAGTCAACTCTTAGTATACCATACTGCAATCATCTAGCTGCCCTAGTGTGCAATGTGCACTTCCCACCAACTTAGCCAAGTTTCTATGGAAATTCACCCATGCATTGCCTTACTCCATGGGGATCTAACCGCAACCCATCTTTGAAGAAGGCAAACCCACTGCATCAGTACTGCTTTAGTGAGACTGCAATGTGATCTACCCTACGTATAGTGGAAATAATCTAGGTTGTGTTTTCTAGCAAGGTACTAGTGGCCCATGACATTTATGTCTTGCAGAGAGCACATCACTATGATATTGGCATTAGGGCACCTAACTTCTCATGCATGCATTTTTCCAATGTGAAGCATGTTAAGGTTGCATAGCATTTGATTCTTTCCATTGAGGTTACGTACATTTCAAGGCATATTGTTTGATAGGTCCACTAGGTAGGGTTTTGCACATGGACTTTATGCTAAACTTGTTGAAGAGCCTAACCAGTCAGGTTGGTTTGGAATTGATGTCGAGACCATGGGGCCTTGGATGCGGGTGGCTTCTATGGGGCCTTGGATGCGGGTGGCCTCTATGGTGTACCTGGGAGATCCTAGCTTCATGGATCACCTTGGATGTGATTGTTCTATGAGATTGGGTGCCACTATAGTGCTTTGTCTTGGAGGAATTGCTATGCATGGGGATGATGTTGTTGGTGGATGTTAATGGGGAGGCTGGTGGTTACCAGGGTGTGGACTTGATGGTGTAAGTAAACCTATTCCTATGGTTGCCAATGTGGGTAGTATTTTTGGAACTCATTTTAGCTGATTTGGGCTCTATTTGGGTGATTTTTATGGAGGTAGAATGAGTAAGAGAGCACCTTGGTGGATGTTTGGGCTTGATTTTGGTCGGTGATGCTAGGATTTGGGAGCCCTAGATCCTGAGTGATGGTCTTTTATCATGAGTGGAACCATTTTTGTGTGGGAGGTGCTCTTATGCTCATTGGTAGGAGTGTGATGCTAATTTGCACATGTTTCATCGCATTTTTGGTGTAATCACCATTATCATCATCTTGATCATGGTTCTCCTTCTCATCTCCTCCTCTACATGTTCGTTGTGTACCTACGTTTTTGGATAGCAAAAACGATTCATCTTTCTCCTTCGACCATGCGCAGTGTATATGTGGTGGTCATTTCTCAGATTGTCATATAGACGAGCATGTGAGCTTAAGAGTGTTGTCTGAAATGGTTAATCGTGTAAAGAGTCATTGTTGATCGGATTTATCAATGAGTTGTTTGCGATTGGTTGTTTACGACATGTTTGTGGACAACCTATTTCTACTACTATTGTTACATTAGGATGTGGACCAGTACATGTGTTGTAGACAATCTATTGTGTGTATTGGTTGTGGACCACTTGTGATGGAAAAAGGACAAAAGGACCAAATGTATGAGAGATCAAGAGCAAATCAGCACAACATGAAATGGGTGAATAAGTGTATGTATGATGGTGAATGAAATCCAGTACAAGGGGCCCTCTAATGTGAGGGTGTTGAATAACGATGATGAGCAACGAGGGCTGCTGTCCCGACGATGTGAACTGATGGAGCAGAGAGGAATGCTATCCCAACGATGTAAACTAATGAGCAGAGAGGGCTGATGTCCCAACGATGTCAAATGTAGATGAGCAAAGAGGGCTGTTGTCCCCCAAGGTGAGTTACAAGAGAAAAACGTTGAAGTGTTGGAGGGTAGAGAGTGGGATATTATCTCAAGATATGCTACAATAGAGAAACGTTGATATGATGGAGCCCCAAGCTGCTCTGCAGAGGAAGGCGAGCTGCAGAGGATCTGATGTAGAATGTCGAATAAGATGTGATGACTGCTGAACCAGAGAAGGAGGCCATCTTGCAGGTATAGGGTACTGCGCTACAAATTCAGAGAAGGAGGCCATCAATAGTAGTGTACAAAAAGTGTGGTGATGATCAACCTGATGATAATGAAGCACCGGCAGAAGCAACAGCAATAGCAATAGGCAGGCAACAAATTTATATCAATTATGTTGTTGTGTTATTGCTAATTTATGATGTGTCTATGTATATGTTGTTGGGCTGTTGGTCGGTCACGGAAAGCTGTCGACCAGCAAGACATAGAAATGCATAAATAAAATCCCTTTTGGGCTGGATAAAATGCCAAAATTGTGTATATTTTCGAACACCCACTCTTAGGCCAAAAGGGGACCATGAGAGAATATGGTAAGTGGGTGCATAGGAACATGAAGAAGTATTTAGTTTTGGGTAAGGTTGGTTGTTATCGGGTGTAGATCATGTGCTCTTCATTTGTTTTGTAGAGTCTTTTGAGTTTGGGCTGTATTGGATCAATGCCACAATGCAAGAGGTTTTCACATGCATGAATGCCCATTTTTGGGTTTTCATTCATACATGTGCCCCAACACAAAAAACAGAATGCTATGCAAAGGGTATGCAAGATGGTAAATGCTATGCAGTGGGTTTTCACATGAGGAGTGCCCTCATGGGGTTTTGACTAACTCATGCAGCCATTACAACAATGATAAATAATCTGAAAGGAGAGGATGTTTCCCCTCTCAAGATGCTAAGGGTGATGGTGGAGGACCGATGCTAAGGGTGATGGAGGATTAATGGATTTTGTAAGGATGTCGGCATGGTTGTTCGGCCGTAGGAATGTACTGGGGGAGACTGATGGTACCAAGCTCAACCCCTTCCCTATTGGTAAAATGAAAATGAACACCAAAATGCTTGGTAGAGTTGGAAAAAATAGGATTTTGGATGAGGGCAATCGCATTGTGACTATCGACGAAGATGGTAGAAGTGGTGTCAATGGGAATGCGCATCTCCTCAAGAAGTTGATGGAGATACATAGCCTCAATGGTGGTGTCATAGAGGGCTCGGTACTCGGCCTCAGCTGAAGAACTTGCAAGGCATCTTGCTTCTTGCTAGACCAAGATAAAGGACCAGATCTAAGGGAGTACAAATAACCACCATGAGAATGCCAGGAATCGATATCACCAACGGCCCAGTTAGAGTCCATATAACCATGCAAGATGATCCCACGACTGTAGTGAAGTCCAAACATATAAGTACCCACTAGATAGAGAATAGCCGTCATTGCCGAAGTCTAATGTGGCCCCTTTGGAGCATTGAAATACTGACTTAAAATGGATGTGCAGTAGGAAATGTCAAGTCTAGAGTTTGTGAGTCATATGAGTTTCCCAACCACTTGGTGGTAGGCTCTCTCTTCATGTTGCGATGATTCCTCTTCCTTGGATAGTTTGATGGTTAGATCCAACGGGGTAGCCACCACAATGATAAAGCCATCACAAAAGTGGGAGTAATGAGTTGAAGACAATACTTTTTTTTTCACACAAAAATACCATTAGGATGTTGGACCACCTCCATGCCAAGGAAATATGAGAGAAGACCGCGATCAGTCATCTCAAAAGTTCATCTCAGTTGTGCCATGATATCAGTCACTTTGGCTTGATGTGATCCAGAGATGATGAGATCATCGACATACAACACTAGATAGCAAACCATCCCCTAATCTATGTGGAAAACCTTGGCTACGTAAAAATTTATCGATGCGATGATACCATGCTCGGGGGGCTTGTTTAAGCCCATAAAGAGCTTTATGCAGGCGGAAGACTTTGTCCTCATACCCATGGAGCAGGAAGCCTAGAGGTTGGTCAACATATACTCCCTCCTTGAGAATCCATTTAGGAAGGCACTCTTGACATCCATCTGATAGACTGGCCATGTGTGGTGTGCAGCCATATTGAGTAAGAGACAGATTGTCGTCATTCGAGCTATAGGTGCAAAAGTCTTGTCAAAGTCAATGCCTTATTTTTGGTGAAAATCTTGCACCACAAGCTGGGCTTTGTACTTGTCCAAGGTACCATAAGCTTTAAATTTGGTGGCAAAAATCCATTTGGTGCCAATGACCTTATGACGAGGGTGATTCACAAGGGACCACGTGCCATTACGGGTCAATACTTTCAAGTTCTTATTCCACGGCTTGTTTCCAGGCTGGCTGTATGATTGCCTCTTTCCATGATGTTGGCTCATCCGCCACATAGTATGTAGAAAAAGCAGAGGCAAATGAGGCACGATAAGTTAGCCTCGTGGACCGACAAGGACCGTCCAAGGGAGTATCGTGGGGAAGCATGCTTGAACCCCACATGGTCTATTGGTACTGTGACGTGAAAAATTGATATCTTTCATTGTCAATTTTGTGCATATTTTGATGGTTTCTCAATGGTAATAAGATGGAAGCTTGTCCAAGAAGATTGCGGCGCCCACAATGGAATAACGGCGTGGTGATGCGGCGGCTTGGCGGCTACCCCGATAACCACATTCTATCTTCAAATATAATGGTTTTACTTGATTTAGGGTGCACACATTGTAAATGCCACAAGTATGCTTGATAAATACTTTGGTATGGTAGATAGGCTAGTGATGTGGAAAATAAAAGTGGGCCTTCATGCTCACATGGATTTTAATTGTATTATTAATATGGTATTCACCATAAGGCAACAAGTTGGGGAGTGTGGAAGGCATGTGGAGGAGTGTGTGTAGGTGCATAATTGGGAAAGATTCTTCTAGAATGCCTACATGGAAGAGGAGAATTCCGCCATGTGTAAGTGGGATCTCCACCTACATGCCACTTAGGCTTGGCTATTATCTCATCACACTCTCAAAGTCAAAAAGTCTTCAATTTAATAATCAATAGAAGACTTAGCCTAAGAGGACAATTGATGGTGACATCTACCCTTATGTCACTGAAGGGTTGAAGATTTTTATGTTGTAATTTGTAACAATGGAAGAGAGGGTGATTCTCCACCTATAAAAGGAGCCCTCCTCTCCCTTTCAAATGAAGGAATGAGCCTCCTCAATTGAGCATTTTGTGTCATTGCCATTCTCTTATCTTTCAAACCCTTATTCAAACACTCTCTTTACATGTGAATGTCTCATTTAGCATTAGCTCCTCATGCTTAACCCAATTTTGGACCTCTTTGATGATTCATGATAAGGGGGATAAGGAGTTATTATCTTGGCGGGCCTGTGACTTCGCAAGGTAGCCCTTGCCTTATTGCCGCCCTCCTTTGGAGGTACCAATGGTTTTAGCGGTAATGAGCATGTGGAAAGACTTTGGGGACCATAGGTAAATCTTCACGATTGTCCGCTGAGCAATGTTAACCCTTACCCTCTAGCTTGAATCATGAAGGAGATGAGAGGCAAGAGGCTATGTGAAAATTGAGGTTTCATGCAAAGAGAGAGAAGTGCAGTTTTTTGTGGTCCAATACCCAAATTTCAACCGGTAATTACTCATCACTCGAGTATTGTTTTCTAAAATTGATCATATGGCTAGGAAGCTCTTTCTATGCTCTTTCCACTCATGTAACTAATTTCTTAATCCCTTACTTCATTGATGATTAGAATTTCTCCCAAAGTTGCTAATTTTTAGGCGAATTTTGGCAGTTTTATAGTCTCGTAGTAAAATGCTCATAACTTTTCGCTCGGTTATCCGTTTTTGAAAGTTTTTATATGGACGCGAACCTCTCTTCAAGCTCTACGCACCTATCTAATCATCTCTTGCATAGCCTATATGGATTTAAAACTGCAATTCTCTGTGTATCTCTGTTTTTATAGAATTTTGGCAGTTTTATAGTCTTGCAGTAAAATGCTCATAACTTTTCGCTCGGTTGCCCGTTTTTGAAAGTTTTTATATAGGCGCGAAGCTCTCTTCAAGCTCTACGCATCTATATAATCCTCTCTTGCACAGCCTTTATGGATTAAAAACTGCAATTCTCTGTGTATCTCTGTTTTTATAGCTTTTTGGCTATTCTTTCTTCTTAATCATGATTAATTTCTCCTAATCCCTTATCAAAAGGCAAACCCCATGTGTCTTATCCTCTTGTAAGTGATTGCCATATTCATTTTCTTTAATATGTTCCGTCCGAATCGCCCAATTCGAACAGATGAACCTTACCAATATTCCCCATATGTTTCCGTTCACATAATCCTGAGTCGGAAGATTTTCTTCCAACAAAGAATCGCCCTTTTGTTTGGAGCTGCAAGACTGGCAGAAATTCTTGCTTCTCCAGAGCCTTTCATCTTTCCTTCCATGAATTATGATCTCACCTTTGATGTGTATATCTTTATCCTAATCTAGGGAGAGAAAGGGAGGTGAGGAGGCTGTGAGGTTTCATACAAGTGTGTTTTGATTCTGAGAAGTGACCGAAGTCCAAACCCCAACTTCGTGTCACAGTACCAGCAAGGTAAAGGGTCCCTGGGTGGCTGTCGGAAGGACGAAGGCTCCTCAAGTGTGGCAGAGTAGTAGTTGACCGATTGGGTTCATGTGGCACAGTCGGAGAATCTTGTTTGGGTGGTATGGGCAGTGAAAGGTGAAGTAAATCCCACTCATCAAAGATAATGTCTTAATGAATAAAGACTTTGTTCGATCTTGGATCAAAAACTTTGCAAGCCCTTGATTCAGAAGAGTAGCCCACAAAAATGAGCAACTCACTCCTTGGCTCAAGCTTACCCCTCATGCCATTCAGAGTGTGTGTGTATGCACGACACCCAAAGACACGAAGATGGGAAACAGTGGGGTTTTTGCCATAAAATGCCTCAAATGGGGTCTTGTGAAGGACAACGACCGTGGGGCAATGGTTCAGAAGGTACACTCTAGTGTTGATCGATTATGACCAAAGGCGTTCATGCAGCTCTCCTGCAAAGAGCATGGAGCATGCCATATCCATCACAGCTCATTGCTTACACTCGACCACTCCATTTTGTGAGGGGGAGTTGGTGGAGGTGAGTTAGCGTTGAATGCTCTGTTCTTGCAAGAACTCGGTAAATTGATGGGAGATAAACTCACCACCATTGTCACTACGAGCAATCCCAATCAAGATGCCCATTTGGTTAGTGACTAACTAAACCCACTTGGAAAATTATTGGAAGGCATCTGATTTATGCTTCAGGAAATACACCCACATGTACCTTGAATAATCATCTACAATCAGCATGTAGTAGAGAGAACCATTCAAGGAGGGGGTTGGGGATTTCTCACTGAAGTCGAAGTGAATCAACTTGAGGATACCCTGAGCACGATGAGTAGCATGATGTGGTAATGGTGAACGATGATGCTTACCCATTTGACATGGCTGGCAGACATCCTTTGAGGCTAGGTATGCCTTAAACCAACTGGTCTCTAGACAACTCATAGAGTGTGTCATAGGGCAAGTGACCATAGCGATAGTGCCATAGTCCTTCAGTGTCCAAAGGAGCTCTGGTCACATAGGCACAAACCCTATGAAACTCATAACTAGAGATGGAGTAAAGGCGGCACCAAAGAAGTTAACAGTGGTATCAAAGCAATCTGTAGTTAATTTTTAAATGTTTTTCTCCTCTTATTTTTCTCTCATTATTCCAAAAAAATAGCATTTTTTAAGTAAACATTTACTAAGCAAAAAAATATAATTTTTGGTTTGTTTTGGTGGTCTATGCATTGGAATGTCAATATGGTGGTTGGAACGCTGTGCTTCTCAACTTGGATGGCGTATCGACATTGCGGGAAAATTTCGTGAGTAGAAATGCTATTTTTCTTTATTTTTATGGTTAAAATAAGCATTTATAGATTTTTTTACCAAAATACTGCACATGATAATGTGGGTATTTTGCTAAAAAAGGATTCCCCTACATCTCAAATAAATTTCGAAAATTTTTTCTAATTTTTTGGACATTGCTTGAGCATTTTATGGTTAAAACAACATTTTTTACAGGTTTCCACGGGCATGCTATCAAATCTCTGCCGATTTTTTTTGGTGAAATGTAGTAGGGGATAGCATGTCAGTGCATTGGGTTCTCTCGCTTAAATGTAGTAGGGGATAGCATGTGAGTGCATTGGGTTCTCTCCCGTGTGTGGCATTTTTTTCATCTCTCAAGTCTGAATTTTCCTTCATATTCTTCTTTCTCGTCGTGTTTGTGAACACCTCTTATGTGGGGTAGATTTAATTAATATTAAGCATCATTAACTTATTAATCATGATTGGTATAGAAAATTATGATTAACACATTAATCACACACACAAGATGGTGAGTGGAGAAAAGGGTTGAAGGAAGAGAGAGTGGAGATGGAGGATGCAGTGGGGGAGTGAGGTTTGCTCCTCTCCCCTCTCCATCAATCATGCGCGCTAAGGGAGCGGGGGGTTCTGCAGAAGGACGTCGGCGCACAGGCCCCCCCCACGTTTTTCTTCAAAAAAATTTTAATTTTAAAGCTTAATTAAGATTAGCTTAAAGAAAAGAAAAAAAAATCTTATTTCATGATATTTTTTTAACAAAAAAATTCATGATGAGCCCTTTTGACCTTTGGGATCCAATTTTTTTGGCCTTTCAAATTCTAGTATTTTTTGTCTTTTCATTTTTCAGCAACCCTTGACTTTCCATATTCTAGGATGACCTTTCGGTTTTCAAATTTTTTGACCATTCGTATTCTAATGCATTCGGTGTGCATTAAAATTCTTTTAAATAAAAAATAAAAAAATCCATGAAAAATTAGACAAAGGTTATTTCAAATTTTTGGAATATCTAGGTCTGGTGACCGGCATGTGGTGTGTCCATTCAAACGCCTAAATCGTTCAAATTCCTTTAAAAACTCTCTTTTCTGCCTAGAAAATTAGTAAATTCATTAAAATTACAAATTTTAATTGGATTTAAGAATTGTCGGGCGGAATTGAAAATTTCTGTATTCGATGGGATTCTCCAGGTAAATTGTTTTAATTATAAAAATTCTAGAAATTATTTTAGAAATTCTATAAATTGGTATTTTTGAAATATCAATTATATTTTGGTAAATTTTATTGCTAAAGGTTTCTGCAAAAAAATTAGATTTAGAGTGCCATAAGATAGAATTTGGTGGATTTCAAAATTAGTAAATTTTGAGGCCCTAGAAAAATAGAAACAATTCTTGAGAATTCAATATTTTCAAGGGTTATCGAGTGTTGAAGTATGTCCAATGAAAAGAAATCCGCATTCACTTATTCAAATAGTGGACAAAGGTTGGTTTTCACACCAAAACCAAAAAATTTGGACAATGCCAACAAGAACCAAAAATTTGTAAGCAAGGATAATATCACATGTTTCAAATGCAAGGAAAAGGCACACGAAGAAATTTTGTCCTTTGAATGGAGCTACATCGCCTTCGGCGCTTGGACAAAATGTAGCACCGAAGAAGTTCATACTAAAGAAATCTGTACACATTACAGAACTTCAAGGTAATTTTTTTGAAGTCAATATTACGCATCTTGAAGGAAGGCAATGTTTAGATTGTACTTTAGTTAAAGATGTTTTTGGTCCAAATGAATTATTTCATATTTAAATGGACATCAAGTTCATATTTTGTTTGATCCTGGTAGTACTCACAATTTTATTGACAGCATTGTGGTACAGAGGATGAAGCTGGAAACCACAGAGAATGATCACATGTACAAGGTCAAGATGGCTCTAGGACAAGTCCAATTCAGGGACAAGAAGGTGCCAAAACTACCATTAGACATCCAATTGTACTCAGATAGACTTGATTTTCATGTCATGAGCTTGGGTCATGTAGACATAATTGTAGGGATGGAATGGTTTCATTAAAAAAATAAGGTTTTTTTGTTGATTTGGGTTAAACATTTGATGTCTTTCCATCACAATGGAAACCTTGTTTCTCTTAAGGGAAACATTGTTGTACCCAAGGAAACTTTTATTATGAGCTTGAGTTAATGGAAAATCTTCTCAACTATGAACTTTTTCAATTGCCAGTGTCTTCATGTGTTCATTTTGATGTCAACACTGTTTCTGATGTTTGAGAAAGTAAAGTGTTAAATTCCATTAAGAGTGAATTTCAGGATGTATTTCCTGATGAGTTACCTCATGGATTACCTCCTAAATGAGAGGTGGACCATAAGATTAAGCTAGTGCCGGGTGCAGAACCTGTTAGTATTCCTCCATATAGGCTTAGCCGCCAGACTGAGGAAGACAAGGTAGCAAAGAAACTAGTTGAATACTTGAGGATGGGTCAAATTAAACCAAGTAAGTCTCCTTGGGGTGCACCATTCTCCTGGTTAAGAAAAAGGATCAAGGCACGTGGCAGATGTGAATCACACACATAGGATGGTAAGGGGAGAAAAGGGTTGAAGAAAGAGAGAGTGGAGATGGAGGATGAAGTGGGGGAGCGAGCTTTGCTCCTCTCCCCTCTCCATCAATAATGCGCTCTACGTGGCCACCGGGGGGGGGGGAGTGGGAGGGGTTTCTGTAGGCCGTCGACGCACAGGCCCCCCAACGTTTTTCTTTAAAAAACATTTTTACTAAAGCTTTAATAATAATAGCTTTTAATTAAAGCTTTAATAGATTTTAATTATAGCTTGATTAAGATTAGCTTAAAGCTTTAAAAAAGAAAAAAATTTTCTTATTTCATGATTTTGTGTGTCCATTTGGACGCCCGTGACCGTTCAAATTCCTTTTAAAAATCTTTTTTTAAACCCTGAAAATTAGTTTCTCAAGGTAATTTTTTAATTACCAAAAATTAGAGAAATTCTAGAAATTATGTTAAAAATCTAAAAATTGTTATTTTTGAAATATCAATTATATTTTGATAATTTTTATTGCTAATTTTTTTTGGAAAAAATCTAGATTTGAAGTGCAATAAGATAGAATTTTGTGGATTTCAAAATTAGTAAATTTTGAGGTCTTAGAGAAATAGAAAAAATAGGAAAAAATTCATGTATAATTAATGCAAGTATGCCTCGTATTTATAATTGTTTCCAATTGGTTAATTCTAAATGGTGTTTTCATGATTTTTTACCATTATTTAGCCACCAAAATGCTAATTAAAGCCTTTTTTCTTATGTGCAGTTAGTTCTTTTGGTCAAAAGAGGACAAGTGAAGTTGAATTCGAGTGAATCGTGTTTTTTGAAGAATTTTATTACAATGGCTCATATTGACTTCTCATTTAATGATAATGTCGATGAGATGAGTGATCATCCCAACTTGGTGGGTGGGGAAGATCTAAAATTTTAAGTTGAAGAAGACGAGGCTGTTGGAAAGAGTGAATTTTTTAAATTGACAGAGCGTCTTGAGACAACTATTGCCAAATGTCATGACGAGATACAGTCACTAAAGCTGTAGATTTTGACTTTGCAAAAAGCTTTATTGGCGGTACCTCTCCTGCTCCTACTACCAAAGCGGTTGCTTCGTCGTTTGCACCAAAAGTTTACGAAGGTGAGAAAAAGGAGAAGACTCAGGAATGTGTAGATGTCTGGCTCAATAGGTGGACTACACATTTTGCCTTTCATCCATTCACAGATGCACAAAAGCTGCAGATGGCACAGGGTTTATTGAAAGAAAAGGCATTAGCTTGGTGGAAGGACCTCAAAGATGATTCCATTCCCACCACTTGGCAAAGTTTTGAGAAAGCTTTTAAAAAAGAGTTTATCCAACTAGAGGATGAATTCAAAATAATTGCCAAGCTTGTTTTAAAAATAGCATGGAAAATCAATCTTTTGATAATTATGTGTAGAAATTTAGACAATTGGCTGCCAAAGCCAAATTTGATGATCATACCTTGTGTGGGATTTTCATCTATGGTCTAGCTCGTGATTATCAGTACAAGGTAAATAAATGCAAGGTCAAAACGGCTAAGGATGCTATTCAGGCAGCTCAGGTTTTTCATAAGACTATGGTCGACGCCAACACTTGAAAACCATCGTCTAATGAAAAGAAATCCACGTTCACTTATTCAAATAGTGGACATCTTGGTAGTACTCACAATTTTATTGAGACAACATTATGGTACAGAGAGATGAAGCTAAAAACCACACAAAATGATCACATGTACAAGGTCAAGATGGCTGGAGGACAACTCCAATTCTGGGACAAGAAGGTATCAAAACTACCGTTAGATATCCAATTGTACTCAAATAGACTTGATTTTCATGTCATGAGCTTGGGTCATGTAGACATAATTCTAGGGATGGAATGGTTTCATGAAAAAAATAAAGATTTTTCTGTTGATTGGATCAAACATTTAATGTCTTTCCATCACAATGAAAACCTTGTTACTCTTAAGGGAAATATTATTGTACCCAAGGAAACTTTTATTAATGAGCTTGAGTTAATAGAAAATCTTTTTAACTATGAACTTTTTCAATTGGTTATGGATCCATTGTCTTCATGTGTTCATTTTGATGTGAACATTGTTTCTATGGATGTTTAGGAAAGTAAAGTATTAAATTCCATTAAGAGTGAATTTCAAGATGTATTTCGTGATGAGTTACCTCATGGATTACCTCCTAAACGAGAGGTGGACCATAAGATTGAGCTAGTGCCAGGTGCAGAACCTATTAGTATTCCTCCATATAGGCTTAGCCAGACTGAGGAAGATAAGGTAGCAAAGAAACTAGTTGAATACTTGAGGATGGGTCAAATTAGACCAAGTAAGTCTCCTTGGGGTGCATCATTCTCCTGGTTAAGAAAAAAGATCAAGGTACCTGGCGGATGTGTATTGATTACAAACGTCTTAACAAAGTTACAATTAAAAACAAATACCCATTGCCTCGATCAAACGATCTTATTGATAGGTTGCAAGGAGCTAAGTATTTCACAAAGCTTGATTTGCGAACCGGTTATCATTAGATGACCAGTGGTTTTTCCCATTGAGAAGATCTAGGCCAATTCGTACCAATGCCTTTTTGCGGGTTCCTTGGTGGGAGACCCTACAGAGTAGGAGCTGGAATATTCCCCCCTCTAGACCACCAATTGGAGGCATTGTTGCCACCTTGGTTGTTTTGGTGATTCAAGTTGTTGATGTTGGGATTGTTACCTCTATTTTCCTTGGCTTTAATGCCACACTCATCGTCAACATGTCTAGGCATTTGGCAATAAGTGCAAAATCTGTTCTTTTTTGGAATATTCTGCCAATAGGGAGTGGGTGATGTCGAGGCAGGTTTTTGGGATCAGTGGTGTTGCCTTGATTACCTAGGTTGATATTCCCCTTGCTGCCCTTTTTGGGTAGAGGTGGTATCGGACACAAGAGCCCCCTCTTGAGTAGAGGAGGAAGAAGATGACTTCTTGGGGTGAAATTGGTCATGCAACCAGTTACTAAAGCAAAGTTCAAGAGTTGGCACTCACACTCATATAAGTTAGGCATAGGTTCTAAACTAATGGTCCGTGTGACAAAAGTAAAGAAACTAGGTGGTAACTTGTTCAGTAATGTAATGACCCGGGCTTCCTGAGACTTGGCGGACCTAGTGGTGTTGTATGCCGCATTAAGGCATCAGTACTCAGCAACATTGGCGATCAAGTCATCCCCTCTTTGATAGAGAAAATTTGGATTTGACAATCGAGATCAATGTGACGCGTGCGATCACGTGCTGCATATCTCTCTACAAGGTGTGCCCATCTGTCAGAGACATAGGGGAACTGTTGGTGTTGTGAATGAAACTCCGATAGAAGACCTTGCATGAGCTCCACTGTGGCAGTGACATTCCTAGCTTCCCAATGATGGATGACTTCAAGAGGTACTTTTGAGGGGTGGAGTTTCGGTTCAAATCCCTTCACTGGGTTCCAAGAACGTTGGGAAGTTAAAACCTGCTCCATAAGGCGGGGCACTTGCCCACATATGGAATACCTGGCTGAGGCACAAATCCTTGAGTGGGAACATAAGATGGAACCGGAGATGGATTGGTAAACTACCTAATTACCCGAGAATGCTGGATGGCAACACAGTGCCAGTAGGCATCGTGCCAAGAGATCCATGTGTCGGGTAAAAACCATACGCAGGTCCCTGTGGTGGTGTGACCGGTAATGGTTGCATGCCAACACCAGCAAGAAAAAGTATGAGTTAGGTGGGAGGGTTTTGTGCTCGTGGTTGTGCAGTATTCCAAAACACATTAGGAGCAAGAATAGAAGGTGAACTAGAAGAGAAAACAGTGTTACCTCCTTAAACACTAGTAATCTGGGAGCGAACTCTGCTCCTCCTCTATTTGGGTTCACATTATTCCAAGGATCGAGGGTAGTTGATGGTACCATATGTTGAACCTGTGCTGCAAAAGAAGACACCCATGAAGTGTTAGGCACATAAGCGCTCAAAGGTACATACGAACCTGACCCGGTCTTCGGTTGGATCTTCGGATGACCATGGTGATACCTATCCTCCCTGAGAGAAAGAACCATACCAAAGTCCAGGCTGTCGACTAGACTGCGCAATAGCGCAACAGGGCTCTCTAGATGAGGCTAGATATTGGGGTCCAATACTAGCACACTGGCTGTAGGCATGTATCCCCCTCTGGAAGCTAAGTCTGATAAGCTCGGAGAGCAAGGTCGAGATGCCAGAGGTGTAGAGGGTGTGTAGGTGTAGATAGGCTGGTCATCTCCCAATGAAAGACCTTGAACATGGCTCTCCAATGAGAAAGAAATCCTGTCGTCCGTGTGATCCAAATCTGAGTAAGGAGAATCAATATCTGGAGACAAAGGTTGGTCTTCTGGAATCATGAGTACACGATGCATGCTGTGTGCTCTCGAGGTCTTCAATTCCTTTGCTCACGATAGCTCTGATACCATGTGAGGGCATAAGGATGAAAGGACCAGATGTACGAGAGATCAGAGCAAATCAACATAGCATGAAATGGGTGAATGGGTGTATGTATGATGGTGAATGAAATCCAGTACAAGCGGCCCTCTAATGTGAGGTGACTCTTGAGTAGAAAACCAACGAAGAAGCAAAGACGTGGTCGGAGCTGAAGCACGGTCGGTGATGAAGGCTCGTGTCGATGTGAGGCAAGGGCACTTAGTGTCGAATGATGATGATGAACAGAGAGGGCTGCTATCCCGACGATGTGAACTGATGAGCAGAGAAGGCTGCTGTCCCAACGATGTCGAATGCAGATGAGCAGAGAGGGCTGCTGTCCCAAGGTGAGCTGCAGGAGAAAAACGCTGAAGTGATGGAGCAGAGTGGGCTGCTATCCCAAGATATGCTGCAGTAGAGAAACATTGATATGATGGAGCCCCAAGCTGCTCCGCAGAGGAAGGCTGGCTGCAGCAACAGGGATCTGATGTAGAATGCCAAATATGATGTGGTGACTCCTGAACCAGAGAAGGACGCCGTCGGCAGTCATGTACAGGGTGCTGTGCTGCAGATCCAGAGGAGGCCGACAAAAATAGTGTACAGAAAGTGTGGTGATGATCAGCCTGATGATGATGAAGTGCTGGCAGCAGTCAGGAGGCAGCAGATTTATATCAATTATGTTGTGTTATTGTTGATTTATGATGCGTTTATATATATATATGATGTAGGGCTGCTGGTTGGCCACAGCATGGACGTAGTACACGACTACTTGATTTCAAATCCAAATGTTTCTTCACCCCAGTAGAGCGAGGATGCTCTCCTCACCCTCGCTTGTCTCCATAATTGAGAACCCAAGAAGCTAAAGCACGGTAATACACAACTCGGTTTCTAGTGAGCTAGTTGAGAACCCAAGAAGCTGCAATGAGGTATTAGATGACTTGATTTCTACCACTAGCTGGATGTGAAGCCCGTTATTTGTCGTCATGTATATGCTTCTCTCTGCTTCCCGTTCTCATGGGCACAGTGGCAAGGACGGCAATCTAGATGCACTTTTCCTCATGCTTTGGTTGATTTGTGTTGCATGCATCAGTGCAAGCTTAGTCGAGGTGGCATCACTGCCATCACCTTGGGGTCATGTTGAAGATCGCAACCATCAATCAACATCTTTACTGTACACAAGGAGGGAGCATTTCTTTCTTCTAGCTTTCTGAGAGAAAGAGTTACTTTGATGCACCAAGAACCCTCCACACTGCCCTTCTCCATGGCATCCACCTCATTGCTACTAGAGACTCGCCTTCCCCACATGCATGGACCCATTGCTCCCATTAGCATTAGCATTGCACCCCCAAAGCATTGAAAACCAAGAATTAACAACCATTCAACCATAATTAGAGTCCAAAGTGTTTACAAAACCATTGATGAAAAAAAAAATTGTACCCGAAAAAAGTTTGACAAGGTTTTTTATACTGTAATTGGAACAAATAAAAAATTTTAATATGACCATTGTGCAAAGAGAATTTGCAGAACAAGGAGCAACCAGATGATGCTTAATTGAAACAAACCTATCCAATTATGACCCTGCGGTTTCTACACACTGCCTGCACCTGTGTCCAACTTCTGGCTATTCTTTCCACTCTCTCTCCTAATATTGTCACATGCAGAAGCTCTGGTAGTCTTCTTTCAGTCCTAAGCACTGCATAGGAACACCTGATGCAAGAACAATCAACATAGAGAGAGAATATATATATATATATATATATAGAGAGAGAGAGAGAGGGCTGTGTATTTCAGTATATTCATATAGTACAAAAGGGTAAATCATCTGTGGCCTTTGGCCTTCCAAAAGTTCTATCTAATGAACTACTCCTCCATAGGGGAGTGAGTTAACAATGAGCAATATTGTGCCTTTTATAGGCCCTAGAAGCCAACCTGCTGTGTCGGCGGCCAGTTCCATGGACCCTCATAAATATCTATGCTACCGCCTGGAAGTACCTGACCTCCTAAACCTGGCCGACAGGGTTCTAGTCAACACCTATGCCTCCTCAAGCCTGTGACAACTGCTACTGCTCCAAAACCTAATGTTTTATCTGCTGCAAATCAGGGATTAGCATGTCCATGTGTGTGAGATCCCCCTGTTTCCACCGAGCAACAGATTCGGGGTACTAGCAGGCGGAAGTAGCACTTCTCGCGCGGGACAGCGGTCTCACATTCGGGGCCTCGCCCACGGATATCCGGATAAGAGACTAATCCGACGGTTGTTTCAAAACCGAACCCGGAAAAACTTTCTTTACCCGGAAAACACGGGCGATTCCACCAAGAAAAGAAAACTTTTTACTCTAACGTAGTCAAGATCATTTTTGATCAAGCTGATCCAATTGCATCTTCAAGATACTTGATCAGATCAAGGAAGAAACTTGCACTTGGATCATTGGGATCAACGCTTTTTTTCCCATTCAAGAGGCACAGCCGTTGATTCCTATCCATAGAACAATTACTGTCCGGGATTTACTTTATCTATCGTAATAACAAAATTTGAGTCTCGATTTACGGATCCATCAGTCCAGCCTAACCCCATCCAATCCCATGGGTTAGCCAGCCGCCCAACCACTATAGTGATGAGATCCAATTTAGAATTTGATTTTTGTCCCGGGTACAAGGGAAAAGAGTTCCCAGGTCCCCTAGCCGGATGTTCATGCAAAAATAAAACTAGTCACACCACTCACACACCCAATATGAAATTGCCTTTTTCATAGATTCAACTAGTTTTAAAACAATTCTTTAATAAAACCATAGTATCACTGATCACCATCTTCCAAGTTATTCGGTTGATTCTTAATTTCCCATCATTCCTTCATTAGAGTATCTATGGCATCATTGGCAACTAGGACGCTCACCACCTGTCCACTCAGGGACCGTTTCCTAGTTCCTAGCCCATAATACTCGGCAATATAATCACTTATCAAGATGGACTCTCATTGAAGATCAGCAAGATCAACCAACAGATCCATATAAAGAGCCATGGACTCATCCGTTGAGGACCAGCAAGGTCAGTCAACCAGATCCATGCCCGGTTTCAGAAAATAACTCTTACTCCTTGTTCCAATATCTTCCTCGACGCACGCGTGGGTATCCTGGGCGACCCAGAGCCGAGCACCGTATGGTCAGCACCCTCTAGGATCCTTCGCAGGTGACCTAGCGCTTCACTCATAGGCCGCTTCCTTGGCCCCTCATCCACCGTACCGGAAGCTCACCATTTTAATTGCACCGAGGCTGGTCACCTCGGTCGACCTTGCTACGCGAGACGTCCTCCATTGACTCTCCGTCAGCAGTTGCAACTTTATCAGTTAGGTCTCCACGACCTTAATCACAAGATGGTCAAAATGCTTCCCCAGCATTCTTGACATAAAACAGTCATTTACAAACAGTCACAAAATACAATTTCTATATTAACTCTCATTTTTCCACATTATCCCTCATCAATCCACATTGCTTATTCCACATTCCAGTTATATGTGTACTCATCCCATCACATCATTTTCCATCTCATCACTTCAGATTCCTTCACATCACATCTCATATATTCACATCCATACATATATCCACATCCACATCCATACATTCACATCTACATCCATGCATCTATTTTCACATCCACATCTACATGCACATTCATGCATCCTCATCCATACATCCACATCTACATGCACATTCACATCCATACATCCACATCTATATGCTTACATTGACATCTATATGCATACATCCACATCCCATCCATGCATCTACATCGACATCCTCATTTACATCCATACATCCACATTCACACTCACATCTACATGCATACATCCATACATACACATCCACATTTACACCCATATTCTCACCCTATTACAACCCATATACATCTTATCCGGGCATCACATATACTTCTTACCTCATCCCATACACATCCTATCACTTTTTAACTCATCTTATCACATCCTAACTCATCTCTTATGCATACCTCTATGCATGAAATTCAATTATGCTAAAAGTAACTCTTTTATAATAAAATATTCATCTCTTATGCATACCTCTATGCATGAATTTTAATTATGCTAAAAGTAACTCTTTTATAATAAAATATTCATCTCTTATGCATACCTCTATGCATGAATTTCAATTATGCTAAAAGTAACACTTTTATAATAAAATATTCATCTCTTATGCATACCTCTATGCATGAATTTCAATTATGCTAAAAGTAACACTTTTATAATAAAATATTCATCTCTTATGCATACCTCTATGCATGAATTTCAATTATGCTAAACTTGTAACTCTTTTATAATAAAATATTCATCTCTTATGCATACCTCTATGCATGAATTTCAATTATGCTAAAAGTAACACTTTTATAATAAAATATTCATCTTTTATGCATACCTCTACGCATGAATTTCAATTATGCTAAAAGTAACACTTTTATAATAAAATATTTATCTTTTATGCATAATATAAAAATTTAATTTTTCCATGATTACTACTATGAAATTCTTTCAATTAATCTAGGATGATAATTCTTAGAATATGGTAGGAAATCCTCTTTTCATGCTTTGAATGAAATTATTTTATGTGTAAATTTTTATAAAATTTTGCCATAGCTCCGCTACTATAACTAATAAATCTCAATTATTTTAAAAGATAAGGCTTATCTTTAAGGAAATGATTAGAATGATCCCTAATAGGATCATTAATCCTTAATGGATTAATTCAAAAATAATCATAAACTAAAAGCATAGATTAAAAAAACCATTAATTTGTTCTTAAGCATAGATTAATCTTGGATTAAGAAAAAGCTTTATGAAAAGCTTCCTTTGGATTAAGAATGGGTCATGATGAGTATGACTATTTCTTAAGTGAGAGAGAGAAAAAACCATTAGAATTAAACATAAATGAAAATTTATGTAATTCCTTACTATCATTAATCAATTAACTTCAATAGCATTCAAAAACCATACCAATTAAGCTTCTCAAGCTTGAGAGGGGTTGAGAAGAGAGAAACATTGAGAAATTATAAAAAAGATCAAAATTCACCATACTTACCTTACAATTTGCTTGATTCATTATTCACGGTAGAGGCCCCCAACCAATCAATTGGTTTAGTATGTTGATGGAGCCACCAATGGGAATTGAAGAAAGAGAGAAGTGTCAAAAACTAGTGAATTATTAAAGAATTCACGGTTCTTGGCTTAGGTGGAGTAGAGTAACAAAGCATAAGACACTATATTTTTTTCAACAAGGGGAGGCTTCTATTTATAGAAAAAATTGAGCTCCTAACCAAACAAACTGATTCTAGAATTTTCCAAGTCAGTTTGGTTGAATTTAGACTAGATTTGGATCTAGTTTGGTTACTTTTTGATCCGATTTGGTTCCATTTTAATTTGATTTGGTTCAAGAGAGAGGAGAGATAAAAATATCACATTATTTTTAAGTTTAAAACTCATTCAAGCATGTGAAATATGCACCTCCTTTAAAGAACTCCCCTTCCTTACATATGTGTCAAAATGGAATGATTATACCCAAAATATCTCATATTTTTAATATTGCTCATAGTTTTTTACTAATAAACCTTGTACATTTTCAACTCTTCATCTTATGTGAGCATTTACTCATTTTTGGATACTCAATTTATCTCATTTTTTTGATATTACTCATAGTTTTTTACTAATAAACCTTGTACATTTTCAACTCTTCATCTTATGTGAGCATTTACTCATTTTTGGATACTCAATTTATCTCATTTTTTTGATATTACTCATAGTTTTTTACTAATAAACCTTGTACATTTTCAACTCTTCATCTTATGTGAGCATTTACTCATTTTCGGATACTCAATTTATCTCATTTTTTTGATATTACTCATAGTTTTTTACTAATAAACCTTGTACATTTTCAACTCTTCATCTTATGTGAGCATTTACTCATTTTTGGGTATCTTCTTTTACAAATAGGATTTATCTCCTCCCTACACATGGATTGATGCTATTGGCCCATAGGAACCTTAATTGGACCATAATCCAAAAATTTCTGAAAATCTAGACCCTTAGGCTAAGGTCCTGTATACCCATTTCCAATAAATTCTAATTGCACATTGGAAAGTTCTTTTTGAATTTCTGTTTCAGGGAAACTTATTTTAATAAGATGAGATAATTTTCTATCCAAAAATATTAAAAATCTGAATATTCTCTCTCTAAAATATTTTCTCTCTCTAGGTTAAAACAGTTAGAAACAAGGTCTTTATATTTCTGAAGAGGGATTGAATAGAGGAGAAGATACTGGACATCAAAAAGGGGGTTGGGGGAGGAATCTTACATTCTACCCCACTTAAAAAACGCGAGATGTTCTCATCTCGCAACTTGGGATAATTTCGCAAGATGCACGAATAAAGATTAACCACCAAGAAAAGTCTCAAATAGAGTAAGATTCAAGACAAGAACAAGATTTAAACTTTATTCATTCTTGAAACTTATACAGTAAAGATAGAAGAACTCTTTACACTTCCATAAGCCCGTCCATAATATGGTCACAAAAGCAGCACTCACAAGCTGCACAAGTATAGGGTAACTCATCTATGGGAATAATTCTGTTGGTTATTGCCGCACCTATCTCAGTGGTATGAGGCGATCTAACAAAAGGACCTCTGAGAGGCAAGCCAAAAACAGGGTAAAGGCATATCTTCTGATGAGGAAGAAAACACGCCAGTAAGAAGACCCGCTCAGAAAACCCAAGATGTCTTGATCTCATGACACAGTAGTATCGGGGACCCAAACCCAAAGCTTTAATAACCATGGCCAAGCGGACATTGTTTACGAAAGTGCTCCTGACCCCAGGGTGTTACCCTAGTTATGTTTTGATAGGTCCGCCATTTGGTCTGAGCTACAGAAGTTCCCAAGTGAGGGAAAAGTGAGCGCTCATACTGTTCTATAAACTCCTTCTTCACAGACTCGCTTGCGTCTTGAAGGTGAGAAATCATCATGGATAAAACTAATTCCTGTTGCCAAGCCATGAAGGAGATTAAGAAGAAGGGAGATCGATGGAAGTAAGATTACTGTGAGCGACAAGTAAAAGTTACGACTTATATAAAGGAAGGAGCTAGCGTAACCTAGAAGCCAACGGTATCTTCCACTGAAGTTTTACCATCTTTCTATGATTTGGTTTTGGCACATATTTCTATAGGAGGCATTAAGAACTTTGAGATGAGGAGATAAAAGAATCTCGTAAGCTAAGTCACTTACTTTCTTTGAATTCAGATAAGGCTCACAATATCTGGGGGATAACTTCTTAAACTCCCCAATAGATAAAGAACTTCTTTTGGGCCGTACTCAAATGAAGACCAAAACCTTGGTATCCAAAACACCGATTTTTACTTCTGAACTCATTGTTCTGAATCCTTAAAACAGGTGGAACTCCTGGGAAGTATTCTAGGGAAAGGGTCTTCCTTTTTTAAACAGAATCTTTCTTTTATTTTAGAGAGGGAATAATTATAAGATCAAAAAGGGAGATTCTTACTCCTGTATACCTCGAAGGCTGGGGAGGAATCTTACATTCTACCCCACTTAAAAAAGTGCGAGATGTCCTCATCTCGCAAGGTAGAGGACAACTCTTTTTCTTAAGATCCAATTTTATTCTGGGGTTCCTTATATTCTGGTCAACCCAACCAACAGAATATTGGGATAAATATCCCTTATATAGAACTCATACTAATTAAATAACAATTCATTCAGATCTTATCATTCATATCTTTAACATGATAATGGTCCATTAGACCGAAGAATTTCCTTCTGAACATTCCTCCACGGGAATTTCAGTCAAGCAAGTTCTCAATTTGTCATCCCTTAACTTGATCTACCGATCAAGTGTTAACAGTAACAATTTGACAGCACAACCCACTAATCTCATAGTGATTTACTGAATTCATTATCATCATTCTAGTTATGAATATCATCACAGGGACTCGTCCCATTTCTCCTCATTGTGGTTTCATTATATTTCAACTAAATTTCAGAAATCATCATTTTTCAATCAGTATTTTCAATCAGAATCCAAATCAATTCATCAATTCTCAAACAGAATTAAAAATCATATCAACCACATTCGAAATCATCATCTGGATAGCATTAACGCTTATATCGTATATACTGTCAGTAAAGAGCTGCAGTTATACTCTCGGTATATACGGTAGTCACGGCCCTTGAAATTATAAGGTAAATACTATCATGTCTAAGCCTCAAGCAAGTCAGGGATTCTATATAATTGTGGTACTTCCATCTGAAGACCCAATTACTAAATTACGAATTTCAGTTTGAATATCAAATTGTATGAATTATATCACACAATTATAACCTTTTTGTGTTTCTTGATAAATTTTTGACATAATTGTCTTCTCAGTTGATCTTTATTAGCCAGTTGGCTTTGATACCAACTGTGAGATCCCCCTGTTCCCACCGAGCAACAGATTCGGGGTACTAGCAGCAGAAGTAGCACTTCTCGCGCGCGGGATAGGGGTCCCACATTCGGGACCTCGCCCACGGATATCCGGACAAGAGACTAATCCGACGGTTGTTTCAAAACCGAACCCGAAAAAACTTTCTTTATCCGGAAAACACGGACGATTCCACCAAGAAAAAAAAACTTTTTACTCTAACGTAGTCACAAGATCATTTTTGATCAAGCTGATCCAATTGCATCTTCAAGATACTTGATCAGATCAAGGAAGAAACTTGCGCTTGGATCATTGGGATCAACGCTTTTTTCCCCATTCAAGAGGCACAGCCGTTGATTCCTATCCATAGAACAATTACTGTCCGGGATTTACTTTATCTATCGTAATAACAAAAGTTGAGTCTCGATTTACGGATCCATCAGTCTAGCCTAACCCCATCCAATCCCATGGGTTAGCCAGCCGCCCCAACCACTGTAGTGATGAGATCCAATTTAGAATTTGATTTTTTGTCCCGGGTACCAGGGAAAAGAGTTCCCAGGCCCCCTAGCCGGATGTTCATGCAAAAATAAAACTAGTCACACCACTCACACACCCAATATGAAATTGTCTTTTTCATAGATTCAACCAGTTTCATAGACTCGCATGCATGGACCCATTGCTCCCATCAAAATTGTCGTGCCAGCCCCAATCTTTTAGGACCTAATATTCATAGTGCTTCCATAGCCATCCATTCCGAACAATGACCTCATTTCGAACTTCCATGCAATTTTGCAAGAGTTCTGTAACTCATTCATAACTTCCACACACACACACACACACACTGAGCATCGAAAATACCCAAAAAAAAAAAATCCATATGAAAGCTACTACTAAACATAGAGAAACAGCACATCATTGCATTGAAATACAATTCGCGATCGGGAAATAAACTTTAAAGCCGTGTGGGCACACATTAGCATTGCACCCCCAAAGCATTGAAAACCAAGAATTAACAACCATTCAACCATAACTAGAGTCCAAAGTGTTTACAAAACCATTGATGAAAAAAAAAATTTGTACCCGAATAAAGTTTGACAAGGTTTTTTATACTGTAATTGGAACAAATAAAAATTTTTAATATGACCATTGTGCAAAGAGAATTTGCAGAACAAGGAGCAACCAGATGATGCTTAATTGAAACAAACCTATCCAATTATGACCCTGCAGTTTCTACACACTGCCTGCACCTGTGTCCAGCTTCTGGCTATTCTTTCCACTCTCTCTCCTAGTATTGTCACATGCAGAAGCTCTGGTAGTCTTCTTTCAGTCCTAAGCACTGCATAGGAACACTTGATGCAAGAACAATCAACATAGAGAGAGAATATATATATATATATATATATATATATATAGAGAGAGAGAGAGAGAGGGCTGTGTATTTCAGTATATTCATATAGTACAAAAGGGTAAATCATCTGTGGCCTTTGGCCTTCCAAAAGTTCTATCTAATGAACTACTCCATAGGGGAGTGAGTTATCTAACAATGAGCAATATTGTGCCTTTTATAGGCCCTAGAAGCCGACCTGCTGTGTCCGGCCAGTTCCATGGACCCTCATAAATATCTATGCTACCGCCTGGAAGTACCTGGCCGACAGGGTTCTGGTCAACACCTATGCCTCCTCAAGCCTGTGACAGCTGCTACTGCTCCAAAACCTAATGTTTTATCTGCTGCAAATCAGGGATTAGCATGTCCATGTGTATGCAGACGACAAGTATAAACTTTGGCATAGTATTGTATCTGCACATTGTCTCTGGTCGTGCCTGAATCCTGCAGTGTGGCTGTGAGTGGACCCTTTCTTGCTGCTTTAGTTGATTCTGGCATGCTTCCAAGCCTCATCTGCACATTGCCTTTGGCTGTAGCTGAATCTGCTGGATAAACATCACAGAGTATGCTTTTAACTGCAATCACTTCTCTTTCATGAGCTTGTTCGGACTTCAAGATGCTTACTGGATCAGGGCTTTCACAAAGTAGTGCTCCAAGCACTTCACTTAAGTGCTCTGGCACTGCTATTGTGTTGATACCCTGCAAAATAAAATTGATCTCTGAATTTGTCTCCTTTACTTGGCATGCTATGGACTCCTCTAATTTTTCCTTCCCTCCTGACCCCTCTAATTTCCTCCTCTTTGGAGCGCTGTTCTCTTTCACCTCTGGACTAGCAACGTCGGTCTCCTCCTGAGTTTGGCTTCCCCCTGTTTTTGCACCCTCAGAACTTGAACCCTTTGTCTCCTTCCCAGTTTGGTTGCCAAAATGCAACAACATCAAAATGGTGGGCACAGCCTTTCCTTTCAAAACTAAAGATCTCTGATACACTTTCATCTAATCTAAGGGTTTGGGTACGCCAGTGATTTTCTTCGAATTTTCACTTGAATTGCCAGACAACCGATGGAGTTATCATTGCAAGGTCATAGACCCCATCCACACAGAGCAAAAAAGGTATATATAAGTCAAAGGCCTCCTGCCTTTGCATGCATATCATAGCACCAGCTTTCTTGATGAACACCTTTAGATCCTCAATGGAAGGGTCAGTACCAAAAAAACAATAAGACACATTGAAGAACACTCTTGCTTCTCTCAAATGGGACGATTTGGAGCCCTTCCAGCCAGGGAGGAAAGCTTTTAGGAACTCTTCTAATCCTTTAGGAGTAGTAGAGAAACCATTATCCTTCTGCAAACTATCCATAGCATTGATGAGCAAGAACTGTGCTACTAGCTCTCCCCTTTCTCCTGCAGATGCAATGCCGTTAAGGAGGAAAGAATATAGCTCCCTAAGCTGCAGCCTCAGTAGATCATCATCATTCCGCAAAACCTGTGCTGCCGCTTCAGCTAGAGTGACCTCAGGTAAGGCCATTGTAAGCACATAGTCTCTCCCCGCCGATGTGTGTAAACAAACTCGCATATGAGCAGTTGTAGATTGCAGGCACACATCCACACCCATGCGGCAACCATGGAAGGGGCAAAATTGGCCACTTTTGCGATGCTGTATGAGCTCCACTACTATCAAAAGGCAAATCTTTGCAAGATCTCTGGAAAATAAAAAATGGAATGTCGCCTTTCCAACCAAGATCACAATTGCTGTGCTCCTCTGCCTTCATCCACCACGAATAAAAATTGAACGCCCCCATCTCTGAGCAAGCCTCTGAATTTCTTCAGAACAGCATCATATGCTTTCTTCATTTCCTCCTTTGTGCACTGTCTAAATAACTCAGCCTTGTCTGGAATAGATTGCATGCTCAGGCTTGCGTAAAATGTCTACGCATTTCTGCGTGTGAGCGAGGGTACCCAGAGGATCCAGAACTCATCAAAGTGAAGCAGAAAACCATCACTCTATTGCAAGCTGTCTTAGAGCTCTAGATTTTCCCCAACCGCGCGCGCATGGGACATACATTTGTGGAAACATTCATCGATATAGCTTAGACAATACGACCCCCCGGGTCCTCATACTCTGCTTCAAGTTCATCACAAAGCCGCTACTCATATCCAGGGCTTGGGCTTTCTTCGTTCGTGCTGGTGGGCTCTTTGAGTGGGAAACAAGGTCTCCAAGAAGTAGTTTGGGATCTCCTTTTGCGGTCAGTGAACCAACAATCCGTAAAACAAAAATCATTCCCCGATCTTCACCCAAAATGGCCCATCGATCTCGCTCGAGCGCAAGCAAAAATAGCAAACCCAATAGAAGCTGTGTTAAACTAAACAAACAACCTTGCACTCAAGAAAGGGAGAGAAGAAGAGAAACAACCATGCAAGGGAAGCTAAACAAACAACCTTACACACAAGAAAGGAAGAGAAGAAGAGAAACAACCATGCAAAAGTCAATTCGAAGACTTAGCCAACCTTAAGGAGGGTTAACTTCTTTATGTGAGGCCGTCAGGGGCTCATTTCACCACCACTTGTGTCACCTAAGTGGAGATTCACAAGCTAGGTAAAGAGCAAGGAATGAGGGAGCTATGGAAAGCTCTACCTTTACTCCGTACAACATGCATGTAAGAGGGATCTTGGTAGAGAAACAAGAGAAGGGAGAGGACAAGAGAAACTAGATTAACACCATCCCCAACATGCGCACACAACAATCAAGCATACAAGCATCTACGACACAAGCAAGCAACCACAAGCTCAAAAGAGTGAGAGAGGGAAAGAGCAAAACTCAATTGAGACAAATGGGATTGTCCCTTTTTATATTCCATAAAATGTCTTATATACATGAGCTCACTTTTTACAATGACCAGCCGACCGTTTACAATTGAGGGCCCAAACTAATTTTCTAGCTCTATGTACATCTCATTCCTACAACCAGCGTTACATAAGCCGGTCATCACATATCTCTTTTATCAATCACCTCTGTGTGGTTACAAAAAGATAAGTTACAAAAAACGCGAACACGCTTGAAAAATGATGTTAACCGAAGTGGTTAATACACCCCCTCCCTAATGAGCTGGCATGGATCTAACGGTAGTAGATCAAGTAGGTCCAGACAATGTCGTGTCACGAGGTAGGATACGGGGTGGCTTGATGGAAGACACGGTAGCTCATCTAGAAAGTTGTCTCCATCATGTCTTCGAATGTTTGGAGGCGCCAGGCAGGCATCCACTAGACTCGCTCGTAGTAACCAAATATCTGCTTCACTGTTTGCCCTTTGTTGATGTTAAAGGCCAAGCCTTGAGTGCCTTCATGATAATGGTTCCAATCTTGGAACATCTCCACTAGCATGATGATCAGATTGAAGAATCTGATGGTGGTGACCATCGCAAGATATGGCACCTGATCATATCTGTCGCGCCAATGAACTCATGGAGATGCTTTAACATGCCGGCTTCAGTGCACGGATTCTAGGGTGTCGGAGGAGCGAACCATGGAAAATTGAAGAGAAATTTCGGGTTCTTTGTCTATTCCTCATGGAAAAGATTCCAAGCCCATCTGCGTGCGGCATAGTAACAGGTATTCGGGGTTGATCCTGAGGTGTCGTGGCACCTTGCAGTATTATTCCCAAATGTAAGGCTTCAGCAAGAAATATCATCGCTAGGTTGGCTACTTGTCCATGAGATCAAACGTGATGGGACGAGTAGTGGCGGATGGCCGATGGTAGCCGCCATGTTGTCAAGGGGGTGCTCATGCTACGAGCTGCGATGCTTGGCGTCGATGTAGCGATGCAGGACGTGGATGTCCATGCAATCCATAACTTTAGTGAGCGGCTCTGCCTGAGTTGTCGACCGAGCAAGATTCGAATCGCATGCTTGAACTTTGTGTGATCGAGCGGATCACACCAATTAAGGGGGTTGAGCGAAGGGTTGACTTCCTCCTCCTCTCGTGGTGGCGGTGGGGGGATCTCTCCTTCTTCCAAGGGTGAGGGGGAGGGGATTTTGGGTGGCAGTGGTGACGAGGTTGGAGGGGTGGGTGATGTCAAGGAAATGGTGGTGGCGAGGCTTGCTTTAAGGACTAGGGGAGGCCTGGGCGATGTTGAGGGTAATTCAGTGAGGGCGTTGGGCAGGCCTAAGTTAAGTGTTAAGGTTGGAGGTGAGGGGGGAGTTGGTGAGGGAGGTGGAGTGGGGAAATGGATGGGTGTAGAGGACTGTGAGGGGAAGAGTGGGTACAAGTTATGACAGCCAGATCTGAAATATAAGTCTTGTTCATGCTCTTTGGTCTGGTTTTCTGGTGTGTTTACATGAGTGTGTGGAAGTGTGGCACCCTATAAGGGCGTAGATAGCTTTACCGCTTCCGTGCCATCACTTTTTGGTGCCTCCACAGAGGAGCATATTTCCTCTGGTTTGTGAAAGAAGACAGGGACTGTGTGAAGCAAGATTTGGAAAGATGGCTCAAGATTTTCCAGAGTATTGGGGATTGCCACAGGAGAGTGCAGTCAGGTTTCTGGAGAAGATGGAATTTACAGCCTTGATGAAGGACAGGGCAACCCCGGAGATCCTTTCTCAGATTTTGGCTTATTGCTTGCAGGGTGATGCAAAAACATGGCTACAGATGTTTGTGACTACACACAGGAACATAAATCAACAGGATCCTGAGTACAGTGTAGTCAAAGCTGCATTTTTGACACAGTTTGCTCAAGTGAGGAGTCCAAATGAAGTGTGGAAGGAGTTGTGTAACATTCAGCAGAAGGACGGTCAGGATGTGGATCAGTATCTGATAGAGTTTGGTAGACTGTGGAGTCTATGGTGTGAGGCTCTGATTCCTGAAGTACCCCCGCAGATGATAAAGAGAGACCGGTTTGTGGCTGGTCTGGAGCTAACCCTCCGTCTGAAGGTGGAGCTGAAGAACCTAGATAGCTTTGAGGAGGCTGTCAGAGTAGTTGGAGAGAAGGAGTGGAAGGTGAAGCGTCTGAGGCAGATGGGAATACAGGAAGAGCCGAAGAAGTTTGTGAAGATGCCAGAGATTGAGAGTATACATCCTGAAAGGGAAGCTGCTGTTGTTCCTGAACAGGAGGACACTTTGAAGAGGGACATACATGATGTTGTGGAGCTCATGAAGTCTCTAAGTTTGAATTGGATGGAAGCAGGTGGAAAGGGAAGAAGCCGAGGTGCACCAAATAATAGAAGAGACAATATGTCAACAGGTGAAGGGAATATGGGAGGAACGGGGAGAGGACGGGGCTACTATTTGAGCAATGTCCAATGCTGGAACTGTGGGGAGCGGGGACATATCAGCCCTCAATGTGACAAACCGCCCAGAGCAGAGGTGGTGGAATGTATCCTGTGATGGAGAGGACTAATGATAGATCGGGGGATCATAGTGTTGAGGTAAAAGATCCAAATCAACCGTCTACCAGTGGAGTTAAATGGGAGGATAAAGGAAAGGGACCGGCTCTCAGCTTGATAGGAGTGGAGACCATTCCAGAGATTATGCCTGTGGCAAAGAGGACGAGGAGTACGATGGCAGAACCTGAACCATCTTCTAAGAAAGGTAAACATGTGCAATTTGATATAAGCCCTCAACCAGAGAAAAAGAAGAGGAAGCCAAGAAGACATTATAAAACTTCACATTTGCATATTGGTCAAGGTCAAGAGGAGTATACATTGATGGGAGATTTAAAGGGAAGGGTAGCCAATATAACATTTGCCCAATTGCTTGGATTGTGTCCGAAGCTTAAGAGAGAGTGGAAGAAGTTGGCAAATCCGAGGAAAGTAAATGAGCAGGAGCCCACACAAGGCGAAATGGAGCTAATGTCTGTGGAAGACCTTCCTGATATTTGATGCTTGGTGTGGAAGTGTGAGTGTTGGAGAAGCATATGTTGATGGCGGTGCACAAATCAGTGTGATGACTCAGTCCTGCATGGAGAGATTGGGGTTAAAGCTCAATGCTAGTTCAGATTTTAGACTCCGTTTGGCAAATCATGCAAAAGTGAAGTGTCTGGGTATATGTACAGAAGTGCCAGTGACTGCTTTTGGTGTGGTTTGCAACATAAATTGCCATATTATGCCGGCTGGTTTGGGAGCTTATCCGCTGATTTTGGGCAGACCTTGGCTCAGACAGGTGGGTGCCATCCAAAATTGGAAAAGAGGAACTATAACAGTACATAATAGGAGAGGAAGAGCCAGGAAGTTCAATATGAGTAGTAAGCGGGAAATGAAGAGTGAGCCTGAAGAAACAAGTGATGATGAGTATACAGATAGTGAAACTGAAGAAGAGAGTTCTACTTCTGATGATGAGAGCCAGGTATCATTTATAATGAAGGAAGAAAATGAGCATGTGATGCATGAAGAGAAGTTAAGGGAGGAAGAAGAGAGCAGACTTGAAGATATGGACAGTCTGATGCAGCCTCCATCACCCAGTGCAGAGAAAGAGAAGATGTTATAGGGCATGCTGAATCCTAAATTGCAACCAGTGGAGAAAGAAGAGTATATGAAGGTGGACAGCTGAATCAAAAAGAAGTGTCATTTAGGATATTCAAAGGTGAAGCTGTTGGGGCATATGATATCTCAAAATGGAATTGAACCTGATCCAGAGAAGATAAAAGCTCTTGTCTTATTATCTGCACCATCAACATCCAGGCAGCTCTGCAGACGTTTGTCCAGAAGGTAAAATATATGGCAAGATTTATTCCTTTAATGTCTCAATTGCTTTACCCTCTTCAGCAGGCTATGAAGAAAGAACCATTGCAATGGAATGAAGAATGTGAGAAGTGTTTGAGAAAGTGAAAGAGGTATTGGGAGGTATTTCCAGTGTAAAGGCTTTGGATTTCTCTCAGGTCTTTTATGTGAATCCATCTTTTGGTCCGGATGTAGTTGGGGCAATCTTAATGCAGAGAGGAGATGAATCCAGATATATGAAGCCTGTGTATTATGTAAGTAGAGTGAAGACGGAAGCAGAGAGGAAATACACTGAGGCTGAACTGGTTTTGTCAAGTCTGGTGTATGCTTGCAGGAAATTCAGGTCATATCTCCTTATGAAACCATTTGTGGTGCTGACAAACTATACTTTACTCCCTCAGCTGGTGAATGGTACTTCACTCTCAAAAGGTATGATGCGATGGTTAGTGGAGCTTCAAGAGTATGATTTCTCATTTTTGATTGAAGATACTTGCAAGGCAACTCTGGCAGATCTTTTAACATACAAGGACGGTCCGATACTGGTAAAGGAAGTGGATTCAAAGATAGAAAAAGAAGAACAAATTATCATTCCCGGAGCTCATATTTTATTCTTTGATGGTTCGTATAAAAGGAGTATACATCAGGCCACCGGGGGGTATATAATCCAGGATTCAGAAGGCGGGTTGATTCTAAAGAATGGAATACATCTGGAAGCTGAAAGTAACAATGAGGCTGAATACACGACATTGTTTCAAGGGTTGCAGGCTGCTTTAAAACAGAAAATTCAAAAGCTAATCATAAAGGGAGATTCTCTATTAGTAATAAAGCAGGCCTTGGGTAGCTGGCGAGCAAAGAATCCGAGATTAAAAGAATGTCTAGCTGATGTTAGAAAGCTGCTACATCAATTTACAGCATGGAGTATTCAACATGTGCGGCGGGAGGAAAATCATATGGCACATGAGTTGGCTCAGGAGGCAATTAATCAGGATCCAGTAATTGCAAAAATCGAAGAGCCATTATACAGAGGGAGGGAATACCTGTCCAGAGTGGTGGATTACTTACTCTCAGGACGCTTGCTTGAGGAGCTCAAAAAAGGCCAAAAGTATCATTTTATCAGGAAAAGTAAGCATTATGTCATGATTGGAGATGAATTATACATGCAAGGAGCTGATCAGGTATTGAGGAGAATTCCCGGGAGGGAAGAGATTTATCATATTCTATCTTCAAATCATTCGGGAGCATGTGGGGGTCATTATGCATTTAAGATCACCTTGCAGAAGATATTACTGGAGGGTTATGTATGGCCTTCCATCTAGAAGGATATTCAGCACTGGTGCAGGTCTTGCCATGAGTGCCAGAGAATGGGGAAGAGGATCTTAAAAATGGAGCCGAGAAATATCATGCTGGTATATGACATTTTTGAAAGATGGGGAGTGGATGCAGTTGGACCACTTCCCAGGACAGCTAGAGGAAAGTGTTATGTGCTTACTGCAGTGGATTACCTATCAAAATGGGCAGAAGTGAAGGCAGTGAAGAGAGTGGATAGTAAAGAGGTGGCTGATTTTGTGTATGAACATATATGCTGTAGATTTGGTATTCCTCTGGAGATATTATCAGATAATGGTCCTGAATTTTGAGGAGAGGTAGTTGACCATTTATGCAGAAGATTGAATATCAACCACAAGTACTCCACTCCTTATCACCCTCAATGCAATGGCTTGAATGAAAGATTCAATGGTGAATTTTAAGCTGATGATAACCAAAATGACAGAAGGCCATATCAAGAATTGGGATATAGAGATGAATCGTGTATTATGGGCATACAGGGTTGCAGTAAAATCTGGTACACAATTCTCACCCTTTCATTTAGTTTATGGGAAAGAAGCACTCATGCCTATTGATGTGGAAATTCCAGCTTTGAAGTTCTTAATTGAAGAAGGGCACGAGCCTATTGATTGTTATAGAGAAAGATTACTAGCCTTGCAAATAGTCCAGTTGGACAGAGAGCTAGCATTTGATCATTATGCAGCTATGCAATTGAAAAGACAAGAGAGAGAAAATGAGAAGGTGGAGCAGAAGGAAATTGAAGAGGGTGATCTGGTTCTCAGATATAATAGCAAGCTGGATAGTACTTTTCATACTGCATTCCAGACAAAGTGGGAAGGTCCGTATAAAGTTGAGAGAAAATTTGATAATGGGAGTTATCAGCTTGCTGATTTGAATGGAAAGAAGCATAAAAGGAGAGTGAATGGTTTACGACTGAAGAAATATTTTGCTCGATTGATGTTAGCCGTGAAAGAAGAAAATCAGGAAGCTTGTGATACACGTCAGGAGGTTGTGGAGAGTACAAAGGAAAATCTGAATATTTCATCCCTGTTTGTACAGCTGCTGGACATGAATGTCTCAGCAGAAGTAGGGGGTTGCTAAATATGGGTGGACAAAATAGGAGTTGGTAATGTGTACATATGTGTGCATGGCGTGTGTGAAGTTTTGCTTTTGAGAGCATTGCCAGGTGTACAGAGTAGATAGTATTGATGTGAGCATGTACAGGCCTGTCCGGTGAGAGGTCCACTGGAGATGATATCAGTCGTTCGGCTCTGAGTATGTGTACACGCCCAAGTATAAGTGGCATTGGAAAGTTGCAATTGAAAAAGGTGTGTGGAAAGCATGGGGGATAATTGATGATAAAGGGGCCAAGGTGGCAATTAGCATAGGTGTAAAAAGCATATGGTGACCATCTTGTAGGTCTTACAAGAAATAATAAAATATAATGTCAACATGGCCTGCAATATTGAAGACCACGTAAAGGCGTGAGTGGCTGCCAGCATAGGCCATCCAGAAGCTGGCAAATCGTGGAGGTGGATGCAGCTGGAGACAAGAGGAGACGCCGTGTGTAGCAAGGGCCGGGGAGAGGAAAAAGGGAGAGGCTTGCTGGAACTCGGCGCTGGAGACGCTAAGGGTGAGTCGCTCTCGGGTGCTTGGTCGTTGTGCAGAGAAGAGAAGGCTTCTTGAGGTGCAGGCAAGAGACAACCGTAGCCATACACAGAAGGGAAACCACCCTTGAGGTGACAGAGCAGTAGAGATTGCCGCCCAGAGAAGGCTCGTGGTGCAGACAAAGAGGAAGGTGGCGCCCAGCTGGAATCGAGGAGGAAAAAAAGAACCGCCTAGTTGATGTAGGCTCTGGAGGGGTTCTACTGCGAAGGTGCTGCAGCTGCGGAAGACGTGAAGAAGTCTGCTTTGGTTCGAGGCTTGGCGAGGAAGCATGGAGTGTTAGCTGGGGCAGCCCCTGGGTGATCGAGTAAAGGCTGAGGCGAAGCTGGAGGGACGCTGCAGGTTAGATATAAAGAAAGAGAGGGCCATCGTGGAGAATCCGGGTGATCGTGTGAAGGGGGGCGACTTTGGAAGACTGGCGTGAAGGTGTGGTAGCTGCCAAGGAGTATAAAGGATCGCTTTGTCGAGAGCAGCAGATCCGAGAAGAGCTGAGCTGAGGCACAGGCGTGCATGGGCGGGTGCTTGTGCAGACAGGCCCTTTGGAAAAGGAGAGGTGGCCGCCAACAATGTGAGAAGGCCTGGCTGGAGATAAAAAAGTAGAGCCTTATGACGACTGGCGTAGGTGATAGGTGGGAATTTTGTTTTTTTGATGTTGGTGCAGCCCCACTGACAAGAGAAGGAGAGAGAGTTGGGTTTGTTGCTGTGAAGCTGATGACAGCTGGTAACCAAAGGAAGGGGCTGAAGGTGTTAGCTACAGAGGAAAAGCTTGGGCTGGTGTGAGCCGTGTATACAGTGAAGTGAAGGGGGACGAGTGAAGCACCCTGATGATAGCAGTGAAGGTACACAGGTTGGTAGTCTGCAGGCACAGAGAGCCAGAGAGAGAGAGGGTGTGTGTGTGGTTTTTTTGTGGATTTCTACCTTTTTTGCTGGAGACTCAGGCCAGAGTTGTAAATTCTCTTGATTAGCTGTGGTGGCTGGTGTTTGGTGATGCCAGAGAGTTCTTTTGTTTCTTTGTTTGTTTGGGTACAAGTTATGATAGCCAGATCTGAAATATAAGTCATGTTCATGCTCTTTGGTCTGGTTTTCTGGTGTGTTTACATGAGTGTGTGGAAGTGTGGCACCCTATAAGGGCATAGACAGCTTTATCGCTTCCGTGCCATCAGCGTCCCATACCACCATGATACCACCCATACATACCTTAACAATTTCAAACTCCCTAGTATGCCATCTAGGAAAATATGAATAAAATCTTGTATAAAAGGAATAAGATGGCCTTATCCAGACTTTTACATACTAAAACTTGTCTCTATATACCTGAGACTACATCAAGGAATAACCCTTATCGAGTACATCATTTTAGAAAAGAATTTTGAATTATTGGCACCTTTCTAATGATAACTACCCAAAACACAATAAAGTTAGGGTAGAAAAATAACTCACCTAGATACATAAACAACTAGGTATCCGAGTTGGAATATGTACAAGAGTACAAGAAATATACTCCAAAATTATGTGTAAAAAACGAAGGCAAATGCTACCTTAAAAGCACATGGAATTATCCAAAAGATCAAAAGATCCTTATAAAACCATGGATAAAAGCATAGAAGCTCCTCGAATCCATGAAAACCATAGTTAATCATAAAAATCAATGCATACCATCTAATGGACATTAATCATGCCAAAAGAAGCATTGAAATTGGTGGCCAACTCATCAATCCGAAGTATATGAACGTTGTGTTGTTCAAATAAAACTCCAAAGTAAGAAAGTGAAACACGTGTATAACACTCAATAAAAAACCCCTAGACACAAGTGATCTAGGTAGAACCTGATGAGTCCATATAAAACTTGGAAAACATCCAATAAAATCCACCAAAACAAACCGATAAACTAACCCATGATAGAATTTGTCTTAGGCTTAAGAAATTAAGCACAAACCACACTTAAATAAGTGCAAAATAAATTATCATGGAAAAGTGTCAAAGGTGAAACACACTTTGAACGCAAATTATAGCCATCAAAAGAAATTAAGGAACATGTCCAAAAAGAATGGCTAAACAATGGTAAAAAATCATGAATACATCGTTTAGAATTAATCCAAACATAAATATCCATGTCCAAAAAGAATGGCTAAACAATGGTAAAAAATCATGAATACATCGTTTAAAATTAATCCAAACATAAATATCCATTAATATGAGATATAATCGTATTAATAATATGCGAATAACCCGCATCTATCTAATGTTAGCACGAGAAAACGTACTTCAACATTAAATAACCCTCAAAAATATTAAATTCTCGAGAAAAAGAATTGTCATGACTTTTTCCTAATTTTTCCTAATTTTATAGGGCCTCAAAATATGATAATTTTGAATTCCACCAAACCTATCTTATGGCATTCCAAACCTATATTTTTTCAGAATATTTTTAGCAATTTAATTTGCCAAACCATTGATATTTTAAAAATATCAATTTTTAAGGATTTCTATTCCTAAAATTTCTCCTGAGAATCCCATCGTTCACGAAATTGCCAATTCCGCCCGACAATTCTCAAATCCAATGAAAATTTTTAATTTTAATGGATTTTTTAATTTTCTGGGTCAAAAAATATATTTTAAAGGAATTTGAATGGTCACGGGCGCCCGAATGGACACACCACATGCCAAACACCAACCCCACATTTTCTCAAAATTTAAAATAACCTTTGTCTAATTTTTTACTAATTTTTTAAGAATTTTTAAAAAATTTTAAATTACCCCGAACGCATTTTAGAATACGAACAGTCAAAGAATTTCAGAATTCCAACGGTTTTCCCGGAATACGAAAAGCCAAAAGTTTTGGGAAAATTAAAAGACGAAAAAAATCGGAAAGGTTTCGGGAAAACGGAAAGCCAAAGGTTTTCCGGAAGATGAAAAGCCAAAAAGTTTCAAGAAGAATTTTTTAGAAAATTTCCAGAGAATTTTTATCTCAAATTTCACATTTTTTGGCTTTTTTTCCAAGCTTTTTTTTTTGAAAAATTTCCAAAAGTTTTTTTTAATAATAAAAAACTCATTTTTAATAAAATAAAATAAAAATAATAATAAGCTTTTTAATAAGCTTTGGATATTGATTTTTTAAAGGGGGGGTGATTTTTTCGCCGGCTGGCTGCAGTGCAGCCCCCCCCCCCCCCCGGGTCAGGAATGAGAGAGAGAGAGACTGAGAAAATCCCTCTCTCTTCTCCCTTCTTTCCTCTCCATCTTTCTCTCTTCTCCCTTCTTTTCTCTCCATCTTCTCCCTTCCATTTCACTTTCTCCTCCCCTCTTTGTTAACAGAGGGATTATCTTTAATCATTTGATTAAAATTTTTAATACATTACTAAATCATAATTAACATTAATTATGATTAATGTTTAAAAAAATCCTTTTTAAGAGAATTTCTCACGGAAAAAAGAAGGAAAAATCAGATTTGAGAGGCGGAGAGGACCCCACGCACACGAGAGAGCATTTCATGCATCAACATGCTTCCCCCTACTACATTTGAGCAGAAAATTGATAGAAAGTTGATAGCATACCCGCAGAAAAACCCGCAAAATATATAAAAAATACATTTTTTAATCATAAAAATACTCAAAAAATTCCAAAAAAATAGGAAAAAATTCCTAAAAATTCTAAGAATTTAGGGAATAAATTCTACCAAAAATATCCACAATAAAATATGTGGTGTTTTTGTAAAAATTTCTATTAATGCTTATTTTAAACCATAAAAAATAGAAAAAATAGCATTAAACTCACGGAATTCCCCCGCAACGTCGATTCGTCCATTGAATTGTAGTAACACGCATTCCAATCACCATATCAACGATCCATGTGAAATTTATCAACACAAATCAACAAAATAATATTTTTATTAGTAAATATTAAAATTTACTTAAAAAATCAATAACAATTAAATAGAGATTACTCTAATACCACTGTTAAAACCCTAAGATCTCTCTAGATAATTGTTATGCATAAACATGCATAAATCAGGCATAAACTCAACCACCCAACCACCCCTGAGCTGCCCAAGGGATGCACACATGAATCATAAATGAAATATATCATACCTCTACCTTGATGTCCCATACCATCAAGAGGTATAACACAATCCAATAGCATGTAGCTATAGTGTGAAATGATAGGTGAGTAGATATGGACCTCTACACAAGAGACCATAGCATAAGCCTCCAAGCCCCCAAGCCTCCCTTGAGTGTGCCCCATGCCTCTATTATATAGGAGGGCCCTCAAGCGACTCTTGACTTTCCATTTCCCATGTGTGACCCTTGGATGCCTGACCCTAACCTTAACCCTTAAGGTTAATCCTAACCCATGCTCCACTAGAGCTTGTTCCCATGCTCCCATGCTCACAAGCCTAATGTGGGTTAGCCTCCTAGTATATGCACACATAATGTGTATATAACATAGCACACATAATGTACATATAACATAGCACACATAATGTGTATATAACATAGCACACATAATGTACATATAACAACACCCCATGCCTCACCAAAATTGGTCTAAATGCCACTGTTGACACTATCCCCAATAATGAAAATCAAGCCTCGTCGTTGGCCATTCTCCCTCAACTCTACATCCTTGACCACCCACACTACAAGCACCCCGACCTCATACCTTTATCATGATAATCAATGGTAGGTATCGAAGAATCTTCTTGTAGCTCAGGGTTTCTACGATTGCCTCACAGAACTCTCGATTCCCAATTAGCCATCTATGAAACCCAAGCACAAGAAGCCAACAAAGCCAACCACAACCAACCCTATGTCAAAGTTTCAATGTTGGCTTGTCCTTGACCACTTGTTATGAGCACAAGGCTGCTATGAAGGCAACACTTGCCTTTGGCTACCCAAAAATACCGCTTGTGCTCATCCACCACAACATCTCCCCAAGAAGCTATGACAAAAGGCCTCACGCCCACCGATTTAGCAACCCCATGCATAACAAATCCAACAACGCTAGGTGCCTACCCATGTGCTCAAAGCTCAAGGCTTCCATGAAGGTAACACACACTTGTGGCTCCCTAAGCCACAATCAAAAGCCTATCCTCTGTGTCGACAACCTACTCCTTGCTCAAAACCTTGTTGACCACAAACCATGAAACCTCAACAACCCTGAACCTTCATCACTCGACAACGATGGGTGTCCAAGAGCATATTAGAAGCTCAAGGCTTTCATGATGGTAACTCCGTCATTTGGCTCCCAAGGCATAACCCTCAGTAGTTTGCCCAAACCACACCAACCAAGCCAATACATGTTTGCCTGCATGATGATGGTTTGGCGAGAACAAGTCCCCTCTTCCTCAACTCAATTCTACGGTGATTAGGACTACAGGCACACCTTTCTCCCTCGCCCATGCACAACACCTACAATTCTCACAGGGCTCTGTCCTATGCGCACACACGCACAAAAGATCAGTATCGATAGCCATCTAGGTATATCTCTCGATGGGGGGACCATGGTGGATGCAAGCCTGGTCAATGGTATGACCCATCACTTGGATCTTCGTAATCACCCCTACTTCACCCTAATAACTATGCTTCATGACTAATCCTTCCTACCCATAACTTCTTCGGCTCAACACCAATGGATCCTCACCATTAACTATACCACTAGACTATCAACACAGGATCCCAGAGCTCCAATGACAGAAGAAGACAACCCACAACAAGAAAAAGAGAGAACACCACAACCCGATAATGCAACCCCCATGGGAGCCAAGATACCCATCATGGTGTCTTGACAAAGATACTAGAGCCTCATTAACATCGCTATCAACATACAACATCTTGGAGTGCAAGAAATTTCCATGCAAGTTGCCTTCTTATCCCTTCAAAATTCCCCCCTTGCCACTTTCTTACTAACACCATTGTTTTACTAACCCCTCCTTAATAATACCACCTACCACTTGGATATTGGTCATTAAGTATTCCGTGCTATAGTCTCCTCATTCAAGTACTCTAAATCCTCTAAGGAGGATTTCCCGCTCGTAAAGGTGACAAAAAAGAAAAACACCAAAAACAAAATAAAGAGTACTACTGGGCACATACAAGAAAGAAGATTCATAAGAACCCATCAGGCTAGCTGGATACTTAATTGCCAGTACTCCACTGGCTTCTTTCCATCTTACTAACTCCACCACTCCCTCTCATTTCCGGAGAGACATGAGAACCAACCAAGTGCGACGCCTCCCTCCATTCCTCCACAACCTCTTATCGATCATGAGGATGCGATAGAGTTTAGGAAGGGGAGTATGTTAACCACATATTGGTTTACACATTCCCACAACAACTATGCCTACACACTTTTGTAATGGGCACTTTTGTAAATCTCATCATACATCTAATGAGGGAAACACTCTAGATATGCTCTCAAGTATTGAGCTTTGAGAAGGACAGACAAGAGGATCTTGGTCAGTTGGCCAAACCATAGAGAAAAGCCTTGTAATTATGTTTTGGGTGCCTCGGGTCACTTACTCCCCAACACCCTAGTGGGAAAGGGCTTGGAACTATAAAAGCCAATTTCTCTTGTTTGTAACTCATTCTCCCATTTGTGAAATATAAGTGGAGTGTACTCTCTCCCTCTCTCTTACAACTCTAATTTAGCATGTGTGGTGTGCTTAGGGTATAGGAGTGATCACTTGTTTTCTCTTGCTTCATCTCTCCCTCTTTCTTGAATGATTAGGCTACCAACGTGATCATCTTTCGTGGAGATCCCACATGATCTTCGCCGCAAGAGAGGTTGCACCACCTGTTGGATTAGAGCAACCGCCTCTGTGACAACAACGAGTGTGGGAGGACAGTGGTTTGACAAATGGTTACGGTGGAGATCTTGAGCATTGCTCGAGCTCAGCGGGGATAGGTAACTTCCCACAACGACACTTTAGAGTGAGCTTAACAATGCTCATGCACTAACCTACCGTTTCTAGTGTATATGTTTTCTTACTTCTTTTCCACCCTAAGAATAATACTTAATAAAGCAAAACAAGTTACACATTTTTTCCCTTTGCCACCCTAGGATCAGTACTCAGTAGCACATGCTGCAATTTTTTGGCATGCTCATTGTATAGGCATGAGTTGCTTTGCTATGGAAACTTCATTAAATGATATATTTATGACCTTATCTTATCAATAATCGGATTTGTGGGTATGACCCTTGTTGAGATATCAAGTTTAACTAGTGTGATGGGCCCACCTGGGTGACTGCTCTAACTTATGGCACTAGCATGGTTGGTGGAGATTATGTTTGATATGTTGCTAGTGTGTGGATGATAGGTTGTGTGGTGACAACCTTCCGTACATCACTACAGTATGGCATAGTTATAGGGCAGGAGCTCATATTGATGACGAGTTCACACTAGAGAGACTTATTATGTTTTAGTTAAGTACTTCATATATTTAGTGTACTCTTATCTTTTTTATTATGTATGGTTATTGAGAGAAGAAGAAGATAGAAGAGAAAATTCAACCATTCATCTCTCTCTCTTGTGTGTTGTTGTTTCTTGCCTATTCTTGTGTGTGTGAGGGAAATAAATCTTCAGCTCCATATCCCTACAATAGTTTCATTATATTAGAGAATTAACTCACATGAAGAGCTCAAGAGGTAGCAAAGAAAGTGGTACATGGAGCAACTTGTTCTCTTACCTTCTTTGTTTTTGGTGCAACACCATTGCTGGAAGCTGCCTACAGCTATAGCTTGGACGTGATTTGAATTGTGTCAGATTAAGGAATCCTTCTAGCTGGAGGAAGAAGAATATATATTGTGCAATTAACTATGTTAACTGTAGGTTTGTGGCCAGATTTACATTTCAGGAACCGTTTTGCTTCTGCAAACTTTCGCAAACACTGTGTAGAAGTGTTGGTTTTTGGTCCGTGGTGTAAAATTTTAGAATTGGTGTGCAGGTAATTTTTGCACTTGTTTATAGTATTTTTGGTGTTGTTGTATGTGTGTTAATATATTGTAACCACTAGGAGTGATAGTGTAGTACCACTATACAGTGCTCATTACATGTTGATCTGATCTTTTGTTTACGGTTTGCAATTTGCAGAATTCTGGATGATTCTATTTGTGCATGACAAAATGTCTGACAATCTACCACTCACAAATTGTAAATGAGAAGCTTGAAAAGGATAAATTCCAAGCCTGGAAGTTTAGAACGACAAATTTCTTAATGAGGAAGGGCTAATGGAACTTCATCATAGGTGTTGATGAAAAGGAGCCAGTTGTTAATGAAGAGAACCAGACTCCATAATAGGTGCATCAATCTAAGGCATGATTTGAGAAGGCCAATAAAGTCATGTATTGGCTTTTAGTTAGTGTTTTCAATTCCATGATTGGTCATATTTAGGATGTAGACATGCCTAAAGATACATGGAACACCTTGGTGAACCTATACAACACTAGCACTAAGGTAAGGAAAATGCAGTTGAAGCATGAACTATACAATGTCAAGAAGAATAACTTAAAAATAAATAAATATACATTGAATATAAAAGGGATTTTGGATTCCTTTTGCTCTATAGGACTCATTAAAGATGACGACATGGTTTTGATAGCCTTAAATGGACTTGGGAAAGATTACAAGCCCTTTAAGACATGTGTGAATACTCACGAGAACTTTCTAGGCTTCAAAGAGCCCATATCTCTTTTGATTAGTGAAGAGAGAGGACGTTGGGAGAAACATCTACCTCTAATAGAAAAAGAAGAATGACATAAAGAGTGGAAAGTTGTAGCAAGGAAACTATGCATCACATCAAGCAAACATGATGACATAAGTGAACAGTTATTTGTCATGCAACACATACTTGGTTCTATGATAGGGAATACATTAGGATCAAGCCTGATGTTTAATATGTGGATTTTGGATCAAGCAAACATGATGATGATGATAGAAGTGAACATTTATTTTTCATGCAACACATTAAGATCAAGCCTGATGTTTAATATGTGGATTTTGGTGCTTCAAAGCACATGACTAGTCATGGTGTCTGGTTCAGAGATATGCAAAAAATGCAGAAACCATGATATGTGGAAATAAGAGATGATACTATGCACCTGTATCTGGGCACTAAATGCCTGATACTTGGAAATAGAAATATCATAAAAGAACAAACCTTAACACAAAGACATTCCCTTTAGCAGAAAATCATAACAGTAAAACGGAATACGAAACATCATGCAGAAAATCCGCTACACACAATAACCCTGAACAGATGATCAGAATTCATTGATATCATAATCATGTAAGGGATTACATTTCCGCTTCCTCATCTTCTACAATACTGAATATCCGTTATGCGCCTTCCCATGATCAACTAACTACATCTCTTCATATCTCTCCCTTCTCACGAATTCCTAAGCAACTACCCAAAAGGATCATTCACATACATAGAATTCGGATATTCCAACTTAGGTAAAGTTAACCCCTAACACATGGCACAGCCCGGTGGTTGGGTTTTCATGAAAACCCGACTCGGACCCATAAATCCCTGATCAAACTATCCATTGTCTTTACATTGCTTCAAAAAGAAAACAGAACTGCAAACTGAAAGCAAAATCCTACTAAACTAGAAATCCTAAAACACTAGAAAAGCATAAATTACTGATGTAGCACCACCGGCTCCAAGGGCTTCGGCGGATCATCTTTAGTCTTTGAATCTAAATCTGAATCTTGATTGACATATAATTCCCAAGAATGCTCAAATTTTGAGAACTGAAACTTTTCACCCTTCAAAATCTTCTCAAATTAGACTGAAACTTTGAGGTGAAATCAGTAAAAATCTGAAACTGATTTGATCCTGACTTTGCAAACACTTCATTGATGAAATACTGACATATTCTGATTGCTTCTATGACATTATTTAAACTCTGTAATGCTGAAAAACTGATTTTCCAATCAATTGGAAACTTTTTCATCTCGACAGGATTTACTGACTTGCTTCTAACTGAATTCTCTTGAAAATATGCAACTTGCACCTCACTTTGATCATTGTAGTCATAAAATAAAAGCTGAATGAACACTTTCCTTCTGTCAGATTGACTTTTGGAGTTAGAAATTACATTCAGGTAGATATTCTTTAGTTGCATTTGAAACTGATCCACTTGGATCATTGTTCTTCCTCCATTGATTAACAATTGAATTGAGAAACATGTCAGGAACATTTGATTTAACTTTAGTTTTCTCTGATTTGAAATCAGGTCCATCATATGATTGAAAATCTCTAGTCCTTCAAATCTGACTGATTCAACATCATCTTGTACTGAAATCTGATTCATCTAATTCTGATCACCTTCATTGTGACCACACAAAGATTGATCTCTTCGTAGCTGAAAACTATCCTGACTTTGTTGAATATCCCTGACTACAGCTGACTTGATCTGACTTTGTTTTTGACACGTCTGATCCATCTGGAACATCAATTGTGCCTTGATTACCCATGAACTAGGTACAGAACATTCAGATAGTACCTGACTTTGACAAAAACTCCCTGAACCAAGAAACTGATATAGTAAAACCTGTAACTGAATTAGTTTTAACCAAATCTGATCCATTCTGATTATGTCTCCTGCATATAATGACTGATTCAAACTGGTTTGAATCATCTTTGAACTGATTTGAATCATCTTTTCCATCGCCTTCTCTTTTTCAATTTCAAGATTGCACCTGAAATTGATCTGATTCTGTTTTTGTACCATCTGATCCAACTTGATCATGGATTTGGTAGAAATAACTGATTTTTGAGTCACTGGATATTCAGGTTTGAATTGAACACCACAAATATTCACTGAACTGAAAACTTGATTGAGTAACACTTCAAACTGAAAGGCTCCAACTTCTTGTTGTGCAAAAATTTGCCCTCCTTGCATCTGTCTTTGATTATGTTGATCATTCCATGGGTTATTTGATTTCAGATTCACCATTTGATAAGCTTCCTGAATTTCAGGAAAGACTTCCTGACTGTGGCTGACTTCTTTTTTCTGAATTGCTTCAGTGTTTGTGAGAAATAATGGACCATGTGGCCCTTTGGCTTCATCATGGCATTGCCCAAAACGCTCATACACATCAAAAACATCATGCATCATGAAAAAATCATCCATATGGTCATCATCCACAACATCAAATAGAAAACCACACTTCCCATCATTGAGCACATCAACAACATGCTTCTCATTGATAATTTCTTCGTCATGCAAATCAGATTTGGGGATAGTTAGGGTTTCCTCACTCCTTTGGCTTCTACCCACTTCCACTAGCTGACTTTGTGCATCATGATTTCCTTCAAGAAACTCATAAGGAATTGTAGATGTGGAATTAGGGTCATCTAGGGACACTACCTGGCTCTGTTGGCTCTCTAGGTCCTCTTTTGTAACCTTCTTTCCCAACATCTCATCAACATGAAACTCAACATCTTGAAGACAAAGAAGAAAATCTTCCATCACAATGTCATCTTCATCATACACATTTTCTTGTTTGGATGAATGATCTTTAACTACTCCATGAGCTAGCTCTAATGTTGGGCTAGGGGTATCTAGGGATTCTTGGTGGCTCTCTTGGCTCACACCCTCATGCACCTCCTTCACACCAATCATTGGCATCACCATTGGGTAGATAAACCAATCATCATCATCACTCTCATCCTGAAAATCATCCTCATACTTCTCCCTCAATTTCACACAAGCTTGCTCTAACATTTTCACCCTCTTCTTGCTAGAACAAGATCGACATCTTCTACCCTTATGCTCTTTATGATACTCATATGCATCTTCAAGAAAAACCTCAAAATCATCTAACTGCTCCCTGACTTTCCTCATCTTCTCACATGATGATGCATTATGGAATCTCATGATGATCTTATGCAATTTTGTGCACATATCCACCATGCAAAACTTCTTACAATCATCTCCCATGCAACAATCTTCACAAATGTATTGACAATCATCCATGATATGGTCAAGTTTCAAGCAAATTGCACACTTCTTCTTCTTCTTTTTAGCCATCATATCACTTAGAAAATACTCATAACATGCCTTAGCGCCCGCAATAGGTGCACCACACCCATGCGAGACCGCATAAGCACATAGCAAGGAGAGCTCGGTGCTATACCGAGATCCAAACAATGCACAATATGTGGTTGCTTTGGCTGGTACTTAGCATTTTCAAATTGATGTTTTATGTATGACTCCTTGAAAATGTAAAATGTATGCTTACTTGCATAAATTGATTTTGGGCATTTCTCCATGTCTCACATTTGTAGCAATGATGAGCCCTTCTTGCTTGCATTGGTTAAACGTCGCCTCAATCACATCAATTGCTTCTATTGTCATTGAAATTGTACTCTCCACTCATAAAAACAGTCAAGAAAATAACGGTAACAATCAGGCTTACAGATTCAGATATTCAAGCTGCTATCTATAGATTCAGGTGTTGTCTGCAAATTTAGAAAAACAGATTGCTGTTGCTGCAGACTGCAGATTCAGGTTAGCAGATTCAGGAAAACAGATTTCTGCTGCTGCAGATTGCAGATTTCGGAGCAGATTTTTGATTCTACTACAGATTGCTGATTCAATCAATTACTGCCTCTTGTGAATCAACCATGTCCATGTCCATGGAAAATTTGCAGCACCTTCTTCTTCATGTAGAGAGCGAACATTGCCATGCTTCCATGCCTTCAAATTGGTTTCCAAACCCATGGAAAAGACAAGACAATGCTGAGTATGCGAACACCGCAGGATCGCCAATGTGTATCTGGGCACTAAATGCCTGATACTTGGAAATAGAAATATCATAAAAGAACAAACACTAACACAAAGACATTCCCTTTAGTAGAAAATCATAACAGTAAAACGGAATACGAAACATCATGCAGAAAATCCGCTACACACAATAACCCTGAACAGATGATCAGAATTCATTGATATCATAATCATGTAAGGGATTACATTTCCGCTTCCTCATCTTCTACAATACTGAATATCCGTTATGCGCCTTCCCATGATCAACTAACTACATCTCTTCATATCTCTCCCTTCTCACGAATTCCTAAGCAACTACCCAAAAGGATCATTCACATACATAGAATTCGGATATTCCAACTTAGGTAAAGTTAACCCCTAACAGCACCCTATTACGTATGTTGGTAAGGTGATATTATCTATGCAAGATGACAAAATGGAGTACTTAGAAAATGTTCCCAACATTATGAAAATGTACTTCATGTTCCTAACATTATGTGAAAAATCTTATTTTAGTTGTGGAAAAATGGTTGAACTAGGTCTACAAGTGAGGTTTTAATCCTCAAGGATGCTTTGTGGAAGATTTTAAAGATCAATATCACTTAGTTACAAAGGACAACATAAATGGTAGGATGTTCACTTTGGCTATAAGCATGCTTGAGGTGAAGGCAACCATGTTTGTATGTGGAACATGTGTCATTGCAGATATTGACATTTGGCATAAGTACATTGGTCATGTGAACATATAACAGCTAAAATCATGTATGCCAAGAGAATTGTATGTGAAGCATGCGAGTTGGGTAAGCATTCCAAAAATGCATTTTCGCATGATAAGCACGTGAGTGTTATACATTCTGATGTATGGGGACTGACGAGACGAAGACTACATCAATTTCAAGGTGTAAGTATTATGTTTCACTTAGTAATGAAACATAATTCAAGTATTAGTAATGAACACACTAGAAAAGTTTGGGTTTACTTCACGAAGGAGGAAAGTGATATTTTCACTCACTTTGAGAAATTCAAAGCCTTGGTTGAAAAGAAAAGGGAATGCCTATAAAAGGCCTAAGATCAGATGGTGGGAGAGAGTATTTCTCCAATGAGTTTGGTGATTTCTTGAGAGAGTAGGGAAATCAAGAGATTGTTCACATGTAGGTACACTATGCAATAGAATGGTGTTATAGAAAGGAAAAACATGCACATTGTAGAAGTTACGTGTGCCCTGAGAAGAATGTGCCTCATTATTTTTTCGGCAAAAGGAGTAAATACTACTGTGTACATTATGAACAGGACACCTAATATAGTTGTTCATGGTATAACACTTGAAAATAAATTTACAAGTAGAAAACATGCACATTGTAGGAGTTACTTGTGACTTGATTTCTGAGAAGAATGTGCCTTATTATTTTTAGACTATGAACAGAACCTCTATAGTTTTTCATGGTATAATATCTGAACAAAAATTTATAGGTAGAAAACTAGATGTTTCGCACTTCAAAGTGTTTGGATGTATTGCGTATGTTCATGTTCTTGATGAAGTGAGAATGAAATTAGATCCAAAGGCAGAAAGATGCATCTTTCATTGGTTATTCTTTGGAGTAGAAAGGTTATAGATACTATAACATTACTACTCTTGAGATGCAAGTAAGTAGAGTTGTTTTTTTATGAGATGATGAGTAGTTGGTATGCACAAGGCAAGTCGGTTGAGGATATAAATGTAAGAAGCAATGATGTTGTCCCACATGTAGATAATCATAGGTAATTAGTGGACTAAGAGAGTCCTCTAGCAGTGGATCTTATGTTAGTCCATGGTTAGGAAGGCTGAGATAAGATGCAAAGATTTTTTATTTTCTTATGTAGTGAGATAATTTTTAAGATTCTTCCAAACCTAAGGGTTCATCTCTCTCCGTGATGGCCATTAACCAAACCAACACTTTGGAGATATTCATCTCCTTTTGCCATTGATGGCAATAGTTTACACATGGGATTCTATGGCCTTGGTGTATTAAAGGTTGATGACCTTTTCTCGCTCCTTGGAAGAGATAAAGGTTCTATATTCTTGATAATTTTGGAACCCAAGATACCACTTCTTAGTTTCACATATTGCCTTTAAATTTTGGTTTACGTTGCATTACTAGAGTGTGCTTAACATATATATCGAATAATTTTTTTGCCATCCATTGTGGCATATCTCATGCCTAGTTTAGTTGGGAGGATGTTCATGGTTGCAAGGATGTGCACCTAATTCTTAGTCTTCTTAGTGTGGAAGAGAAGCAAACACTGAGAAGCAAGCACCTAATTCTCAATCTTCTTAGTGTGGGAGAGAAGCAAACACTGAGAAGCAAGCACCTAATTCTCAATCTTCTTAGTGTGGGAGAGAAGAAAACACTAAGCTCTCACATTCCTGGTCCATCTTTTTATGTGACAGGTGAGACACATGTTAAATTAGTTTAGTGGTGTTATTTATGATTATCGAGTCTTTGGTAAAAGGTCCACCACTCATGGGATGTGTTTTCCATGTTCTCATGTTTACCTTGAGGGTTTCATTACTTTTCTATGTGTAGATGATGTTGTTTGTGTCCCAATCATGAACCCTTCTAGTTTCTCTCATTCTACCAACTTTTTAGGCAAGTTTCTAGGGTCTACAACCAGTTCTTCTTGGTTTATGGTGGCGGGCTGAATATTCAATCCCTCATTTGGAGAGGATGAAGTGATGTTGGTAGGTGTTCGCATGAATGCTCTTGAACTTTCATGTGGTCATCCCTTGTCCTGTCTTCCATGACCTTCATCTTTTGGTTTTAGGGGTGACTTTAGCATGTTTTCAGACTTTGGTGGTGGGTAGGACTTGGCAGATTGGTCTTTGTGCCCTTTTAGTATGAGAAGTTGAAGCTTGTCCAACTTTGTGAGTAGTGGATATCCTGCTATTTTGCATTTTAATCGTAGCATAGAGAGGAACCATTCATGTCTGTCCCCCTATTGGATTTCACTGCTAGCTGTAGACATAGGGTAGACATTATCACCACCTTAAACATAATGAGTTATGATTTAACATGGGGGACCTAGAGACTCTAATGTTCTAGGTAGATAGTGTCCCCTTTGATTCTCTCTTCCTCCCCTTTAGGTATTTTTATTAGGGCTAATTGGTTCATGGGGTCACCCTAGGAATGGGTGGTGATTGTGGCAACATAGGAGGCAATAAATGTAACTCAAGAACTCTTAACACCCCTCTTTGAGGCATGTACTTTCTTGTGTTAGCAAACATGGGTCTTGTGTGGAGCAGGTAAAACTAGGTGATGAGCGGGTGGAGCTGGCTGGCTGGCTTTGAGGTTGATTCTTATAGGAATGGATGGCATCATCATGGTTTCCTACCCTCATGCAAAATGCACACCAGATTCCTCGTTGTCTAGGAGCACTTTGTGATTGTGTGGTTATCATGGCATATTGAACACTAGACCAACTCATATCTAGGCTATAGATGTGGTTGTCCTATGTTATCCTTTCTTGACCCAACTTTCCATTGGGGCCACACACACTCTCACTTTTCTATTCTTTTTGGGTATTATTATGATGGGTGAGACCCAGTCGGTTTGCTCTATTTCGTAGATGAATTTGGCATCTCTGGAGTCAGTCGATCTCTTCATAGATGATCTTGGAGTACTTGGGGTTCATATGATATGCTCTCTACTTTAGTAGCCTTGCTCCTTCCATCATGCTGGGGATGGTGTGTTTAATCACTTTAAGAGGTACACCTTTCATATCTATATATTTCTAAGTAAAGCAATCGTAGAATTCTATGAGGAGGTTAGTAAGGTCCCTTTCTTCTTCTCTGGAGAGGTCATCCCCAATGTAGATGGGCCTCGGATCTTTCCCTAGACCTGCTAAGTTGATCTCCTTAACGTTGGCCGGCGGATCATCATAAGATGTTCTTGGCTTCTTGTCATGGATTCTTTAGGCCTTTTCATATTGTACAAAGAAGTCTCCTACCTTGTAGGCTTTGAAGTGTTAAGGGACCTGCTTGGTCTCTTTAGCTTTAGCGCTTTCCTCATCCATTCTTTTTTTAGCCTCTTGCTTGTCTTGAGCCAACTTTTCATTTCGTGTTCTACGCAAGCACAACATGACAAAGTTTTTGGGGTTCAGGTTGGGAGTCAACTGAGTCTTCTTTGTTAGTGGGTCACAGTAGTGTTAACCAGAATGGAGAACTCGTCAAGCTCCTTTTGCCAAATCTCATAGAATTTGGAATGTGTACTAATAGCCTCGACATACCTCAACTAATGTTCTTTCGATTCTATTTGGAAGACATAAGCTCAAGAAACCCCAGAGGAAAGATCAGATGCCCCTACATCCAATCAAAGTAAACCAACCATTTGAAAAGTGGGGTTTAGACTTTGTAGGTCCGATTAGCCCAGCGGCCCGAAACACACAATCTCGCTATATTATTGTGGCCACTGACTATATGACCAAATGGGCTGAAGCGAAAGCGACACGTAAGGCAGATGCGAGGACAACAACCAAGTTCCTCTTTGAAAATATAATCACACGCTTCGGTTGTCCTTTTGAACTTGTGAGCGACAATGGGACGCATTTTATAAATGACGTGATTAAGGAGCTCACAACAAATTTCATGATATCCCATCATAAATCTACTCCTTATTATCCGCAAGCGAATGGCCAAGCCGAGAGTACAAACAAGACATTAATCTCTGTTCTGACAAAGACAGTTGAAGCTCATCGCACGGATTGGGATCTAAAGCTTACAACAGCTTTATGGGCCTATCGTACTGCGTACAAAGTGGCTATTAATTGCACACCATTCAAAATGGTATATGGCCAAGAAGTAGTCATGCCGTGGGAATTTGTCATTCCTAGTCTTCGTGTTGCAACTCAAGAGGGTTGGGATGGGAATCCCTTAGCAGAGCGTCTGTATATCCTTGAGCGGCTAAACGAAGAAAGACAATTGGCTGTGTACAATGCCCTTGTGGAGAAGGATAGAAGGAAAAAATGGTTTGATCGCCACCTGAAGGACAAGGACATCAAGGTTGGGGATAAAGTCCTGATGTATGGAGTGCGAAACGAAAAGAAGAAGCTCAAATATGCTGGTAAGGGACCGTATAGAGTATGTGAAATTACCCCGCAAGGTACCGTTAGAGCTCTCGACGGAGTTGAAACCATTGGATTCCTTAATGGGAGTAAATTCAAAAGATACTATGACCCCCTGAGCCAGGAGGAGTTACATGCAATCCATCAAAAGAAGGCAGCTAAAGAACAAGCTGAGCTTAAAAAGATACAAGCGAGAGTCGAAGCCAAAGAACGTCAACAGCGTGCTAGGCAACAACGAGAAGCCAACTTGGGGATTACACAAGCATTTTTCGAGGAGGCAGACGAGGATTCACTGGAATCTGACCCACCTCTAAGATACCCAATTGAGTTACAAAGTCCTTACGGGGAGGTGCTGTATAATGCATTATTGGATACAGGAGCTCAACACAATTTGCTATCATATGGCGTGTGGTGTCAACTGGGAAAACCACCTTTATCCAAGAGTTCTATCCAAGTTCAAGGAATCAACAAGAAGAAAACCCCTGTCTCAGGAATTCTGCATACTCCGGTTGCTTATGACAAGGGGACCATAATTCAAAGCTTTTTGGTTATGCCTGCTGGTACCATGGAAGGGACTGTAAACTTATGGCGCAAATGGATGATGGCTACCAAGTGCAATATCGATTGGGCAACCAGACGAGTCACAACGCAAGAACCAACAATAGGTCTGACCGCTCAAAATCCCGCACCTAAGTCATCCACTCAAATGTTAGATAATGAAAAATCACAAAGTCCAATGGCAAAACCATCTTTGATTGTTTGCCACCCCTCTAACGCTTCAACGCTAAGAGTGGAAACATGCAGGGTGGTCTCTAAGGCTCCGCTTACTATGCCAGAGAGTATATACAAATGGGTCCCAAAAGCTTCGTTAACAGCTACTTCCCCTGCTCAATCTCGTTCAGCCACCAAGAAGCCTCGTAGGAAGAAAACAGCTACCCACCTGAGAAAGGGCAATGTAACATCACGATGGATCCCTAAAAAATTATTAGTAGCCCAAGGGTACTACGAGGGGAATGACCAGATTTGGGTCCCTAAACATAAGTTGAATCCCTCTACATCACCTGTAAAACCTTGCAAACCAAATTTTGCCACCCCAATGACAATTCAAGACTGTGGTAAGGGAAAGGTAATAGAGTGCTCCGCACCACTTCTTCCAGAGTTAGTTTGGATTCCCAAACGATATCGATCATTACCACCTAGCTCAGGAAGGGGGGAGCCACATGAAGCTTCTAGCTCCTCATGCCAGGCACACACTCATATAGAAGTTTCTACATGCTCTACACCTACTCTTGTCAACACCCAACAAAAAATCGATGAGTCTACGTCTCCCCTTGTAATAGTATCATCGGACACCATTTCCTCCATTCGTCAATGGGAGCGTACACTACCATCTCTGCAATTGGATGTGGCCACAAGGGTCATAAAAAGCTATCTGCCCACATCACAACCTATGACCCGCTGGACAAATTGGTTCTAAGAGGCTGCAACATCATTGCAAATAATATGATCTACCCAAGGAAAGGGGGAGCATGTACTCACGCTCGACATTCTAATGCTTCCTCCTTAACCTTCTCCCCTGACCATGTAATTGCCAAATTCAAGGGGATGTATATATATAGCTTCATACATTAAAAAACAAAGAAAAGAAAAACAAAAAATAGTAAAAAGAGCAAGAGCACAAAAATAAGAGAAATATCCGTATACAATTAAGAACTAGATTGACCTGTCTCATAAACCTACTGATGCTATATCTGTGTTTGCAGATATGGCAGATGCCCGATCATCATACACTTCATCCACTCCTACCTTTGGTGAGAGGTATCATCTATACCTTTCTCAGATATTCCACATGTGCTATCCTGTAATTGAAACTGAATGGGATCATATAGATGTACTAGCCAGAGAGGAAAATGTTGAGGAATTAGAATGGCTAATTCGTCTATTGACCATGACTGACCCCTACTCCGTAGAGGAAATATCCCCGATAGCCCAATGCTTTCCTTTTCCACAAGATGACTATCCTCGCATGGTTACATTTTTGATGAGTTTATGTGGATGGGAAAATGAAAAGGAAATATCTGACAATGATGAATGGACGGATGAAACTCATGGCACTACTGAGGTTGACTTTATTTATTTGGATGATGCGGATAGAGGCTTAGCCTTAGGGCTAGAGCCAGGACTCTACAACATCCTCTTACCGTATCCTCAGTAGTAGTGTGGTGACTGGTAGGTAGGTTAGTGTTTTCAAGTGTTTTCTAGTTTAGATTCATTAAACAAGTCTTGAAATTGTCACACTGATGTGCCTCTTGAGGTATAGTGCTTGTTAGTGGATTGTACAAGTTGAAAAGTTTGAGGTGGGTTCGCTTTCAAGTCTTGAGACTGCCGCAACATTCATCAAAATATATCTACATCAAATTGTAAGCTGTCTCGTCAAATCAAGGAGATCTCCAATTACAAGTGTAATTCTTCCATACCCACTCTCTTTCGTTTTTACTATTCAATTAATTGCATAAACTATAATGCATGACCACATGGAAATTGTCAATGTACTACTTAGTTTTTGAAGTTGCTTGCATGCTAGTGTAGATCATTAATGAGCTTAACTTTATTGGAAATATTCCTAGGCAACATGACGTCTTTAGTTAACCTTGGAATACGATTGTCTTAGGTCTAGGGTCAAACCATCTTAATGTTTGACACCTGGCCATGTGTGTGTTAACCTCTAGGACATAGCTATTACCCCTTTGTCGAAAGGATGCAAGACAAATTATAGTTCAGGAGCGAAGATCAAAAGAAACAGATTTTTTTTTAAAAAAAAAGCCTACAATAAATGGCATATATATATATGTGTGTGTGTGTGTGTGTATACAAATACATATACATATATATATATATATATGTATGTACACACACACACTCACACACACACACACACACATACAAATACATACATACATACATATATATATAATAAAATACATTTTTTTGTTTTGGAGCAATGGAGACATTTTTCTAAATTTTGGAGCAATTTAAAACAAAATAAATCATATATATATATATATATATAACAAAATAAAATACATTTTTTATTTATTTTGGAGCAATGGGGCATCGTGAGCTGACAATTGGAGCACTGAGCTGAAGCAAAGCTGGTGAAATGCGTGGAGCTGGAGTAGTAGGCGAGCATTGGACCCGCAACCGCGGAGCCGATGACTCGAACATTGGACCCACGAGCGTGGAGTGACGACTGGAGCAGCAGGCGAAATAGACTGGAGCTAGAACATATTGTGAAAGGCGAAATGGACTAGACCCAAGGACTAGATTTGGAACAGATGGCAAAATGTGTGGAAGTGATGGCGAGCATGGAGCTGGAGCTAGACGTGACCAAGGAGCATGGAGCTAGAGCTAGATGTGACTGACGCGACGATTGGAGCTAAAGCAAATGGCGAATGGCAAAATGTGTGGAGCGTGAAATGTCGAGCGTGGACCTAGTGAGCATGGAGCTGGAGTGCAGGCGCGTGAAGTTCACGCTTTTGGCCACGTGCATGCGTGAGTTTTTGAATTCCTACTTTTTGAATAAACGCCTCCTCCTTTGCCCACGTGGAGGGAGGGGTAGTCGTCCTTTATCTTGTATAGATATATAGATATAGATATAGATTTGAAAAGGGGATGGCACCCCCTACTGTGGATGCCTAGGTGTGTGAGTCTTATCTAGGTTTTTTTTTAAAAAAAATATCAACTTAGAGCCCGTTCACGCCAGGGGGCTAGTGGAAGGCTGGAGGACAACCAGGTGCCCTCCACGCACTTCACACCAAAACTCTGGCTGCCCTCCAATGGCATACTTACCACTACCAAAAATGGCCAGCTAAATATACCACCTAGCTGGAGTTGATGAAGGCCCGCCATCGTTTTCACTGTCTGCAGCTTTTTGCACTAGTCAACCAATGGATTTTTCCCGTTTTGGATTTCTTGGTTACAATAAATGATTTGAATTTTATTTTTTTTGCCTTTTTCTTCAATGGGTTGCTTACTCAGGCGAGAACCAAAAACCCACCCACCAGTGGCATCCACTCGTGGGAGAATTCTCTGAGGTGTGAATAGCTCCTTAGGTGGCTTATTGCATCCCTCTACCTTTCTCTCTCTTCACACCTCTACAACAAGTAATATTAATGAATGTGGGACCCCACCCAGGGCATGCTGTTGAAATGTCAAGCTCGTATACAGCTGGAGGATAGCACATGAGTGCTGATAGAGTGACAGTATGGTAGATAGATATCGTGTGGTGTGTTTATGACCGCGTCCAGCTGGTCATGTGTGGTGTGGACATTACATTAGGTTTACTTTGTAGTGTGGACATAACACTATGTTGTGTTCTCCTTTGTGTGTGTGAGAGAGATGATGACTATTGCTTCTCTCCTTCTTTATGATTGATGGATATGGATTAGGGTTTGCTTCTCTTGTGTGTGTTCACTCCTGCTTCTGTTTTTTATCATGGTATCAGAGCCAAGAGCTCATTAGCTGTGTTGTGAGAGTGAGTGAGAGAAGAGGGAAGAAGAGGAAAAAGCTGTGAAGGAAGCCATTGGAGCTTGGAGCAAAGGAAAAGCTATGGAGCACACATCGGCATCAGATCTAAGAGCTAAGGACCATTGGTAAGTGTAGCAAGACCCCCTCTGCGGATTGCAGGTATCAAGGGCAAGTGTAAGAGAAGATTAAAGGTGCAAAAGCAAGCAGAAAATTTCTGTTTTGAAGCTTTAATGGAAAGCTTATGAAGGAGTGTGTCTTGGCAAATGTATTGGATCAAATGCAAAGCAAACACTGAGGCTCTCATGTATTGTGAATGAACACATGTATTAGCAACTTTGGGGCAAGTCATTGCATGGAAAATTGATGCATTACAGGCAATTTGTGAAGAAAAAAAATTCTGGTTTTTTGGACTCTACAAAAACAGAGAACATATGCCCGGTGGAGGATCGAATGCGGAAGATTGAAGCAAAAGATTAGGTCATTGCTAAGAGACATATCAACTCATTTGTGATTTCCCCTCTCTCCTAGAGCTCCAAGAGCAGGCGGCGTGTTTTCTTGCAGGTTCTTGGACAGTTTTCATCATTTTCCATCATATGTGATCATTACAAAGTCCTTTCATGAGGTTGAAGTCACTTGGAGCTTAGAAAATACTTGTTTGGAGCTGACATTAATATTTGGGAAGCTTACTTGAAGGACTTGGAGCTCATTCAACTCAATAACCAGTCATTAGCAAAATTACAGAACTGTGTTACAGAAACAGAGCTTCACTAATGCAAGCATTAATCTCTACCCATTGAGAATTGGACTAATTCCTTTGGTACAAGCAAGGAGCAAGGAGTTGCTAAACTTTTTATTCAAAAAGTTTTGAATTTGGATCAGATTTGAAGGAGATAGAGCACTTTTAGTGAGAGGTGGTACCTGACAGATGCAGAAAAAAGCAAACCAGGGAGCTACAAAAATTGGTGGTTCTCATTCACCTTGAAGAACTTGATCAAACCCTTCTAGGATATGTTGGAGCAATGTGTTGGGAAGCCAATGCAAGTTGAATCATTGAATTTGGACAAGATTTGAAGGATTTAGAGCATAATCTTGATTGGTTTCTGGCGAGAAATTACTGGCGAGAAAAAAACCAGAAAATTTTTTGTGAAGAAGTATCATTTGGTTTCAACTTTGATCGAGTGTACATTGTTGGTGAATCATTGTGGGATGTTAATGCACACAATTTGCAAGCATTTGATGTGATTTGGAGAGATTTGAACCTTTACAGGTCCGGCATACAACTTGTCAAAGGGGTACATCTACTATATTTTTGCAACAATGGCCGATACAGATTGTTGTAGAGAAGCTTGACCGCACTAATTTTCAAGTGTGGAAGTTTCGAATGAAGAGTTTTTTGAAAGGCAAAGGTTTATGGAGTCTTGTCTCGGAGGAAGACCCGGAGCCATACGTACCTCCTCAACCAAATAATCCTCAGTTACTGGCTCTGGGTAGAGCGGTCTTCGAAAGTGTTGCATTATTTTTCAATATGTGTAACAGATGCCTTGCTTATTCACATCCAAGATGCAGATACACCGAAAGAAGCATGGGGTATATTGTGCCGAATGTATGAGATAGACACTGGTGCAAGGAAGATATAACTAAAGTAACAGATTCACAGTGTAACATGAAGGAATAGGAGTATACATGAGTATGTTCAGGAAATCAAGGGTTATGCAGATTCCTTGTCATCAATCCATGCCCCGATGGATGATGATGATTTGGTTGCTCTCACATTGCGTGGTTTAGGCAAAGAATACAAATCTTTTGACACTTCCATCTCAGTAAGGTTGGGAGGAATGCCAGACTTTAATGAGCTTGTGTCATTGCTCATTGTAGAAGAATTGAAGCTTGGCCTTGGTGGTATGAGTGTTACAGGTGGTGCACCCTCGTCAAGCAATGATGAGCATGCAAGGAATCAGGCTTTTTACTCATCTAGAGGCTTTCGAGGCAGGGGGAGATTTACCCCTCGAGGCCGTGGAGGACGTGGTTGGAATGACAGGTCTACTCAACCACAATCAAATCAGAATTTTCAGAATTCACAATCATCATTTGGATCACGTGGAGGTCGTGGATTTCAATCCCATAGGGGGAGATTTGGAACAGGTGCTCGTGGTAGAGGACGATGGCAAGGTCCTCAACAAAATTTGAATGGGATTGAATGTCACTATTGTGGCAAACTTGGACATATGGCAAAAGATTGTTACAAAAAGCAGAATGATATGAGGAATGGAAGACCACAACATGGAAATTATGCATCTACTAGTAACAATGATGGGAGTTCAAATCACCTTTTTGCAATGAAGCACATTATGGGGACAATGGATTCTCAGAATGCAGGAGATGAGTCATGGTATATGGATTCAGGTGCCTCAAACCACATGACATGTCATGGTGAGTGGTTTGAGAAGATGCAACCATTGGATACAAATGGTTATGTGGTCACAGGAGATGATACTCAGCATCTTATAACACATGTTGGCAGTGTGCCTTTGAGGATGCACGATGGAAATGTGAAGAATATGTCTGAAGTGTTATATGTACCATCCATCACAAAGAATTTGGCATCAGTAGGCCAAATGGTTGAGCAGGGATTACAAGTAAGATTCAATGAGAATGGCTGTTTTGTGGAAGACTTTAAGCATGGCTGTAGATTGATTGCCAAGGGCAAGAAGGAAGGAAGGTTGTTCAAATTGGATGCAGGCATACCAGAATTGAGCTCAGCCATGTTTTCAAAGAGCAATGGGATTGTGCAGGACATTGACATGTGGCACAAGAGGATTGGACATGTCAATATACAGAGATTAAAGAACATGCAAACAAGAGGCATTGTGAGTGGATTGCCTCGATTCAAATATGATGGACATATGCATGTTTGTGAAGCCTGTCAGTTTGGAAAGCAGGCAAGGTTGAGGTTTCCTAGAGAAGGAAATATGAGTAACAGGCCACTTGAGATAGTACACAGTGATGTATGGGGCCCTGCACAAAATCCATCTATCAAAGGAAGTCTATATTATGTGACATTTATAGATGACTTCAGCAGGATGACATGGATATATTTTTTGAAAGAGAAGAGTGAAGTGCTGGAAAAGTTCATGGATTTCAAAGCTCTTGTAGAAAAGCAATATGGCTGTTGGATTAAATGTTTGAGAACAGATGGAGGTGGTGAATACACCTCAAAAGCTTTTGAGCATTTCCTGCGGAAGCATGGGATAAGAAGACAGTTGACATGCAGGTATACATCTCAGCATAATGGTGTGGCTGAGAGGAAGAATCGAGTCATATGTGAAGTGGCAAGGGCAATGCTCAATGAAAAGAGCATGCCAGATTACTATTGGGCAGAAGCATGTGCTACTGCAGTGTATATCCTAAAAAAAACACCTACAGCAGCCATTCATGGAAGCACGCCAGAGATGCGGCTTACAGGTTACAGGCCAGACATTGGACATCTCAAAGTCTTTGGATGCGTAGCTTATGTTCATGTGCCTGATGAAAGAAGACGGAAGTTGGATCCTAAGGCAGAGAAATGTGTATTTGTTGGATATGCACAGGATCGAAAGGCCTACAAATGTTATAACCCTCAAACTAGACAAGTAGTCATCTCACGTGATGTAGTGTTTGATGAGCTTGCTAGTTGGTACAAAGCAAAGATGAGGGAGTTATTGACTCACTTGAGGCAGATGTGTCTGTGAACTTGCCATCACAAGCAAGTTCTAGTTCTACTACTATGTCTGGGCCAGCAGAAGCTGAGAGTAGCACTGTACGTCCATGGTCAGGACGTTTGCGGCATGAGAGTGTGAGCACTGGGAGTAGTGCTATGGATAAAGGCAAGAAGAAAGTCAAAGGAATTGGGATCACAGGTTATGAGTCCTCTAGTTCTGAGAGTTTGGATGAGGAGCTCGGCATACCTATTTTACGCACACCTGGTGCTAGGCAGGACAGATATGTGCCACCACATGCTAGAGTTACAGGTGTACAGAGTGACCCGCATGCATTGCGGAGATCCCAGAGAGTCAGATATCCAGTTGAAAGATTGACATATAGAGATTTTGCTATGCACTTTGCATACATGACATCTATGGTAAAGCATGTGGAACCTACATGCTATACAGAGGCTATTGGAGAGCATGTATGGCAGAAAGCCATGGATGAAGAGATGGATACTTTGGACAAAAATGATACATGGGAATTGGCTGAGTTACCTCAAGGAAAGAATGCAATAGGTTGCAAATGGGTGTATAAGGTAAAGTGCAAGTCAGATGGCAGCCTAGAGAGACATAAGGCAAGGCTGGTCGCTAAAGGATATGCACAAACTTATGGTCTTGATTATGATGAAACTTTCAACCCAGTGGCTAAGATGGCTACAGTGAGGTCTATCATTGCACTAGCAGCACAAAAAGGTTGGGCTTTACATCAAATGGATGTAAAAAATGCTTTCTTGAATGGTGAACTACAAGAAGAGGTGTACATGGAACAGCCAGAAGGATATGTACATCCAAAATATCCGACTTTTGTTTGCAGGTTAAAGAAAGCAATCTATGGTTTGAAGCAAGCACCTCGTGCTTGGAGTGACAAGATCAGCAGATATCTTGTCAGTATTGGATTTGTGGTTGGAAATGCAGACTCTTCACTTTATGTGAAGAAGACACATGATGGTATCGTGATGATAGTCATTTATGTTGATGATTTGATTATCACAAGTGATTGTGGGAAAGGCATTGATGAGGTTAAGGCCTCTTTATGCAAAGAGTTTGATATGAAAGACCTTGGTGATTTAAGGTTCTTTCTTGGCATTGAAGTGATTAGAACAAGCAAGGGTATATGGTTGGTGCAAAGGCAATATGCACTTGACATGCTGGCAAAGTATGGTATGACAGCATGCAAACCAATGTTGACACCATTAGAACAAAACATGAAGCTTCGGGCTGATTTGGGTGATGAGCTTGATGACATCACCATGTACAGGAAAATGGTTGGTAGCCTTATCTACATGACCATTACAAGGCCAGATCTCAGTTATGCAGTTGGTTTGGTGAGTCAGTTTATGCAGAGTCCTCGTAAACCTCACTTGGATGCTGTGAGACGTATTCTGAGATACGTCAAAACTACCGTGCATTATGGTCTTTTCTATGAGGCAGTAAAAGACATGCATGTCTATGGGTATACAGATGCAGATTGGGCCGGTAGTGCATATGACAGGAGGTCTACCAGTGGCTATGTTTTCAGCCTTGGTAGTGGAGCTGTGAGTTGGAGCAGTAAAAAGCAACCTACAGTTGCTTTATCTACCACAGAGGCAGAGTATCGTGGAGCAGCCATAGCTACATGTGAGGCTATGTGGTTGAAAAAGTTACTAGATGATGTCAGGTTATAGAGTGATATGAGAGTTGTCATTCATTGTGACAACATGAGTAGTATTCAGCTTGCTAGCAACCCAGTTTATCATGCCAGGACCAAACATATTGAGGTCCACTATCACTTCATCAGAGAGAAAGTGCTAGATGGGCATGTTGATTTGACATATGTGCAGACAGATGAGCAGGTTGCAGATATCTTTACCAAAGCACTTGGTAAGGATAAGTTCGAGTATTTCTGTACTAGATTGGGAGTCCTAGAGATGGACATGTCAAGCTTGAGGGGGAGTGTTGAAATGTCAAGCTCGTATACAACTGGAGGATAGCACATGGGTGCTGACAGAGTGATAGTATGGTAGATAGATATCGTGTGGTGTGTTTATGACCGCGTCCAGCTGGTCATGTGTGGTGTGGACATTACATTAGGTTTACTTTGTAGTGTGGACATAGTGTGGTGTGTTTATGACCGCGTCCAGCTGGTCATGTGTGGTGTGGACATTACATTAGGTTTACTTTGTAGTGTGGATGTGAATGTACGCATATAGATGTAGATGTATGGATGTGAATGTGCATGTAGATGCGGATGTATGGGTGTGGATGCATGAATGTGCATGTAGATGTGGATGTGAAAATAGATGTATGGATGTAGATATGGATGTATGGATGTGAATATATGATATGTGATGTGAAGGAATCTGAAGTGATGAGATGGAAAATGATGGGATGGGATGAGTATACATATAAATGGAATATGGAATAAGTAATGTAGATTGATGAGGGATAATGTGGAAAAATGAAAGTTAAAATAGAAATTGTATTGTAAACTGTTTGTAAATGCTGTTTGTAAATGATTGTTTTATGTCAAGAATGCTGGGGGGAGTATTTTGGCCGTCTTGTGATTAAGGTCGTGATGATAGAGTTGCAACTGCTGACGGAGAGTCAATGAAGGACGTCTCGCATAGCAAGGTCGGCCGAGGTCTTGACCAGCCTCGGTGCGATTAAAATGGTGAGCTTCCGTGTACGGTGGATGAGGGGCCAAGGAAGCGGCCTATGAGTGAAGCGCTAGGTCACCTGCGAAGGATCCTAGAGGGTGCTGACCATACGGTGCTCGGGCTCTGGGTCACCTAGGATACCCACGCGTGCGTCGAGGAAGATATTTGGAACAAGAGTAGGAGTTGTTTTCTGAAATCGGGCATGGATCTGGTTGATTGACCTTGCTGGTCTTCAATGGATGAGTCCATGGCTCTTTATATGGATCTGTTGGTTGATCTTGCTGATCTTCAATGAGAGTCCATCTTGATAAGTGATTATATTGCCGAGTATTATGGGCTAGGAACTATCGAAACGGTCCCTGAGCATTCTAGTTGCCGATGATGCCATAGATACGCTGATGAAGGAATGATGGGAAATTAAGAATCAACTGGATAAATTGGAAGATGGTGATCAGTGATACTATGGTTTTATTAAAGGATTGTTTTAAACTGGTTGAATCTGTGAAAAGGCAATTTCATATTGGGTGTGTGAGTGGTGTGACTAGTTTTATTTTGCATGAACATCCGGCTAGGGGGCTTTGGAACTCTTTTCCTTGGTACCCGGGACAAAACCTAACCAAATTCTTAATTGGATCCCATCACTACAGTGGTTGCTAACCCATGGGATCGGATGGGGTTAGGCTGGACTGATGGATCCGTAAATCAAGACTCAAACTTTTGTTTTTACGATAGATAAAATAAATCCCGGATAGTAACTGTTCTATGGATAGGAATCAACGGCTGTGCCTCTTGAATGGGGAAAAAAGCGTTGATCCCAATGATCCAAGTGCAAGTTCTTCCTTGACGTGACCAAGTAGATGTAATTGGATCAGCTCAATCAGAAATGATCTTGACTATGTTAGAGTAAAAAGTTATCCTGGTGGAATCGCCCGTGCTTTCCGATAAAAGAAGTTTTTCCGGGTTCGGTTTTGGAACAACCGACGGATTAGTCTCTTATCCGGATATCCGTGGGTGAGGCCCCGAATGTGGGACCCCTGTCCCGCGCGAGAAGTGCTACTTCCGCTGCTAGTATCCCGAACCTGTTGCTCGGTGGGAACAGGGATCTTACAGTGGTTGCAAACCAATTCTCCCCATAGGCATGGTGATTGGCGTGCACGAATGAGGAGACAAGGGAGGCATTGGGTTATGCATGCACCAGCACAAATCTAGATGTAATAAGGCTAAGAAAATAAGTTTAGTTAGTTTTTTTTGTCCTTTAAAAAAACTATTAATAGTTCCTTCACTCACTTCATTTTCATTTCACTTTTTAAGAGAGCTTGAGCTCAAGATCTACGTAGGCACCCACGTAAGGACACCAGCACATCACCTCGTTAGCACAGTAGGCATAGTCGTAAATGGATATGGCACGCACCAAGAACACTGCACATGTTACCTTGCCTTCACAAAACACAGTGCAAGGCACCCAATGACCACATATACTGGTGACACCACGAAAGAGAGTGACCTCGGGGATTCTAGGACATGCCCAACGGGATCACCAGAGTCCAGCCCTCCTCCCATAGCAACACCAACGCACACATGCAGGCCCTTCTAGTGGGAGCAAGTGCGTGAAGGAGACCCCATGACACAGCCACCCCAGCAATCAAGACAGAGACTCCGATGATGAGTAGTTCGATTAGGTTGGTGAAAACATTCCTACATTACGCACAACCACAGGTGTGGCAAGACCCTACTACCAGAATAGGGTCCCCTACTTGATACACAGGTACCATAGCAGCAGCAGCAGCAGGAGGATTCAGACTAAGAGAGAGATCAAGGAGAGGTTATTGCAAGTGCACGCAAAAGCAAAAAGGTCAAACTCTTCAAGCCACGGAAGTCCCAACCTCGCCAACGCACCAACACAACACAGAGAGATCCAAGGAGAAGGGTGCGCTAAGAGCATAGGGCTCTACAAGAAATCAAGTTTTATCAGAGAGGAACACTGAGTTGTTGATAAAAGAATAGCCCCTTTTGCTCGCATAGTCAAGAAGATTCTCCAACGATATAGAACAGAGTTTTGTGTAGTGCAAGGGATTTCCCTTGAAGCATTGCAAGAAGCCACCGAGGCTTACCTTGTTGGGCTTTTTGAAGAAACCAACCTCCTTGCAATACATGCAAAGCGGATTACCATTTTTGCTAAGGACATGCAACTAGCTCGGCATATTCGAGGCGAGCGCGATACGATCTAGAGATCTTAGATGTTAACCTGCTTTTTGAAGCAACTCTTTTGTTTCAAACCCCCCTTTGTAACAAGCCTATCTGGCTTTCATTTGTAACCTTCTGATAATTTAAATTTTAAGTTTCGCTTGGTGTCATCATGTTTGTTTAACATGGAGTGTCTATCATGTGCCAGTTTGTCACCCAAGGCATCAGATATGCTCCTGGAGTTTTGAGGAAGCTATGCTAGAACAGTGCAAATTTGGCCTCTGCAGAGCAGCGGGCAATGTAGGCTAAAAATTCGCACTATTCTGGCACTTCTCCTCTAGCCACTCAAGATCGTTTCTCATGCATTTATAATGAAAGTGTGCTGCCAAGGAGTGATTGGGCTATTTCTTGAGGATCCTTTGTGCCTATGCTTTTGGCTATACCTATATGAGCAAGAAGCTTACCCCTAAATCCAGAACAAAAAACATCGAAGACAAGTTATTTTTTAATCAAAACTATACATTTGGTGCTATGTGCCATAGAGGCTACACAGAGCACCTTAGAGAGGGATTTCAAAAAGAAGAGAGTGAAGGCAGATTGAGGGGTGTAGTCCCTATGGATGATGGTGATTCTATCCACAGGAAGCTAACCAAGATAGTGCACCGACGCAGCATCATGTCCATGGACCTTGGCTGGTCTCTGCTGTTGTCGCCTCTCCCAGCAAATACGTCAATTTCAACCTTTCTCTGCAATCAAAGGAAAATTCAAAATATTTTCCTATGCATAATTACAAATGTTTCTAAGTTGTAAAAGATCGATTATTACCTCTTTCTCAATGTCTTCTTTTGCCAAAGTGCTGGTGGGGGTAGAGAGGTCAATCGAGGACTTAGCCTCATCCTTTTTAGGTGCTTTGGTCTCCTCCATCACTCCAGGAGTAGGGGTATCCTTTTCAGTCTCTAGCTTGTCTTTTAAGGTTGTGAATTCCTCCTCTGGAACTAGGGCTTGCTCCGTGGTCTCAACCACGCTATCCTTGACCAAAGCAACTGATCCTTGACCAAAGCAACTGCCTTTGCGATGATAGATTCTCCAAGGGGTAATATGACACTATCTAGGTGAGGACCGAGGTTGGACGTATCAAGGTCCACCTCACATCGCGTGCATATAATGCCCAAGCATTCATCCATTCTCAAGCCAGCTACCTTTCAAGGTCATGAAGAAATAAGTATTCTTCACCTTCCACCACAATGGTACTCAAGAGATTGATCTCAAGCTCTGGCACAGCACCTTGCTCTCCTTGTGTGGGGAAGATGGCCCTGCATCTTCCACTACAGTGGGCTATTCAGCTGCAAATTGTGCACCCTCTGGAAAGTGCTCTGATGCAAGCTGCTCTTCCACATCACACTCGTACCTAGTGCCTTCACTTCCTTGTCATCCCTTAAATACCTTGCCAATTGCAATGCCCTCTGGAAAGTGCTCTGATGCAAGCTGCTCTTCCACATCACACTCGTACCTAGTGCCTTCACTTCCTTGTCATCCCTTAAATACCTTGCCAATTGCAATGCAGGCATCTCTACCTCCTCATCCAAATCCTCATCATCACTGATAAGGAACGTAAAAGTGGCGAGCCATGAGAGGAAGCTAGTTCCTAAATTTTCCCTCCCCAACCTCTTCACCTCCTACTTATTGAAGGTACAGTAAGCTCTGCGGGGATGCAGCTGTCGATGAAGCATTCAAGGTGCTGGATGTAGGGGCTGGCATATTGTTGAATGTACTTAAGCAACTCAACAGGCACCCATCGATCATTGGGGCAATAGGGAAAGGAGATGGAGTGGGGAGCCAAGTATTGCTCCATGTATGCAATCTATGTCTCATAATGTTTGGACATAAGGGCGAGCGACTTTTTAAAGTCGACTTCACGACAGAACATGGCAAGAGCTCGCTCTTGCCCGCCCATGGGGTGGTGGAGAGGAACTCACACAGAAGTCATCAAAGTGGGTAGCCATGTGTGAATGCAAAGAGATAGTGTGAGCTCGTGCTTGGTTTCTATCTCGTGAAAATGAGAAAGAAGGCACCTTTGGCCTATTTATAGTTAAAATTTAAAGTTTGGTCTTTTCACACTAGACCGTTAGACAAAATAATCACAGTTTGTAAAAATATTAAGATTTCAATTAAATAAAGAGGGGTTAAAAAAGGGCCTGCTACAAAATTGGGGGTTGTTGTGGTGGTATAAATAGTGGTGGTGGTAGAGTTATCGGTTCTTCTTCTGGTTCATGTTTCGGTTCTTATGTTTCTTCTTCAGGTCTAGAAAACTAGAGTTCCTGAGCTTCTAGCCACACCAAGTAACGCAGCTCAAGTGCTAACCTAAAGAATTGATTCAAAAACAAAGGAAATTGATTTAAACATAAAGGAAATCATGAAGCAAGTGAAACATGCAGCAAAAAAATCCCATCGCGTGCTAATCAAAGTGTTGTTGATGAGCAGTTCACATGCTGACATGAAGGATTGATTCGAACACAAAGGAAATCAAGTAGTAAATGCCATTATGGTCACCAAATTATTATCTCGGGAACTGACCAATGCCTCGATCAACCTATTGAGTGTCTCTGATTATGCATGAAGTAGTACACTCGTTTGATATGGAACATGCACAAGACGATGCAGAAACAACTTATCGGTTTATAAGAAAGACAAGATGAATATACAGAAAAGATAGACAGACGACGAATATACAAAGATGATACAAAATGATCTCCTTTAATTCATAAAGAAAAATAATACAACAATAGTCTTTGTACAGAGTTTTGATTACATCTTTTATACTGCTTAATGCACAGTCACAAAAAGTGGTACAAAGATACCCTCATGCTCTGAGCATGACTGATTTACTGAAGTAATGACCTAATTAATTGGTGTTATGTACACGAGCTCTAGCATTCCGGCTTGACGGTTGTCTAGCTTACAGTTGTCCGGCTCATGGCTATCTGGCCCACGGAACAGCAATGGCTTATGGTCTTGACACTCACTTAGATTTGACATTTGAGGGTGCATTTATGAGAGTCCAAAGCAAAAGTTTTTTTTAGCACCCAGATGTGGGGGTTCCCTCCATAGGCTTCTAGCCATTTTGTCAAGATCCAATAAAGCATTAAATTTTGAGGTGGTATTGGGTACTAGAGCCATCACCTAGATGTTCTTGTGGCTTCCAGGATTGTGTGTTAGCATAGCCTTGCTAATATGGTGAAAACAAATGCTTCTACACACATAGCCATGGAGTAAGAGAATGTGCACGAGCATGGAGTAAGAGACATGGATCAAGAACAAGATAAAGATACAAGAAAAACATCATAGTGTATTCCATTGTCCAATTTGCATACAAGAGGGGCTTTATATAGCCATCCAACCATGTGAATCTTGGGATATCCATGTGACTATTGGGCTCCCATAACCTCCACAAGATCCTAACTCCCCACTAGCCATCTTGTAACCACTTCTTTTGATAAGACATCATGTAATGACCAAATTTCACAACTCATTAGCCTAAGCCTATGCTAGTAATTCTAGGGGGTGCCAGAATGCTAGGGGATGTTCACACCAATCAACACCTCTCTTTCCCTTTGTTTAATTAGGGGTGTATCTCCTATCAATGTCAAATACATCACGAGAGTTTGTGAATAAGTGGCTGCTAGAAGGTAATATGCAAGCCATTTTAAGTCATACAATATAATCATGTAGAATCACATAAAACTGATAGAAGACCAAGGAGATTGTGGGAAGATGATTTTTGGGCCAATCTGATAAAGAATCCACAAGCATATGTTGATGAAAAATCTCATCCATGGGCACTCAAGTGTGCTACCATTTGTGTCGGTGAAGCTTGTTGTCATCCTATGCCACCAACTTTTTCCTCCTCTTCCTCTTTGTGAATGTGGATGTAGTCATCCACATCAACCAACTCTGTAGGTGATTTGATGTAGCCACCTGCTTCTGCTCCAGGTGTCCACAAAGTGAGTCCTCCCTTCTTGGGTCTTGAGATTACAACATTCAACAAGTAACTGCGTTCTAAAAATCATTAAATCCTTTTCTTATGCTTTTAACATTTTCATTTTGGTTTACATTTTATATATCTTAGACTTACAGGTGACTCACTGGGGACCTCGTGGGCCGGCCCTCATGCCTCATTCTTGGACTTACAGGCAACTCGATAGGGACCTCATTGGGCCTCTTATTTGGACCTCATGGCTCATTCCTAGACTTACAAGCGACAGAGTAGGGACCTCTCTAGGCCTCTCCTCCGGCCCTCATGCCTCATTCTTTTTAATGTTTTTATTCATACAATATTTCAAGGAAATTTATAACAATTGATGTACTTCAAATTGGGATATTACTCACCATCTATGTCCATTAGGTCTTCTTTCTCAAGTTTCCCATGAAGGTGACGGATGTGTTCCATCTACTCTATGGAGTAGGCATAGATGAGTTTGATCATCAAAGCCAACATGTGATAGCCATATGTGTGCTTCTTTTAATGTGCTCATGAAATTCTTTAGACTTTAATTGCCTTCTTTTATCCATGATTGCCATAGCTGGTGCTAGCAGTCCCCATGCCCCAGAACCATCCCTCAGATGCTCTTGCATGCAAATTTTTCCGTGTTGCTATTAGTGAGAAGGAGAGGCTCTGTTCGCATGGCTTCATGTATAGTTGAGGAGCTCAGTTTCAGCATTCTATCCAGAATGGTCTCCTCTTGCCATAGCCTTCCCAAATTGCCCATTTTTGATGTGGCAAGAGTTTTTACCAAGCCTGAAGAAGGAACTATGCCTAGCTCCTCAAGTGTAATACTTTAATGAACGCGTAGATTTGACAAGCCATCCTGGTGCAGAATAGAAGCAACGATTGAAACTTGGGAACTTTACAAAAGCCTTGTCTATTGACTGTGCAATGATTGGAGATCGGTAACTTTACAAGGCCTTCTTTGTAGGTTGTAAACCCTAGCTTTCGCACAGACAATACAAAAAGTCATCTTCTACGTTTGCAAAATTTGGCTATGCTAGAGGTGAGGGTAGCAGGCCGCCTACTGAGTTTGCAAGCTTTGGCTATGCTGGTAGAGGAGGTCTTACACAGAGGTGCAGACATGCCTCAGCCTCCATTTGGCATGTGCCACTCTCATCACAGTACACCAAACATAGAGCGTTTGTAGAAGGGGTGGCATACATAGCATTATCCTTGGCATTCTCTGGATTTTTCTTGGAATCTTGGATCCCCCCTCGATCTAAGAACGTGTGTCATTTTGTGCGAACACATGCGACCGAACCTTCTTCTCCACCTGTTGCTTCTACTGGCCTCAAGGTATCATGTTAAGAAATGCATGAGCTTGATGTTTCCCTCTACATAAGGGAGGAGCATGTGGAAACCTAGTGATCGAGGGTGTCTATGGCAAAAGGAGGGAAGATAAAGTGAGCTAAACCTATGCACACACAGGGAGAGAGAGAAGAGTCTGCATGAGATTCTAATTTACCTCTACATAGAAAAAAGGCAACCGTTTGGCTACGGCAATGGAAGCTCTCTCCGTGCACAAGAAGATCTCTTTTAGATAACTAAGAAATAAAACTCTCTATGATTTATGATATAATCTCAAAAATCACCAAAATAATCATGCTAATCTCCCTTTTTTTAAAAGAAAAGTTAAACATTATGGTTAATCTATAATCAAGCAAATCAAGAAAGAATCATGCATGCTACTAATCTCTCTTTCGGTAAGAAATGCTTAAGGATTAGGTAGACTCTCAAAGTCCATAGGCAATGTCATGGAGTACCTTTGTATTGGTGTGGTTCTAAAAGGGGGTGGTAATACTACAGTTGTGTATGGCATTGGTGGTAGTTTCTTTATGTATATACCTCATAGTATGAGGTTTGGATACATAGGCCCTAGAGCTTATGGCTATTGAGAAGCATTTAGTATAGGAAGTAAAACTAGTGGTTGCTTTGGCGGGGTAGATTGGACCTGGTTTCTTTGGCAAGCAAGAGCATAGGTTGTGGTGCTAGGTTTCCCTAATACCAAACAATGAGCTATGTCAAGGTTCTCATGTGTGGTTCTAGTAATAAACACAAAATTTTTGGTTACCTAGGCCTCAGCCTGGCCTGGATGGTCTATAGTACTTATATGATTTTTATGAAAAATTGTGCACCTACTATATCCCTTCATGGGAATAGATGTGGGTGTCTTTCTGTTACACAGAAAGCCGGTAATACTGTGGCATGTAGTTCTATTGCTGTTACGAGGGTTGGAAACACAAAGGTTCGCACAAGTATCAATCCCATTCTGTGTGGTGGCAGACACATCCGCTAGGCTCATCTCTCTTCCTTCCTCTCTTCTCAGATCCAAATCCCCATTGGCACCTTGCTTCAAGGTAGCGCAAGCTTATGGAAGGATCTAAAGGATTGGATGGAGGGACGCCGTTGGGGAAGGCATGCAGGCAAGAATCCATAGAGCTAGACAGCTCTAATGAGACCAAGGAAGACAAACTTGTTGAACCCCACAAAATAACTCGCACCCCCACAATTCGTGTCAAAAAGCTCTTAGACAATATTTGGAAGGCGATGAGCTCAATGCTGCATTGCCCAATAACCTTTGACGGCCTCCAGGTTGTCAACATAGCAGTCTTGGATGGGGGAGTAGGAGTGAGCATTGCTACCAAAAAATGCTGGGAAAAATGGGGAGCACCCGCCACTCTTTGACCTTAGGGGGCCTAGGCTTTGGTTTGCTAATGGGGCCTAATTACTACTGTTGTCCCCCTACCTCTTGGGCCTAAACTTAGAGGTCCCCCCACCTAGAATCTCGCGGATTAAAAAACCCTAAAATTTAGAAATTTTTAATTTTTTCCCAAAAGTGTGTTTTCCCTCTCAAACTTCCCCCCAACATACTCTAGGTTTGGAAAGCTCATTTTGAACCTCTTTCTTGCTCTTCTAAGCTCTCCATTGCTGCAAAAACTCCATACCTCTCAAGCTCTCCCTCCTTCTTAAGCTCCCTTCCTCTCTCAAGCTCCCTCTCCCTCTTTCTTCCTCTTCTAAGCTCTCCATTGTTGCAGAAACTCCATCCCTCTCAAGCTCTCCCTCCTTCTCAAGGTCCCTCCCTCTCAAGCTCCCTCTCTCTCCCTCTCAAGCTCCCTCCCTCTCCATTGCTGCAGAAACTCTATCCGTCTTTAGTCTACTCTAGGTTCAGGAAGCCTATTCTCAAACTCTAACCCTATTTTAAGCTTTCCATTGCTGCACTGAAAACCCTGAACTTTCTCTCCTCTCCACTCCTCTGTTAACAAGCTTTTCTTTTCCCTTCTTCTCTTTTCTTACCACCATGGCCTCTTCCAGTAATGTGAGAACACATAGGAAGAAGGTGGAAGAGCTTGTACTGCATAACACAAGGGATGAGCATGGAGTTTGGGCTCCAATAAGATTCAGGGTTGGGGCTTGGGTCTACATCCAGCCAAGCTCTTAAGGGACCACATCGAGTATGCCAACTAGCGAATATGCTACATCATTGAAAGGGGAGGCTACAAGGCTTCAAGCATACTAAGAAGTAAGGATTGGTTTCCATAGTGCAACATGTGTATACTTACATTCAAGGCCAACGACCAAGGTTTCCTTTAAATTGTCAGTGTAATATAAACACAGCTTTAATAACATGATAATATTGGATTTTTTGTTTCAAATTTTCTTATGATTCTCCATTTTCTTATATCTCTATCTATAGATATTTTCCCCTCTAATTATTGTGAGGAGGAACAACCACTCCAAAGCCTCACTAGAGTTTTCTATGCTATGCATGCATGCATTGGAGAGGCAATGTTTGTATCTCAAAGCGCAAGTGAGCTTGTACTACTACAGAACAATATCTTTTTCTTTTCTCACTCAGATTTTGTAGATAAAAAACCAGGTTTATTTGGCAAGCTAGAAGAGATCCCCAACCCCCCTCTTAAACAATCTCGAATGGCCCAAACCTGATGCTTGGACCATCTTATGCTTAAAGTTTAAGATGGTAAGTGATATCAAGACATCACTCAAGTTTTCAAATGCATCTAGGTCAGTAGGGCTAAATTGGTTTTGTCCTTTATATGTTTTTGTGCACATGTTCAATTCCATGCCAATGCACCAAACAAAAAAAATGTATATTTGTAAGGAGGTACGGTCTGACCTCATTCAAGAATTACTATAGGACAGGGTTGGAAGGTTAATGAGGGGTCACATCAAGGTGATGTGTACGAGTGCAATGTAGTAGATTCTATAGGTTCTTGAAGGCACGCTCTATTTTGTACATGTGTCTGTACTACCAAAGATGGATGCAAAAGCACGGGACATGGATCCCACTTCAAGCCTCAGAAGAAGAAATTGTGCCTATTGAGGTAGCTGTGATGATGCAAAATGGATGGATTGAGTGAGTGGCAGCAAGAAAGCATTGGAGCCTAGCAGACCTGCATCACCACTTTAGCATCATGGGCTTTGACAATGTGGAAGAGTCAAGTTTCAAGTTGATGAGAAGAAAGGTATCTCTGATTCCACTACATGTCTAGAATTAATCCTTACACTTTTTGGTTATTGTGTCACTTTCTATATTTTTACAGATTGGGAAGCATAAGGAGGGGATAACCATGGTCTTAGAATCATGGCAAATGGGGGACCTTGAATTTTCAGCACAACAAGGTGCATAGCCCTACCAACACGTAGTAGGCATGTGGAAGAGCTTGAAGATGAACTGGGTATATGGGAAAATATCCTCTGTTCTGATGCACGTGAGGGGCTAGATGTTTCAAGATCGAGGTGAAGGCAATGACAAGCTTTCAAGTCAACAAGGAGATGGAGATCAACATGAAGTAAATGTCACAAGAGGCAAAAAATGAAGACATTATAACAATTTTAGATTAGATGACATGCTTGTACCACCACCTCCCCACCTTCTACATTACAACATACTTTAGTGCAGCCAGTTGTCATGGTAATAGACATATATTAAGCAACATAATTAAGGTAGGTTATACCACACTAAGAACTCCATAAGAGAGAGAGAGAGAGAGAGAGAGAGAGAGATATTACACACTAAGAACTCCATAAGAGAGAGAGAGAGATATTACACACTCAACCCTCAATTCTATAGCATATCACCAATGAACCATACAATGATATAGGCTTTCTAGCTTTATCCCACTTTACATGTCATCATCCATGTGGCACTCCCTTTTCCACTTCTTTGGTCAACACTCACACACCATACATGTGGCATTCTTATCTTACCACAATATCTTGCACCTCTAGGGTGTGTTCACACACTCAACCAATAACCCATTCATTTTGCATTGCACATTTCAACACCCCTCCTCAATGTAAACTTGGGTGTGTGCATACAATCTCTCTAGTCAATTTGATGAGTGTTCCCATGGCATGCAAAGCCTAGCACAGCTGGCCGATTCCTCTTTTTTTTCAACCCATGCAGCACTTGTGGGTTTCTCCCATAGCCTGCATAGCTTGATAGGTCACCAATTCCGTTTTGCTGCTGCACTTGTGGGCGCCTTTTGTAGCATGCATAGTTGATCAGGCCCATGCTTCCTTTTTTTGGCATCCCTAGGCAGCACTCGTGAACTACTCTCACAATCCGTGTGCACATTGTTTGCTTTGTCTTTCTCTCACAAGCTCTCTTTCCTCTTTGATCTTTTCTAAAGGTAGGTGTTGTCGCTGCTTCCATAGCCATTGAGATGGCCAATATTGTGAGCTCTCCAATGCTCTTCAACAATGCTCTTCAAATGTAACTATCCATTTTCTGCAAATTGTTGCCTCCAAAAACTTATAAATGTAGCCTCTAGCTCGGCTAATGCAAGCTTCAATATGAACTTAAATCCTTTACATGCTTCTCCTTTGCATGCAATTAATCCAAAGGTGCTATTATAAAAGTTTCTTCCATAGAGAAACCATGAGGTGCCAACCATGTGAAAGTCAATAATTGCTTTCACCACAACATGCCATCATTATGAGCATGTCCATGAGTTCATCTTCTTCTTGATGCACACACATGTGAACTTCATTGAGTCCATCATCTCACTTGCCATCATCTTGACAAGCATGCACCACACATGCTCTTTTTCTAATTGCAAAGAACCATAGAATTTACAAATACAAAACATAGCAACCCTTTTATAGAGCATTCTTCCATTGTCAAACACCAAATTAGAGGCAAAATCACCAAAATACCTTCACAAATCTTTTCTTGGCAGCTTCCTTGTTGACATCGAAGACTCCATAGTCTTCATACTTGCTGAAATCTCCATTTTCAACTTCCATGATGATGAACATGGTTTCAATATTACAAAACTCCCATTTGCAACTCTCTTGGGCAGCTTCTATGTAACCTCCTTATTGCAAATCTCCTCTCAAACTTGAGAATGGTAGCTCCAAATCTCTCTCAAATCCTCACAAATGCGAATCCAAATGATAATATGAGTGTGCTAAATTTTTTTCATAATAAACTAAAAATAATGCCAAAAAACATAATGAACATAAATATTCACCATGACCAAGGGTGTGTGGCACTGAAGCTATTGTGCCCATGGAGTTCTTAGTGTCGAGTCTTCAGATAGCCATAGTCAAGAAGCTAAGCCCCAAGAAATCCCTATGAAGATAGGGTCAAGGGCTTCTTCATATCTACAATGATCTAGAAACGGAGGAAGAAAGGGGTCGACCGACATTCTAGGTTTTGACTATTCCAAGAAGAAGATCTGGTCCTCTTTCTCTAGTCATGGATGGGTTCACATCCAGGGAAGATAAAGCTAAGGTGTGGACTAGACCCTTCTCGATTGTGGAAAAATTATACAATGGGACATTCCTTCTCGGGAAACTCACAAGCGAGTGCTTCCACAAGCTGGTGAATGGCTAGTGCATTCAACTGTACAATGGACCGATGATCTCTAATTCGTTCATTTATGAGGCTACCACTTGTGACTGTACAAATGGCCGGTGGCTACCACCTACGACCATACAATGGAACAATTGTCATCAGGATGCTCACAGGAGTGCTTCCACAAGCCAGTGAACGGCTACTGCTGCCGTCTCGCGATTGTACAATGGGCCAATGCCACCTAATAGTTTAAAAAAAGGTCACATGGAAGAGGCCCATCACTCGATGAAAGAATCCCAACAAGACCCATGAAAACATCCAACTGGCCGCGCCGCCAGCACAAAGAGGCCAAGAATGTGACCCTCAATGCTAAACTTGCCTCCACCCAAACGTAGATCATGAACCTATAGCGAGAGGCAATCTCGCAATAGGGCACCCACCTAAATAATCTGTCAGGCCTATTACTACATGCAAATCCTCACAGTGGCCATTGTGGTAGTAGCCAACCTACATGAACCTCAAGTCTAGAGAAAGATGGAAACCTTTTTGCACATGCCCTAAACTCGTAGCCCCTCCCAAACCTTGCCCTAGCTCAACCCCACGCCCAAGCAATCCAAATCCACATGCTCCTAGCAACAATGATGGTGAGATGGTTAGAATTGAAGACTGAAGCTCCCAAACCCGCGGGATCAAGAATGTGCCCAAGCATGTCAGGGTTAGGATTGCTTGGAAGAACAACAATGTGGAGGCCAATTTATGTCTATCATGGAGGGCATGGGGTGACTGATTTGACTCTACCTAATTATCATGAGCGGAGTATCCTCAAAAAACTAAAACAATGATGTGGAGGAAGATGCCAAAGAGAATATGTACTCCTATGTCACTATTGCATATGTACTCCTATGTCACTATTTGCAGATGTACCTATCACACTAGGTTCAGGAGTCTGGGCACTAAGGTCATAGAGGAGGATTTGCCATTATGCCTATCAGTAGTCTCTGCACAATTAGAACTCCCCCCAAGCTAAGGAAGATGCTAATGAGAATCTAACATGGTCCCTATCTCCACTAGTAGGTGATTCAAAAACTCAAGGAAGACTGAGGATTCGAGTCGTCGGATTGGGAATCCGACCCACCGAGCATGCTAGGTGTTGGTTGGTGCAGGCCAGCCAACCGTACACCAGACAATGCCGAGCCGGAACGGCACCGGAATTTTAGAGCGAGTGCACTTAACACCAATTAATTAAGTCACTACTTCTATAAATCAGCCATGCTCAAAGCACAAGGGTATCTTTGTATCACTGTATTTTTCTCGTTAAGCAGCACAAAAGATGCAACCAGAACCCTCTACAGAGGCTATTATTTTATTATTTTTCTTCATGAATCAAAGGAGATCAGTATGTATCATCTCTGTATATTCGTCATGTCTATCTATCTTTTCAATATATTCGTCTTATCTATTATTTCCTGTGAATCCACCTATGAAGTCTTATGTATCTGCTATTGCAGTCTTAAGTAATCGTTTCTGCTTGTGCAATCACTTGTAACTGATAAGTTGTTTCTGCATCATCTTCAAAAAAAATTACCTATTTTGTCCGCAACATTGTTAAGGCCCATGCGTAGAGGGGCGAATCTATTATTATGTTTGACTTTGGAGTGCCAGGCGGGCAAAGGGTTTGTTTCTCCTTCCTACATTCTGGAATCCTTAACTATCTGGCTCTAGGGCCATTTGTTAAGGCCCATGCGTAGAGGGGCGAATCTATTATTATGTTTGACTTTGGAGTGCCAGCGAGCAAAGGGTTTGTTTCTCCTTCCTACATTCTGGAATCCTTAACTATATGGCTCTAGGGCCATTTGCTCTTCTAGCTTAGGAGGAGGAGGGAAAATTTTGATAGGGCATATAATGATCCTTAGCTCCACAATGGAAGCATGTATTAGGGATATTCTTATATATATAATATGCTGGTCTATAGAGTACCCACTACCTACGAAAAATGTTTAAGCTCATTGGAAGTTCTTGAGTAATATCTATCTCAATCAAAGCCTGGGGATGCCACCTAGGGTTGAGGTCATCAATAGGTCTTATTCTTCCTAGAAGCCTTCCCAAAGAGTTAACAATAAGCTTTAACAAACAGATAAAGGTGGAGTGGCAGATTTGGGAGCTTTACCTAGATAGGGACTATGGAGGGTTTGGGACCCAAGGGAGAGAAGTATGGAGACCATTTAAAGATAGATAAAGGAGAATTTCTAATCATCCACTGTCCTGCAGAGCAAGTACATTGAAAGCCATTTGTTCATTTTTAAAAAGAAAACAATAATAATTATTGGGAAGAAATTGGGTTTTCTCGACTTCCCACCCCCTTATTGTCCAGTTATTTCTAATCCATGTATGGAGAAATTATACTAGTGGATGAGGGCCACATAGACCCACTACTTCCTGTTCCTCGTAAGATGAACTCCATTCATTAATCAAATTTTCAGGTAATGAAATAGGAATAGACTTACCACCTCCAAATTGCTTATCTTGGCCTCTATCATGACAGTCGCCCCCTGCTTTGTCATTCTTGGCTGGAGTCTCAACACCTCGCCTTTGTTCAATCTGGAGAGGGCCTCGTTGATTTTTCGGATCTCGTTCACATCCAGCATGTCCGTTTCTTCGCTCCGCAAAGCGACGACTCCGACATGGCTCCTCCATCTCTGACTCTACTTCCACCTTAGGAGTAGTCCCCATATAAGCCATATTCTAGGTTGAGAGTTGAGCAAAAGTCAGGCTGCAAGTCAGGTTGAAAATGGCCAAATGTGAAGTTATCTATTCCAAGAGTCGAGGCCACGTGGTGGCCATGTAAGAGGGGGAAGTGTTTGCATGAATTCCCTCCTTTTGACTGCAGAATGCAAGACCACCTGCATGTCTTGCAATGATGTTGCCGCATGAAAAGGCGCCTAGAGCATGCATGTGTTGTGCTGATGGCATATTCTGGGGCGAGGCGCCTTTTGACTAGAGAGGAGCCCAAGGGGAGTGCTTCAAGGCTGGTTTGGGGGTGCTTGAGATGGACCCCACTGGTTTCGCCATAAGGGAGAACAACAGAGCCTAGGAACTAGGTGGTCGTACAGTCAGGCAAACCCTAGTTCAACATGGCCAAGTTTCAAAGGAGCGCTTTTTCGATTAAGTAAGTGGATATTTTTAAAAACCCACTGAGATAAGACTCACACACAATAGGGGGTTGCCATCCCCTTTTCAAATATTGGCCATCTATATCTATATCTATAGAAGATAAAAGAAGAGTGACTACCCTATAAGCCTAAACTTTACATGGAGAAAGGAGAGGGAGAACTTTTGAACAGGAGAATAGAGAAGAGATGATAGTCTTCGGGAGTTTCTTTCCCACACACCTAGATGCATCGGGACACTCACAATTAATTGTCACCCATTAAGTCAAGTCGATATATATAATACATTGGGGGCTCACAATTAATTGTCACCATCTGCTCATTGAATGAGTTTCTTTTATATATATATATATATATACACACACACACACACACACACACACACATTAGAAAGCAAATTGCCCACCCCTCCCCCCCCTCCACACACACACACACACACACACACATTTCTTCTAATATTATATTATGTGCATGTGTAAGAGCCTATCCATACATACGCGCACACACACACACACACACATAATACATTGGGGCTCACAATTATTTATCACCATTTGCTCATTGAAGTCTATACATGATAAAGGAAGGGTGACTACCCTATAAACCTAGCCTTTATGTGGAGAAAGGAGAGGGAGAACTTTTGAAAAGGAGAACGGAGAAGAGATGACAGTCTTTGGGAGTTTCTTTCCCACACGCCTAGATACATTGGGACTCACTATTAATTTTCACCATCAAGTCAAGTCTATATATATATATATACATATACATACATACATACATACATACATATATATATATATATATATATATATATATATATATAATACATCGAGGCTCACAATTAATTGTCACTATTTGCTCATTGAATTGGTTTCATATACACACACACACACACACACATATCTTCTGATATTATATTATATGCATGTGTAAGAGGCTATCCATACATAGATAAATACATACATACACACACACACACATATACATCTTCTAATATTATATTATGTGCATATGTAAGAGCCCATCCATACATAGATTAATACATATATATACACACACACACATATATTATATGTATGTATATGTATATATAGGTATGTAAGCATGTATATATAAATAGATCTATATGTATGTCATCGCATACACATGTATGTGCATGCGCACATACACAACACATAACTACACGCACACATGCACACAAACACACACTCACACGCATAGATGCCACATGTGCACACACATAGAGAGAGAGATATATATATATATATACAAACACATTAGAAAGTAAATTATCCACCTCTGCCCGCCTCCTCCACACACACACACACACACATATATATATCTTCTAATATTATATTATCTGCATGTCTAAGAGCCTATCCATACATAGGTAAATACACACACACACACACACACACACAAATATATATAATACATTGGGGTTCATAATTAACCATTATCATTTGGTCATTGAATGAGTTTCTTCTCTCTCTCTCTCTCTCTCTCTCTCTACATACACACACACACACACACACACACGCACACACACACATATTAGAAAGCAAATTGCCCACCCCTCCCCCCCCCCCTCCTCCACACACAAACACATATATATCCTCTAATATTATATTATGTGCATGTGTAAGAGCCTATCCATTACATAGAGAAATACACACACATACACACACATACACATATATGTATTATATATGTATCTATGTATATATGTATATGTATATATAGGTATGTAAGCATGTATATATAAATAAATCTATATGTATGTCACCACATGCACATGTATGTACATGTGCACACATGCACAACACAAAGATACATGCACATGAAACGCACACACATGTACACAAACACACACTCACATGCATAGATGCATGTGCACACACATAGAGATATGAACACTTTCACACACACACACACACTTAAGCTTGCACATACACATACATGCATATGCATGCACACAAGCACATACTTACACTCACATACACAAGTACATGTGTAGACGTATGGACATGCACAAATGTATACATAGACATAAATGCATACACATTTGCACATGGTACATGCACACACTCTCACATACATATGCACATGCATGCACTCACACATACATATGCACGTGCACGCACACACATAGATAAAAAATGATGTACACACGGATATATTCACATGCTCACACACACGTACATGCACACACTGGCACATGGATACACGTAGATACAAACATACACACACACACACACACCATACACACACTAGCACATATGCACAATCAAGACACTTGCATGATGCATGCACTCATGAAGTTGACATTACACAATCACACATACATACGTGTGTATGTGCACACACAAATCACACACATATGCATGCAAAAGGAAAGACAAAAGACATTGTAAAGGAAGGGTGACTACCCTATAAACCTAGCCTTTATGTGGAGAAAGGAGAGGGAGAACTTTTGAAAAGGAGAACGGAGACGAGATGACAGTCTTTGGGAATTTCTTTCCCACACGCCTAGATGCATTGGGACTCACAATTTATTGTTAGCATCAAGTCAAGTCTCTCTCTCTCTCTCGCTCTCTCTCTCTCTCTCTCTATATATATATATATTTATAATACATACATACATACAAACACACACATATATATTTATAATCCATACATACATACACACACACACATATATATTATATATGTATGTATGTATATGTATATATAGGTATGAGAGCATGTATATATAAATAGATCTATATGTATGTCACCGCATACACATGTATGTGCATGTGCACACCCACACAACACACAAACACATGCACATGATACGCGCACACATGCACACAAACACACACTCGCTCACATAGATGCCACACGTGCACACACATAGAGATATATATATACACACACACACATTAGAAAGCAAATTTTCCACCTCTCCCCGCCTCCTCCACGCGCGTGCACACACACACACACACACATATATATCTTCTAATATTATATTATCTGCATGTCTAAGAGCCTATCCATATATAGATAAATACATACACACACACACACACACACACATAATACATTGGGGCTCACAATTAATTGTCACCATTTGGTCATTGAATGAGTTTCTTTTCTCTTTTTTTTTCATGAAATGGTGTTTTATATTATATGTAAAAATGTACATCAGCCACATGGCTCACACAGAACCTATGGCCCCAAAAAAACCCCCACAAAATATCCTCTAAAGAATCATGACCATGCAAACCTGTACACTAATAAGAAAGCCTCCTAGCCAAATAGGCATCCCAGATAAAAGCATCAAAGATGAGCTAGCCGAGCCACCATAGATCATTACGAAATAACATCTGCATCCAGTAGCTGAGCTAAGAGAAGAGAAGAAAACTGCCAAAGCAACAAACCGCGGATACGTAGAATGTGCCCATGTATTCCAGACAAGGAATCAAAGATGAACCCTTTCCGTGTAGTCCAAATATGCCAAAGTCCTGTCCATCTAAGGAAATGGAATATCACAAGGTGACTGTCCGAAGTAATGACTTGAGGACAAATCCCAAATATCCATTGATGAGCCGAAACAGTAGACCTCTCTACTGCCTCCCAAACGCAAGAGACAAAAGACCAAATCTAATGGGCCACTAGACAACTCATGAACAGATGCATAACTGTTTCAGTGCATGTCATGCAGAAGAAGCAAGAGGCCAATGTAATTTTACGACGGTTGAGCTGATCCCGTGTAGGTAACCCTCCCACCAACATCCTCCAAATGAAAACCTTACCTTGGTAAGGGAGTTTAGACTGCCAACCATGCATAAGAGTTTTCTGCCACCATGATTTAGACTTGTGCAATCCCCACACCTTATTGGCCTTGGCTGAAACCCAATCTTTCTCTGATATGAGCTTATGATAGACCTGGTTAGCTGAAAGTGATATCAAGTCACCATATTTCATAGTGCCCAATCAAGCCAAGGTTGATCTGCAGATGGCCGAGGCAATGGAGTAAAAGGCTCAACTGGCATGATGTCAACCCATAGTGGCTGAAATTTCCTAGGAATCCTAAAGTGCTGCCGAATTCGACGAAACGAATATGACCTCACTCACGACCAGGTATCACAGCATCTCGGATTCTAACCAAGCCTAACCTCACCATGCGGTTGAGTCGTATGCGTGAAGCATCTCTGTCTGGCCAAGCAATGACACGCGAATCCACAAATGTTTCGAACTGCAAAGAGTTCAAAAGTAGTCTTTCATGACCAGGATCCCACCGAGCCAATAGTAGAACTTCATGCCAAGAAAGGAGAATATGTGATAAAATGTGAGATGAGCGAATACGGACAGGATGAGCCGCATTCACAATGTCCCACCATGAAGCCTGCACACGTGTCCGTCCATGTGACAATCCCTCCAACTCAATCAAGTCACGAGCCATGAGTTTCTTTTATCTCTCTCTCTCTCTCTCTCTCTCTCTCTCTCTCTCTCTCTCTCTATATATATATATATATATATATATATATATATATATATATATATATATATATATATGCACACACACGCACACACACACACATTAGAAAGCAAATTGCCCACCCCTCCCCGCATCCTCCACACACAAACACATATATATCCTCAAACATTATATTATGTGCATGTGTAAGAGCCTATCCATACATAGATAAATATGTACATACACACACACATATATATATTATATATGTATGCATGTATATTATGTATGTATATATGTATATGTATATATGTATATGTACATATAGGTATGTGAGCATGTATATATAAATAGATCTATACGTATGTCGCCGCATACACATGTATATGCATGCGCACACATGCACAACACACACACATGTACACACACACATGTACACACATGTGTGCATGTGCGCACACATGCACACATGCACAACACACACACATGTACATGATCAAGCAAGAACACGTGCATATATTACCATCATCATCATAATCATCATCATGGCCATATAATGCACCAATGTCCACAACCCACAAAGGCAGCAATACAGTCCTAACAAAGGCCCTATGGCAGCCAACCCTTGCATTCCACAGTCGGACAAAACTTGACCACAGCAGGCCCTCTATATTGGCCAAACAGCCCATCAACACACCCACATGAGCTCAACATCATAAGGAGAGACCTTAACGCCAAGCCCTCCTTCTTCCATCACACACAGACTTGTATCCAAGAAGAGCATCTTTCAGCCCATGCAAACCGCAGAACACCACCTCCAAGCCTTGGTGTCCCTGTGTCCTCGATCTCTACACACAAGCTGCCTCATGGCCAATAGCAAACTCTCCACGGCATGCTCACTTCTACCCAGACTGTAGCCTGAAGAACCATCATCCTCACACTGATTCTCTTCTTTGCGCTTCCTGACAGCAGATACAGCACACAAAAAAAGCGCACTTACCTCTTTCCTTTGTTCCCGCAAACCTCCAGCGTGGCCCCACAAGCTAGTCGCCCTTCTTCTTCTGGCTCTTGCCTCTGGAGTCTTTGAAGGTCACCTTTTTCTTGCGATGGAAATATTGTACCCGTCTCCCTCTTGCTTCCCACGGACTCCTACAGCAAATTCAGCAACCTCTGCTCGCCATGTGCTCTTCGGGCATCCGTAGCAACATTCAATCTCCTCTATGTCCATAGCTTCACAGCTCCCCAAATTCAAAAAAAATAGGCGCCTACTTCATCTCCATGCTCCCCAAAAAACTCTCAAATCCACTCTTGCAGGCTCCAAAACCCGGCCAATTTTCCAAGAGGTGCCCTGAGTTGACACTTGGCATTGGCCTGCATGCCTACCACCTATTCAAATCAAACTCCTACATCACACACATGTGTCCAGTCTCACAGCCCACCATCCATGTCACAGGGTACCTTAATCCCTCTTTAAAAACCTTGGAAATTGTGCCAAAACCTTTTTATTTTTCTCTCTTTACTTTCTCTCTGCTGTACATTGAATTTTATCTCAACCAAAACTCAAAACTGACTGAAACTGATTACATATTCCTGAAGCCTTTAGTATTCTGCACAGTATATACACATTATCGATCTCTGTTTTTGTCCACACATATTCAGCAACCTCCTATTTCTGCTGAGACATTCATGTCCAGCAGCTGTACAAATAGAGATGTGATATTTAGATCTTCCTCTGTACTCTTCACAACCTCCTGACATGCATCATAAGCTTCCCAATCTTTTTCTTTCAAGGCTAACATCAACCGAGCAAAATATTTCTTTAATCGCAGACCATTCACCCTTCTTTTATGCTTCTTTCCATTTAAATCGGTAAGTTGATAGCTTCCACTATCAAACTTTTTCTCAACTTTGTATGGACCTTCCCACTTTGTCTGGAATGCAGTATGAAATGTACTATCCAGCTTGCTATTATACCTGAGAACCAGATCACCTTCTTCAATTTCTTTTTGCCTCACCTCCTCATTCTCTTTCTTTTGTCTTCTCAATTTCATAGTGGCATAATGATCAAAAGCTAGTTCTCTGTCTAATTGGACTATTTGCAAAGCCAACAATCTTTCTCTGTAACAATTGATAGGTTCATATCCTTCTTCAAACAGAAACTTCAAAGCTGGAATTTCTACATCAATAGGCATGAGTGCTTCTTTCCCATAAACTAAATGAAATGGTGAGAATTATGTGCCAGATTTCACCGCCGCAATTCTGTATGCCCATAATACACGATTCATCTCTACATCCCAATTCTTGACGTGACTTTCTGTCATTTTAGTCATCATTAACTTAAATTCACCATTGAATTTTTCATTCAAACCATTGCATTGAGGGTGATAAGGAGTGGTATACTTGTGGTTGATGTTTAGTCTTCTGCATAAGTGGTCAACTACCTCTCCTCGAAACTCAGGACCGTTGTCTGATAATAACTCTAGAGGAATACTAAATCTGTAGCATATATGTTCATACACAAAATCAGCCACTTCCTTACTATCTACTCTCTTCACTGCCTTCACTTCTGCCCATTTTGATAGGTAATCCACCGCAGTAAGCATATAACACTTCCCTCTGGCCGTCCTGGGAAATGGTCCCCCACCTCTCAAAAATGTCATATACCAATATGATATTTCTCGGTTCCATTTTTAAGATTCTTTTCTCCATTCTCTGGCACTCATGGCAAGACCTGCACCAGTGTTGAATATCCTTCTGGATGGAAGGCCATACATAACCTTCTAGTAATATCTTCTGCAAAGTGATCTTAAATGCATAATGACCTCCACAAGCTCCCTCATGATTTGAAGATAGAATATGATATATTTCTTCCCTCCAGAGAATTCTTCTCAATACTTGATCAGCTCCTTGCATGTACAATTTGTCTCCAATCATGACATAATGCTTACTTTTCCTGATAAAATGATACTTTTGACCTTTTTTGAGCTCCTCAAGCAAGCGACCTGAGAGTAAGTAATCCACCACCTTAGACAGGTATTCTCTCCCTCTGTATAATGGCTCTTCAATTTTTGCAATTACTGGGTCCTGATCAATTACCTCCTGGGCTAACGCATGTGCAATATGATTGCCCTCCCGTCGCACATGTTGAATGCTCCATGCTGTAAATTGATGCAGCAGCCTTCTAACATCGGCCAAACATCCTTTTAATCTCGGATTCTTCGCCCGCCCAGTTACCCAAGACCTGCTTTACTACTAACAGGGAGTCTCCTTTTATAATTAGCTTCTGAATTTTCTGTTTTAGAGCAGCCTGCAGCCCCTTAAACAACGCTGTATATTCAGCCTCATTATTACTTTCAGCTTTCAGACGTATTCCATCTTGTAGAATCAGCCTACCTTCTGAATCCTGGATTATATAACCCCCGGTGGCCTGATGTATACTCCTCTTATACGAACCATCAAAGAACAAGACATGAGCTCCGGGAATGATAATTTGTTCCTCTTTTTCTATTTTTGAATCCACTTCCTTCACCAGGATCGGGCCTTCCTTATATGTCAGAAGATCTGCGAGAGTTGCCTTGCAAGTATCTTCAATCAAAAATGAGAAATCATATTCTTGAAGCTCCACTAACCATCGCATCATACCTTTTGAGAGTGAAGTACCATTCACCAACTGAGGGAGAAATGTATAGTTTGTCAGAACCACAAATGGTCTCATCAAGAGATATGACCTGAACCTCCTGCAGGCATATACTAGACTTGACAAAACCAATTCAGCCTCTGTATATTTCCTTTCTGCTTCCATCTTCACTCTACTTGCATAATATACAGGTTTCATGTATCTGGACTCATCTCCTCTCTGCATTAAAATTGCTCCAACCACATTCGGATGAAAAGATGGATTCACATAAAAGACTTGGGAGAAATCTGGGGTTTTTACACTGGAAATACCTCCCAATACCTCCTTCACTTTCTCAAACACTTCCTTGCATTCTTCATTCCATTGCAACGATTCTTTCTTCATGGCCTGTTGAAGAGGATAAAGCAATTGAGATACTAAATGAATAAATCTTGCCATATACTTTACCTTTTGGACAAAAGTCTGCAGGCTGCTTGGATGTTGATGGTGCAGATAATAAGATAAGAGCTTTTATTTTCTCTGGATCAGGTTCAATTCCATTTTGAGATATCATATGACCCAACAGCTTCACTTTTGAACATCCTAAATGACACTTTTTAGGATTCAACTGTCCACCTGCATCATCCATTTTAGAAAATACTTGCTCCAATTTATCGCCATGCTCTTTTTGAGAACTATATACACATATATCATCCAAAGAAGCTCTCACAAAATCATCTGTAAGAGGTGTAAGTACTCTATCAGTATTCCTCTGATACCATGAGGGTGCATTTTTCAAACCAAATGGTACTACTTTGATAACAATAGCAACCCCACGGTGTAATGATGGTGGTTTTAGCTTGGTCTTTCTCAGCAATTGAAATCTGAAAGTACCCAGAGAAGCCATCGCATACACTATACCTCTCATATCCAGCCACCCTGTCTAAAATGTTCACTCCTCTATGAAGTGGAGAATTCAAGCGTTGGTGTTTGATTGATCAAGCAAGAACACGTGCATATATTACCATCATCATCATAATCATCATCATGGTCATAGAATGCACCAATGTCCACAACCCACAAAGGCAGCAATACAGTCCTAACAAAGGCCCTATGGCAGCCAACCCTTGCATTCCACAGTCGGACAAAACTTGACCACAGCAGGCCCTCTATATTGGCCAAACAGCCCATCAACACACCCACATGAGCTCAACATCATAAGGAGAGACCTTAACGCCAAGCCCTCCTTCTTCCATCACACACAGACTTGTATCCAAGAAGAGCATCTTTCAGCCCATGCAAACCGCAGAACACCACCTCCAAGCCTTGGTGTCCCTGTGTCCTCGATCTCTACACACAAGTTGCCTCATGGCCAATAGCAAACTCTCCACGGCATGCTCACTTCTACCCAGCCTGAAGAACCATCATCCTCACACTGATTCTCTTCTTTGCGCTTCCTGACAGCAGATACAGCACACAAAAAAAGCGCACTTACCTCTTTCCTTTGTTCCCACAAACCTCCAGCGTGGCCCCACAAGCTGGTCGCCCTTCTTCTTCTGGCTCTTGCATCTGGAGTCTTTGAAGGTCACCTTTTTCTTGCGATGGAAATATTGTACCCGTCTCCCTCTTGCTTCCCATGGACTCCTACAGCAAATTCAGCAACCTCTGCTCGCCATGTGCTCTTCGGGCATCCGTAGCAACATTCAATCTCCTCTATGTCCATAGCTTCACAGCTCCCCAAATTCAAAAAAAATAGGCACCTACTTCATCTCCATGCTCCCCAAAAAACTCTCAAATCCACTCTTGCAGGCTCCAAAACCCGGCCAATTTTCCAAGAGGTGCCCTGAGCTGACACTTGGCATTGGCCTCCATGCCTACCACCTATTCAAATCAAACTCCTACATGACACACATGTGTCCAGTCTCACAGCCCACCATCCATGTCACAGGGTACCTTAATCCCTCTTTAAAAACCTTGGAAATTGTGCCAAAAACTTTTTATTTTTCTCTCTTTACTTTCTCTCTCCTGTACATTGAATTTTATCTCAACCAAAACTCAAAACTGACTCAAACTGATTACATATTCCTGAAGCTCTTAGTATTTTGCACAATATATACACAATATCGGTCTCTGTTTTTGTCCACACATATTTAGCAACCTCCTATTTCTGCTGAGACATTCATGTCTAGCAGCTGTACAAACAGAGATGTGATATTTAGATCTTCCTCTGTACTCTTCACACCCTCCTGACATGCATCATAAGCTTCCCAATCTTTTTCTTTCAAGGCTAACATCAACAGAGCAAAATATTTCTTTAATCACAGACCATTCACCCTTCTTTTATGCTTCTTTCCATTTAAAACAGTAAGCTGATAGCTTCCACTATCAAACTTTTTCTCAACTTTGTATGGACCTTCCTACTTTGTCTGGAATGCAGTATGAAATGTACTATCTAGCTTGCTATTATACCTGAGAACCAGATCACCTTCTTCAATTTCTTTTTGCCTCAACCTCCTCATTCTCTTTCTTCTATCTTTTCAATTGCATAGTGGCATAATGATCAAAAGCTAGTTCTCTGTCTAATTGGACTAAATGTAAGTATATATAAATCTTCTCTTTTATATGGTTTCACAGATAAATGTAAGTATATATAAATCTTCTCTTTTATATCTACATGTGTACATGGTTATCTATGACTAAAGTGATTTAATGCATGCTGGAATTGCATGTGTATCTTGTCATTGTCTCAAATCACTAATTTCTATTGCATGTTTATCTACATGTGCACACGGTCTTCTACGAGAAGAAGCAAATATAGTATGATGGCTTGATTGCATGCAAAAAAGTATATGTATTGTATGTTGTCTTGAATGCAAGCATCCCTTGCTTTCTATAGGGTTATTTTGGAAAGGCTTATGGTAGGGTTAAGTACAAGTGGTCACACGCACGTACATACATACATTACATACATGCACATGTTTGGCTTTCGAATATCATTTGTTTACAAGTGGGAATGGGGTTAAATGAAGCACTTCAACTATATCGAATGCCAACTATCGGCTTGTTTAGGATAGCAGCCATTGACATGCAGCTTGGCAAGATGGTGATTCTAGCTTGGCAAGATGGTGATTCTTGCATGGACAGAGCCAGTGGTGTCAATCATTGCTACAGCCATAGCTAATTTTTCTAGAAAATCTTCTCTTACTTGCATTCTAGCTAGTGGTGTTCACACATGTCGTATTCATATGTGCTGAGATTCTTGGGCAGGACCACCTATTTGGGCCGCATTATGCTCTTCACCCTTGATGGATGGAGATGTTCCAACGGCATGTAGAGATCAACCTACTGGAGATCCCCTTCTCCTCCCAACATTGGAGTACCTCTACACAGCCCTCCATGTCATCTATGCGGCTGATCTCAAAAAGGTTAATGCAGCCACCAGAAGGGATCATTACCTTTTGCCATATTCTGAACATGTGCTTGAAAGAGTGGCAGTAGGCAAGGAGGCATATAGCTTTTTAGATGGGTACTCGGGTTACAATCAGATCACAATTGCAGTCGAGGACCAAGCTAAAACAGCATTTATCACGGAGTTTGGAGTGTTTGCCTTTCGTGTCATGGCTTTTGGCTTGACCAACGCACCTGCAACATTCCAACGATTGATAAACACAGCTTTTAAGGAATATCTAAGGGACTTCTGTGAAGCTTTCTTAGATGATCTTTGTGTTCATTCCTCTTAGGACGAGCATTTGATGTGTTTACGAAAATATTTGAAAGGTGTAGATTATATCGCATCTCCTTGAATCCTTTCAAATGCCAATTCTGGGTTAAACACGGAGTTATCTTAGGGCATATAGTGTCCAAAAATGGGATTTCCACGGACGAGAGTAAAATCAAGGTCATTCTGGAATTGCCACCACCCACCAACTACAAGGGAGTCCAACGCTTTATGGGCCACGTTGGTTATTATCGAAGATTTATTCTATTCTTCGCCGAGATATCTCGACCATTGTATAAGCTTCTCATCGAGTTTATTTGGACCGAAGAATGTGACCGTGCCTATGAGCTATTAAAGAAGTCCTTGGCGAGTGCTCCAATCTTGAGAATGCCTAACTGGGATTTACTCTTCCATGCGCATATTGATGCATCAAATTTTGCTAAATAGACTACCCCATTAGCTTTGCCAGTCGCCAGTTGAACGATGCTGAGATGAACTACACCACTACGGAGCGAGAAGGGTTGGCAATGATATATGCAGTAAAGAAATTTCATTATTACCTCCTTGCCACCAAGTTTGTTTTCTATGTGGATCATCAAGCATTGTTGTATCTGGTAAACAAACCATGCTCCACAGGAAGAATCACGCGATGGCTATTGATTCTTCTTGAGTTTGATTTCACTGTTGTTGTGAGACCTGGCAAGAAACATGTTATGGCTGATCATTTGTCTCGCATACCTAATGGTGAGGCTCCTACGGGGGTTGATGATGACTTACCGGACACTTCCCTATTCATGGTGGAGACAATGCCTGAATGGAGTGAGAAGATTGTTAACTTTTTGGTTAATGGCTTTCCACCCAAGGAGCTTCGTAAAGATCTGGCTCGAAAGCTAAGCAAAGAATGCGAACCCTATTGCCTGATAGCCGGGACTCTTTATAAAAGAGGAAAGGATGATGTTCTTAGGCGTTGTGCCCGAGAGGATGAGTATCTATACATTTTGCAAGAGGCACATATGGGCGTAGCCGGTGGTCACTTCTCAGGAGACTTAACTGCGCGAAAGATCTTACAATCAGGGTATTGGTGGCCCACTATGTTCCAAGATGCATCACTCTTTGTGAAGGGTTGCGATGAATGCCAGACAAGCTACTGGCCAAAGTTCATCACCACAAAGGTGTGTTGGAAATCAGCTCCAATCATCTTAATCTTCAAATCTCGCAGAAGACTCATGGGCTTCGCAGTGTCTCCATCATCTAGTTTCACAAACAATCAATGCAGTGTTATCCATAGGAGGTTTTTCCCATTTTTCCTAGCATCACTTGGTAACAATTCTCACTCTTGTCACCATCTAGGATGGTGGTGACTTGAAGTTCATCAAAGCTAGGGGCAGTGTTGCATTGAGTACATCTTCTTTAAAATACTTCCGTAAAACAAGTTCACATGGACCGTAGGAACACTGGTAATTCCATTTAGCTCTATGGATCCTTCCTTATCTGTCTCCTTGGAACTTCTCATCTCTACCTACTCATCCATTCCTGGTCCAAGCCTTCCTTCCATCCAATTCTTCAAATCCTTCCATAAACTTGGGCTATCTTGAAGTAAGGTGCTAATGTGAATCTAGATTTGTGAAGATAGAAAGGAAGAGAGACCACCAACATCTCTCAAAAATGGGTGTAGGTTTGTGAATCTGGTAATCCCTATTCATTCTTAGGCTTTTCAGAGTGTAGGGTATAGGGATATGAACATTAGTGTTTGATCTTCTTGGGTGGTCATCCCTCAGATGCTTAAGATATGCAGCAACAGTTTCCCCACCTGCTGGTACGTAATTGTAATAGCTTTTGGTTCAACTTCTTGGGGGAGATCCTTGAACAATACTTGGCCATTGTTGAGGTTTCTATTAAGCTCTTAGGTTTCATTAGCGGTTGGTTTTAGGTTAGGCATAAGAGGAATTTCCTGCAGTTTGAACTTCCTGAGGTTTCTCCTCCAATCGAGCTTGACATTCCTTGACTAGCTCCTAAGCGCCTTTAGCCTACCTTTCTCCTCAATTGTTTTTGGATATTCAGCTAGCTTCTTGGGTAGATGAATAGGGTCTATTTTCTCCCTTTTTTGAGGGGTGGATGGTAGTATCTTTTCTTCATCAAATGAGGAAGATGACACATTTGTAGTCGTCCCCTCGTCGAATCCACTTTTTATAGTAACACAACTATCCCTTTTACCAATTTTTGTGGCCTTTTTCTTTTAGGAGCTCTTAGTAGTTCGTGCTTGCTCAGGAACTTCCTTAGAAGACAAGATTCTTGCATGTCCTGGGGCATCTTGCTTTTGCAAAGTAGACGGTTCCATAGTAGTAGCAACATAAGCTACGACTCTCCTTCTTCTTTGCATTTGTGTGATTGCATTAAGAGGTATTGTGTGGATGAAGCTATCCAGTACACTCAACAAGTTAACGTTGGTAATCGGTTTAGCTTCATTTCCCTTCCCCATTACACCAGCTCTTAAATAGAAAATCCTAGTACATATGGTTTGTCCCACATTTTGTGTATAAGTGAGTTAAGGTGGGAGTTACTCGTCATCCCTTTCTTGATTGGACATTCAACTATCAATGAGGTCCAACATAGTGATAGCATTACATAGGTGGTCATTTAGGCAAACTATTCAAATCTTGCCCCCACAGTGTTATGGTGGTTGTTAGGTACATAGGGTACATGTGCTCACCCTCCTCACATAATGACCTAGAATTTGTGGGGGCAAGCTGCTTGGCTTAGGGGGTTTGAAGATGGTGTTGTTGGTAGCTTCTTCCTCCTCACCTTCTTTAAAAATTTTCATAAAGGGTCACTCGAGGTAATGGTGGTTGTGGTGGAAGGAGTGGAGGGAGAAAGGGTACTTTGGGCACCTTGAGGATTCCTTATTAGGCCACTTCATGCTAGGTTGAGGTGCATTATGTTGTGCTAGTGCTAGTAAAGCTAGCAGTTGCCTTGGATTAAGTGGCAACACCTGTGGTAGAGGCCCTGCTTTAGCAGCTATTTGGTGGTGGTAGTCATTTGATGTTTCATGATCACCCCATCTTTGGTAGTAAAAGTATAATAGAGAGTTAGTCTGGGCCCTCAAATGTGGACATTCCATAATAGTGTGGTCAGATCAGAAACCACACTAGTTCTCTCTCTAGATAAAGATGAGGTTGCCCAGCTTGGTCACAACCTTGGCCTATTATCCATTGCTGGGTCATTTTTTGCATTAGTTCAACTAATTGCTTCACCTATTCTCTCCTAAAGAGGATTCCTTTCCCTTTCCTTTATGATTTCATGCTTGTGGTTTTGAGAAGGAAGCTTCAAAAGTGTCCTCATACAAAGAGAATATAGGGGTTTATGCAGGGCTACATCTTCAATTCCATGTAGGAATCGACCAATTAGTCTTTCATCAGAGAACTTTTCCCTATCGGTACAGTGAGAGTGAGGATATCTCACCCAATTGATATAGTCCCCCCTTCAGGTTTACATTATGTAATTGTTCAATAAGACTCCATCGAGTTTCCTATCTCGACTATCCTAATTTAAAAGATTCTTTTAAGGCATCAAAGGTAGCCTTATCCTCTATTTTTAGTGTAGTTAGAACCACTGTCGAGCTTTTCCATCTAGGATGAGGATAAAGGTACTCACCTTAACCTAATCTTCCATGTGGCCAAATGCCTCATAGATTTTGTAAGATTCCTCCCCAGCCTCTCAAGATGGCCAGCATCTTCCCCTGTAATCAATCCCCTCCTCAGAAATATAAAAGATCTTGTTTCTAACTGTTGGGGAGGAAGTGTAAGGAGCGGCGAAACATGGACCCATATCTAGGCACACTAGAATGCACTCACGCACCGGGTAGGCACATTCGGCCTCCCGGGTTGCCGTGGGGGTTACTAGGTGCCATGTGCCTCGAGGGATGCCCTCCCCACCTTGACGGTGATCGTGCCGAAGTGGAAATAGAACGGACAGAAGGAAAAACGGTAGAAACGGCGAAGCCGCCGGGATGGCGAGCCGCCGAGCCGACGGGCCGATGAGGTCGGGCCGGTTGGATCATGGATGCGAGTTGGATGGATGGACCCGAGACCACAAGGCCAATATATTGGCATGATGGGACGCATTGCGGCCCGATGTCCGGGACCCCGATCCTGGGGCCTGTGACACTTGGTATCAGAGCATAGATCATTGGGAAGCCCAAATGGGGGCATGTGATGCCAGAACGGAAGAAACCATAAAAACGGCAAAAACGGCAATTGGAGCAAGACTATATGACGGCCACACAGAGCCGACGGCACAAAAGTAGCCGACGACAGAAAAATTCATTTTTGAGCATCAAGATGATGGAATTTGCCCTTGATTACATATACCTATCACGAGCGTGTGGACGCGAGGTACAAGATGGCATGCTTGGTCGAGACCACCGGGGATCCGGGCTGCAAATATGGAAGCTTCAATAACAAGGCGGCTCCAGACGGAGGCCCAGACAATAGAATTTGAAGACATGTTATATATGAAAAGTGATCGGTTTTTCGAGTAGAATGCAGATACGCAGTTTGTTTTGGAAAAATCCATAGTTGACCAATGAGCTATTTGGCATGTGGAATGATTGGTATGGATACAAGGGAAGGTATCAAGGTGCAAGTCCAACTAAGTTGTTGGCAAGGGCCAACTGAGTTGTTAGCAAGGGCCAATTTCTAATAGAGGCCCATATCATTCATATGAAGAGAGTCAGAGATATATGAAACTTGGTCCTGGTGGGGCTGACAGCACTTTGAATCAGAAGAACAGCGGGCTTAGGACCTCACATGAGATAACCGGAGATTTGAAGAAAACGACAATCCAGATATAGTGGCACATTTTGGACCAGCAGCACCTGACTTCGTGGTTGCGGGGGCTGGAAACGCCACCTCAAGATCATTTGTGAGTGGAAACAAGATAATCATGTAGAATTAGCCGAACAGTGTGATCCGGGAGGCACATCATTTGAATATACATATTGATATGAACTAATGGATATGTGGAATTTTAAAATGCATGAACATATGGGAATTGAGCAAAATCAGCATGTGGAATAGATGGCAATAAAGGTGCCAAGAAGACATGGTGTGGAAAGCTGAATCAACTTGAATCAGGTCATTGGCCGAAATGCAGAGCTGTGATGCTACAAGGATGCAGATGTATTGGGTTGAAAGTGACATGATGCAAGACCGAAGAACCCTTGGAGGAGAAGGCTTGTATTTGTGAAGCCGGAGACTACCATGAGGCAAGTACGAAGAACCCTTGGTGGAGAAGGCTTATTCTTGTGCAGACGCATGGATGAAGTTTGCATGTGATTGTTGACACCCGCGGGCTGTAGCGTGAGAGGCGCAAGGTACTGCTCCTGGTAGAAACGGCATGTGAATGGAACCTACAGGGTTGATCCAAGATGGAATCATGAAGCATATGCATATAGATATCAATGAAGCAACAAAGGGGCCATGTATGCATTATGGGATTGGAAAGCTGATCTTTTGAGATTGATGCAGCGGGTATAGGACCGTTGTGTCGGCAGGGTACTCTCATATATATCATATATCATGTAAGAGAAATGAATGCAAAACCGCCAAGACAAATCATTTGGGAATATATATACAACCATATATATATCAAGCGGGATTGTATCCGCGGCGGCAAGGTGTCCGCGCTAAGGCCATGATGAGCCTTGTGGTAGTGAAGCCACCACATTCTTTTCAGAGATCATACATATATTTATATCTGCAGAAGGTATCAGATTTTGAACATGAAAGTCAATGAAGCTGAGCACAATGGTATGAGATCATATCAAAGGGGCTTGAACCCCCATTTCAGATGCAATCATATCCAAGGGGCTTGAACCCCCTGTCAGCCTCCTACTCTGCTGTTGGCAGCATCCAAGGGGCTTGAACCCCCATTTCAGATGCAATCATATCCAAGGGGCTTGAACCCCCATTTCAGGTGCAATCATGTCCAAGGGGCTTGAACCCCCTGTCAGTTTGCCCAGCTGTGTTGGCAGCATCTAAGGGGCTTGAACCCCCATATACCAGGCAGCTGGGCAAATAAAGCTGTCAGTTTGCCCAGCTGTTGGCAGCATCTAAGGGGCTTGAACCCCCTGTTAGTTTGCCCAGCTGTTGGCAGCATCTAAGGGGCTTGAACCCCCATATACCAGGCAGCTGGGCAAATAAAGCTGTCAATTTTAGATGGAGTTGGTGAAAGCTACTAGGAAGCGAAAACCATTCTCACCATTGATATGCGGGTGAGGGTAAGACCAAAGACGGCACCAATAACCCCATCATCTGTATCATCATGTGGGTCGACAGAAGGTTGGCAGTAGTAGCCGGGCAAGTAAAGCTGGCAAGAGACATCATCATTCGGGTGAGGGTGAGTCCAATCATGGCACCAATATTCCCTATTCATATACATCATATCATCAGAAGGACCCAACATAGTGGTCATATCAAAGTGGTATCGCACAAGAAGGTCACAAAATCGGAACTACAATCCGTGGACTCTTAGGTGTGTCAAACACTTCGGGGTCCATACTGGCCCAAACTGGAGAAATCTAGGGAGAGTAAACAGATTTTGGAATACAATGTGCTACATGAGGTCAAGTTAGGACCATGAAGGCACATATGCATACCAAGGGGAACTTGAAAGATGGAAACAGCCAGGAGTGCAGGCGACAATGTACTTATGGTTGGATGATGGCAGCAAGGTGGCAATTGCTCTCATCGAAGTCAGATGGGGAGACTTGGGCCAAGTGAAGTTAAAGATGAAAACTGCATGTGCACAAAGTGGCAATTGTGCTATGTATGGGTGAATGCTTAGTGGTGGCAGAGTGTTCATTGGACTCCAAGACAACACTTGGTTTTTGTTGGCAGCATCTACACTTAGCCATTCAAAGGGCAAACAAGATGCATAACAGGTACTCAAAGGCTCAAAGACAAATCAAACAGGTGACTTGGGATTAGCCTACGAAGCTACTTGTGTCCTCAAGCTTCAACATCCGAGCAACTAGGCTCATGCAGTATGAGCAAACAAACATTTGAGCATCAAGGCTCACAGCTACAAGGGTGCAACTTCCAAAGGTGAGAGATTATGTAAAGGCCAACATGGTGTCATGAAGGCTAGAGCAAACTCAAGCTCAAGGATCGTATGGCCAGGATCATAAGCAGGTTAATCATGACACAATGGTCAAAAGAACCTACACATGGTTGTTGCAGGAGAAAGACAGGACAAGAATCATTGCAGGGCCGAGTTAGCGTTAGTAAGGTTCTGTAACTCATGTCCCAGAAGGATTCAGTACCTTAGCGCATATGGGTAATAGCAGAGCTATAGGCTCACCACAACCCACGGATTCAAGGGATCAATGGAAAAAGAACATGCAAAGATTATCTTGGTGTCAAGATAGCTAGGGCTTGGCTTGACCAGGAAAACCTTGTCCTCAACAATGTCGACAACATGGATTGGAATGGCAGATGATTAGATTGGTGAGATGAGACGACAAGTGGAAACAGGGTTATGAAAATCAATGGGGTCAACCTCCTTGAAGATGGGAATATCATTGGGAACTGTTGAGAAAAGCGACAATCAAGAAGGCCAGAACATACTTGATTCAGGAGTAATAGGCAAGTGCTGTTTTGTCTTAAAGGAATCTTCAGCTCAGACAGGAGTCAAGCGGGGACCAATGCAGCAGTTGGGCACCTCACACATTAGGGATTCGGGGGACTCTCGAGCGGGGGCTTGAAGTCCAGGCCACACAGATAGATAAAAAGCCAAAAAAAAAGCACAATTGTAACGGGTTAGACACTGACTTTGCTCATGGCTATAAAGCAAGGTTAAGACCTCCCGCTTTCTTTTGTCTTAGTTGTAGGCACTTGTTGGAGAATATAATAAACATGATACAAAGGCACTCCCTTCTAGTTCGAAAATCAATTGACGAGGACGTCAATTCCATAAAGGGGGGGTGTATGTGAGGCGTGGGATTTTTGGGATTTCTATCCGGCCTCACATGGTGCTCTCGAGGTATGCTTGACCGCACCGAAAATCATGCATCTATATGGGGAGGAAGTGTAAGGAGCGGCGAAACATGGACCCATATCTAGGCACACTAGAACGCACTCACGCACCGGGTAGGCACATTAGGCAGGTGCCATGTGCCTCGGGGGATGCCCTCCCCCCCTTGAGTGACGGCGGTGATTGTGCCGAAGTGGAAATGGAATGGATGGAAGGAAAAACGGTGGAAACGGCGAAGCCGCCAGGATGGCGAGCCGTGCCGAGCTGACGGGCCGATGAGGCTGGGCCGGTTGGATCATCATGGATTCGAGTTGGATGGATGGACTCGAGACCACAAGGCCATGGAGCCGGGCCGGGGATGCATGAGACGGGTGTGACCCGACAAGGTTATATCATGCTATGACGCGCTCAACGGTCGATGGAGCCGAGCTATATCATATATTGGCATGATGGGACGCATTGCGGCCCGATGTCCGGGACCCTGATCCTGGGGCCCGTGACATGCATGTGATAAAAAACAGAAGCAGGAGGGAACACACACAAGAGAAGCAAACCCTAATCCATATCCATCAATCATAAAGAAGGAGAGAAGCAATAGTCATCATCTCTCTCACACACACAAAGGAGAACACAACATAGTGTTATAAATTCTTTTAATTAATCTAGGATGATAGTTTCTAGAATATGGTAGGAAGTCCTCTTTTTATGCTTTGAATGAAATTATTTTATGCGTAATTTCTATAAAAATTTTGCCATAGCTCCGCTACTATGATTGATAAATCTCAATTTTTTTCTAAGGGATAAGGCTTATCATTAAGGAAATAATTAGAATGGTCTCTAATTGGATCATCAATCCATAATGGATTGAATCATCAATATACATAAACTAAAAGCATAGAAAAAAGCCATTAATTTGGCCTCAAGCATAGCTTAATCTTGGATTAAGGATAAGCCTTATGAAAAGCTTCATTTGGATTGAAAAGGGTCATGAGTATGACCATTTCTTAAGTGAGAGAGAGAAAGACCATTAGAATTAAATGTAAGTAGAATTTTATGTAATTCTTTACTATCATTAATTAACTTCAATAGCATTTCAAAAACCATATCAATTAAGCTTCTCAAGCTTGAGAGGGGTTGAGAAGAGAGAATCATTGAGAAATTATAGAAAGATCAAAATTCACTATACTTATCTTATAATTTGCTTGATTCTTTGATCACGGTAGAGGCCCCCAACCAATCAATTGGTTTAGTATGTTGATGGAGCCACCAATGGGGATTGAAGAAAGAGAGAAGTGTCAAAAACTAGTGAATTATTAAAGAATTCACAGTTCTTGGCTTAGGTAGAGTAGAGTAACAATGCATAAGACACTATATTTTTTTCAACAAGGGAAGGCTTCTATTTATAGGAAAAATTGAGCTCCTAACCAAACAAACTGATTCTAGAATTTTCCAAGTCAGTTTGGTTGAATTTAGACTAGATTTGGACCTAGTTTGGTTACTTTTTGATTCGATTTGGTTCCATTTTGATTTGGTTTGGTTCAAGAGAGATGAGAGATTAAAATATCACATTATTTTTGAGTTTAAAACTCATTCAAGTATGTGAAATATGCACCTCCTTTAAAGAACTCCCCTTCCTTACATATGTGTCAAAATTTTATTGTTCATAGTTTTTTTACTAATAAACCTTGTACATTTTCAACTCTTCATCTTATGTGAAATATGCACCTTCTTTAAAGAACTCCCCTTCCTTACATATGTGTCAAAATTTTATTGCTCATAGTTTTTTACTAATAAACCTTGTACATTTTCAACTCTTCATCTTATGTGAAATATGCACCTTCTTTAAAGAATTCCCCTTCCTTACATATGTGTCAAAATTTTATTGCTCATAGTTTTTTACTAATAAACCTTGTACATTTTCAACTCTTCATCTTATGTGAGCATTTACTCATTTTTGGGTATCTTCTTTTACAAATTGGATTTATCTCCTCCCTACACATGGATTGATGCTATTGGCCCATAGGAACCTTAATTGGACCATAATCCAAATTTTTTTGAAAATCTAGACCCTTAGACTAAGATTCTTTATACCTATTTCCAATTAATTCCAAGTGCACATTGGAACATTCTTTTTTGAATTTCTGTTTCAGGGGAACTTATTTTAATAAGATGAGTTATTTTTCTATCCAAAAATATTCATAATCTAAATATTCTCTCTCTAGAATAATTTTCTCTCTCTAGGCTAAAACAGTTAGAAACAAGGTCTTTATATTTCTGAAGAGGGATTGATTACAGGGGAAGATACTAGACATCAGAAAGGGGGTGGGGGAGGAATCTTACAACCATTCAAGTCGAGCATGACTTTTTGAAGCCTTGCATGCCTCTTACACAAGCTTTGATTGTTGGGCCCGCTTCCTAACCAATACCCTTCTAAAGGTTGTGTGATAAAACCAATTGAACATCTCTTGTAGATAGTTTGTACGTGTTTTTCCTGCACAAGATCCACCTCCATGTCTTGTATTTTTTAAATAAACCCCTCTTGCTTTTTAATGTGATTTCTCCATCCCTTGGGTACTCCACATGTCGAGCGATCCATACTTGTTCATGAAATACGCACCATGCACATAAACTATGTGCTGTACACATGACAATAGAATTTAATTAAAAAAAGTCCAAGTTAAAACACCAGTTTATTTTTTTATTGTACAACTTACCATATAGTGTGTTACTTTACTCTCTCCCCAAGCACCTAGCACACTTGGTGAATTCTACGATATGTTGTTGGAATTATGCTGGTTCTTGGAAAGTTGTGCTACTTTGATTCATAATGCAAACCATGTTATTGAAATTTATCCAAAGCTATTTGCGCATATTTACAAGAGGAGCTGGCATTGGACAATATACATTTGTGGTGATTGCACATAGGTCTCTCTAGAGTCCCCAAGTCTTCTTTGAATTCTCTATGTTTACTGGCTTCTCCAAAAATTTCCTTGCCTTTGCTCCAGTCATGGTGGAGACCTTTTAAGCAACCTTGTATGATATACCAGAGGCCTACTTATTCACTTCAATTTTCACGTTTTCGCCCATGGCAGCCCAGAGAATTCAAAAGATGCTCTAATTTACCAAGGGCTATAACTTTCCTCTCTTGTGTAGGCATTGTGAATGCATAATCGATATGGCACTTAAGCAATCGATCGAAGATTCTCATGAATGAGTAAAGTGTGCAAAAGTGAATATTCTTTAGTGAAAAATTAATGATGGGGCTCCAATTTGCATTCATGTTTGGTTCTCCTAGCATATCAAGAGACATGACACCTTCCACCCATCTTGCATTTGGTTGTTCCTCATCTTCATCGCCTCAGTTGACTTGGTTGGATATACTGCATCTTCCTGTTGCTTCTTCTCTTTCTTGGGACCTTTCGAGGCATCCTTCCTAACAGAACCAACCTTCTACTGCATACCTTTTCCATTTGTCTTTTTCTGCCTAGGAATATCAATATGAGCATTGCAATATGGACAAGGCCATCTTGATGTCGCACCTTGAGCACAACCCATCATGCATTTAGTTGTCTTCAAATCTCCCCAAAGATGCCAATCCACCTTGAACTTTCCTATGTTTTCTACATCTAAAAGTTGACCATCAATTTGCTTTTTAATTACATCTATTATCCAGGGAGTCCTTTCAAACATCCATGTCAATACCATGTGTCTCCTTCGGTACCTCGAATGCACGAAGCCACCGGACCTCTTTCTCAGATTGCACACTAAAACTTGGTTTGGTAGTCTTTTCCCATGCACATATCATGGCCTCATTCATGAGCATAATGCTCATACGTTCCAGATTCTGACCTTTCACAATTTGGCACTCATCTACCTTGAGCACAATTGAAAGTGTGCTCCCCAAAACTGCAAATAAACGATAATTTACAATATTCAAAATAAAATAATCGTCTTCATTTTATACTGAAAAACATGAATAGTAGCAATTGCAAGTTCTCACCTTCTGGTGAAAGACCATAGAACTTCACCATAGCTTGTTGTAGTCTCTCAATATGAACAAAGATGTTATTGTAAACATTATAGTGAAATTCTGTACTTGTTGTCTTTTGCTTTTCTTTCTGCTCAACCCTGTGTCTAATGTTAATGTGCCCTCAATGTGATAAAACTATCCTATAGCTCACTGCACATTATCATTTATTGATACGCTTGACATTGTGAATCACCTTGAGTGTAGAAAATAAAGTGCCAGTGATCCCTTGTCTTAGAAATGCATCTTTTACAACCTGATGGATTGATTGGTACCCTTTCATGCTGATTCCAGCCACATCACAAGCATGTTGAATTGATGAAGAATCGATGGAGGTGGTAATCTCGCTCACCACATTGTTGACAACAGCTTGGCGTATTTTAGGACAATGAGGGTCAATAATAATTGAGAGAATATCCTTGGCATTCAGAATGGCTTTGACTAAATCCTTCCATTCCTCTTCGTTAGAACCACACACCTCTTGTAGTAGAAAATTCTTGCCAGAACACAAATTCTTGGCAGAACACAAATTATGACTATTTTGTTTGAATCACTGAGTGCATAATGAAAGTTTATGTTACTTACTTTGTTGTATGAATCCTTTTCTTCTATGCTCCACCTTTAAATGCAAGAGATTCTATACCAACCAATGTCTTTTTACATTCACGAGTACCATTTAGCGTTGCTTTGAGTCGTTTGATAAGTTCCTCTAGCCTTTGAATCTTTGCATCCTTCTCCACATTCTCTGCGAGGATCTCTTTCATTTTATCTCATGATGTTTTAAGTCCTTCTTGACATTGTAAAAGGGTGAATTGTGATAGAGAATATGGGTTTGCCAAGCTCCACTTGTAGTCAATCTTCTGCAGTATCCTAACAAGCCAAGCTCTCCTTCACCAACAAATTGCATAAAAGATGATAAATCGCAGAAAGGAGGGTTTTCTCTTAATGGAGGGTCGATTGGATAGAGACACCCACCATCAACCCAAAGATCTACATTTTTCTCCTTAGCTATCCTATGAGCTTGGACAGATTGTGCATCAGTAGGATGGGTTTTTTTAGAGCTGCCATACTCTTCAGGAATACAAATGTGTAAATCAACCTTCCGTTTTCTAGCTTCACAAGGGGCTACACACACAACTTGCAAAGGCTCCATAGCTAAGCAGAGGAAGAAGCTAAATCAGAGAGATCCTCAGAGGAGGGGAGAGAGAGAGAGAGAGTGAGAGAGAGAGACTGTTAAAACTTTGATGTTGGAGGTTTGTTGTTGGAGGTTTAACACAAATCCGTTTTTTTGAGTAGAAAATGATATTTTTGATATACAAATATACTAACATGGAGGTTTTCATCAATAAATTGTATTTATGAGAAAAAATTTAAAAAAATTTGGGGTCCCCACAATTTCGGGATCTCATGGATGTAGTGGTTTATGACAATTAGGGGTTGTGGGGACCTGACAGTTAGTTATGGATGTATTGGCTCCTGACAGGCTTCTGATGTGACCCTTGAATTACAAGCTTTTTGCAGAGAAAAAAATATTTTCATCATACATATTGGCTGGGTGGTGTTTTTTCCACCTCAAAATGTAAAAAATGGAAAATTAAAATTTTTCACTTTTTGGGGCCCACCTAAACATGAGAATGGTTTGCTGATGTGGAAGGGAGATATGGTGGGAGTTAATGAGGAAAGAGATTTCAAACTGACAAGAAAAATTCAATTTGTAGAGAGTGAAGATAAAAAAATCAAAAAGTAAGAGAGAAAGTATGAGAAAAGTCAAAAAGTAAGACAGAGAATATGAGAATATTCCCTTTAAAAAGTGAAACTAGGGGGGTATGGCTGATGTGGCAAGGCAAAAAAATAGGCATCATCATAGCCTTTGTCTCCCTTAAGCCCAGCTTTTTAAGCTCTAATCCCTTAAAATTAGGAATCCTTAAAGGAGGCCCTTTTGGGTCCAAAAAATTCCTAATGTGGTAGAACTCGTTGACGGAGCCACTGCTAGACCCATTGGTCTATTGAAGGATTTAAAAATAAAGATCCTTCTAACACACCTTTGTGGTGATGAACTTTGGCCGTTAGCCAGTTTTATATGACTGCATCCTTGGGTGACCATTCATGAGGGAAATTAAAATGATCCATGACGGCTGGGATACCGACCACATCTACATTCAAAGGAAAGATTAGATAGTTAAGATCAACCTACACACATGGAAGGTACATCCCATGAGTGGTAGACCCTTCGTAGAGGACTCAATGTGACATAAAACAATAGATGATGAAAAGGATAATGAGGAAAACAACTACCAGATCCATTGCAGTCCACCCGTGTCAAATGTGACATAAAACAATAGATGATGAAAAGGATAATGAGGAATGTGCACCTCTTTGAGAGCTACAAGACTTAGAGAATTGGATGCATATCCTTGCTACCTTGGACATACTTGCAAGATGCACAAGAACCAGGTTTGCGAGAGCTGATGGGTAGGAGATCACATCTCTCTACATGCTTAGTACTGCATACCTACCTGACATCACTACTCATGTACTTGAACAAGCCGATAAAGCAGAAAACTCGTGGGGAACATGCTCACACAGAACTCCTAGCCTGATGGATTCCCTAGGCAAGAACGCTATGTTTTCCCTATCGATTCAAACACCCACAAGCTAAAATATGTAGGTTCAACTAAATATGGCAAAAGGAGTTCATAAATAACTCTCTCCTGGTCCACACAACCACCCCCAAGCCAATGGAACCCATTGACCCAAACCCAAACACGAAAAGCTTTGCCGCTCTTCATGCAAAGCACGCAATAAGAAGTTAGTGGCGCTGGTGGAAAAAGAAGCCAAAAATTTGATAAAAGAAGAAAGCACTAAGGTAGAAGAGACCAAAAAAGTTCCAAACACTTCAAAACCTTCCACATGGCGATAGATTTATGCAATATGACTCGGCTCAAAGGTCCCACACAAACGGACAACCAAGAACCTCATATGATGGTCCAGCCAAGGTGAAGGAAATTAACCTAGCAAGACTAAGCGAAGACTCGAGACTAGTACATTGGGGATGACCTCTCTACCAAGGAAGAGACCAAGCTCATCGCTCTAGTCAAAGAATTCCAGGATTGTTTTTCCTAGAAGTACATGGATATGAAGGGTGTACCTCCCAAAGTAGTCAAACACACCATTCCATTGATGGAGCGAGACCGGTCAAGCAAAGGGCTTATGAATCAGAAGTATTCCAAGATGGTCTAGGAAGAAATCGATAGGCTCATTGACACCGGATTCATCTACAAAATAGAGCACACAGAGTGGGTATCACCAATAGTGATAGTGCCCAAAAAGATTGGGAAGGTAAGAGTGTGCATAGACCTCAAAAAGGTCAATGCCACCACCATACAGGATCACTATCCCTTACCCTTCATAGAGCATGTGCTCGAATGAGTCTCAGGAAAGGAAGCCTATAGCTTCCTTGATGGATCACTATCCCTTACCCTTCGTGGACCTCAAAAAGGTCAATGCCACCACCATACGGGAGCACTCTCCCTTACCCTCCCTTCATAGAGCATGTGCTTGAGCAAGTTGCAAGAAAGGAAGCCTGCAGCTTCCTTGATGGATTCTCCAGCTACAACCAGGTGTTGATCAACCCCAAGGATCAACACAAAACAACCTTTGCTACAGAATAGGGAACTTATGCATACCACATCATGCCTTTTGGGTTGACCAAGACCCTTGGTACCTTCTAGCTTCTAATGTGCATGGCCTTCAAGGAATATCTTTAAAAATTCCGTGAGGTCTTTATGGATGACTTCTGTGTCAACTCCATATGAAAGGCACACCTTGACTGTTTACGTGAGGTGCTAGAAAGGTGTAAGCTATACCGCATTTCATTGAACCCACTCAAATGCCAATTTTAGGTTAGGCATGGTGCTAGAAAGGTGTAAGCTATACCGCATTTCATTGAACCCACTCAAATGCCAATTTTAGGTTAGGCATGGAGTTATCCTAGGATACATTGTCTCCCAACAGGGAATCTCCACTGACAATAGCAAAGTGCATCTCATCCTTGAGCTGTCCCCAGTAGCCACCACTAATTTTAAGGGAGTCTAGTGTTTCATGGGACATGTTGGCTAATATATGCATTTCATTTTTATGTATGTCGATATAGCTCAACCCCTTTACGGACTCTTGATCCTCTTTGAGTGGACAGAGGAATGCCAACAGGCTTATACCACCCTCGAGAGAGCTTTGGAAAGTGCCCCTATTCTAAGGTCCCCCAACTGGGACATTATCTTTCATGTCCACATCGATGCCTCCGCCTTTACTGTTGGTTGTGTGCTGGCGAAACCTGATGAACACAAGATGGATTTCCCCATTAGCCGCTGCCAACTAAATGAGGCCAAAAGAAATTATACCACAACTCAGAGGGAAGGGTGGGCCATGGTTTTCACCGTTAATTAAGAAGTCTCACCATTATTTGGGTGACCAAGTTTATCTTCCACGTGGACCATCAAGCTCTTCTATATCTGGTAAACAAGCCCTCTACAACAGGAAGAATCACCAGATGGTTGTTGATCTTGCTTGAGTTCGACTTCACTATCACAGTGCAGAAGGGCTCACATGTGTTGGCAGACCACATGTCAAGAATCCCCAATGGCGAGCCACTGATGGAAGTTGATGATGATTTACTAGATGCCGCCCTATTCCAATTATTTTTAATTATTGAATGGGCTGAGGAGATAGCACAATGTCTTACAAGTAGACCCCTCCTCAACAAGGACTATGCCGGACACATCATTAAATAGGCGACCTCCTATTGAATGGGGTGAATGGGGTGAGGAGATAGCACACTTTCTAGCCAATGTCTTACAAGTAGACCCCTCCTCAACAAGGACTATGCACGACACGTCATTAAATAGGCGACCTCCAACTCTACAGGCAAGGGAAAGACAAGATTATCAAATGGTTTGTCAGTGAAGACAAATATGTCTTCCTTCTAACACAGGCTCACTTTGCCTGTGCTAGGGGGTACTTCGCGCATATATCACTGCATGGTCCTCACAGTCAGGTTATGATGGCCCACCTTAATGGTTGATGCAATGGAATACGTCAAGCGGTGTGATGAATGCCAATGATTGGTGATTCCCCATTTTAAGGACAGGATGCCTTGAACCCTGTTGTGTCCTTGCAACCATTTGAAAAGTGGGACATTGATTTCATTGGGCCCATTAGTCCCATGGCTAGGTACACTCAAGTCCAATATATTATTGCTGCCATGGATTACTGCACAAAATGGGTTGAAGCTCAAGCTACCCGTAAAGCTTATGCGTGCTCTACTGCAAAATTCTTATATGATTCAATCATCACATGCTTCGAATGCCCCCTTGAGATTGTGAGCGACAATGGAACACACTTTATTAATGAGGTAATCCAATTTCTCTTACAAGAATTCCTTGGCACTCATAGAAAATCTTCCCCATATTACCCCCAAGCTAATGGCCAAGCTAATGGCCAAGCAGAGGCCAGTCACCAACGATTGGGAACAAAAGTTACTGGCAACACTCTGGGCCTATCGAACTTTCTACAAGGCTACTACCAATGCGACACACTTCAATTTAACCTATGGTAAATAAAGCGGTTATGCTAATGGAGTTCTTGGTCCCAAGTTTATGATAGCTATACAAGAAAAACTCACGGGGAATGTCTTAGGTTGTCACCTATTTAAGCTTGAAAAGCTTGACGAAAACGCCTCTTAGCTGTATATAGCATGATTGTAGAAAAGCTAAGGCATAAACAATGGTTCGATGACCAGCTAAAGGACAAGAAAATGAATGAGGGTGACATGGTCCTCCTCTTTAGGACAAAAACACGTAAAAATAAACTCAAGCTCAAGGGCTTAGGACCTTTCCTAGGTCACTCAGATAACCCCTTAAGGCGTTGTGTGCATGGAGACACTCGATGGTGTCAAAATGGCAGGATATTTCAATGGTAGCCAAGCACCAACTCCCTACTCTTATTACTCCGCAGTTACCAACCCTTCAATGGAAACCCAAAGTGGCCTCTGCCACACGAATATTGCATAGGCGAAAGGAAAGCAAAAGCTTCACGTGACAACCCCTTGTCCCCCAACCACAACCCATGGTCCATACCAATGATATACCCTCGATGTTAGACCCATCATTATTAGGCTACCTTGGAGTACTCCCAAGCAGCCCCTAACCTCTCCATTCCTAGATACTCCCTCATTACCAACCTCTGAACGCCCCAAGGAAATACCGACCTTGCCATCCCTTGATTGGAACTGTCTCCTCCATTTGGCGAATTGGGTATGGAGTCAGTACAAATCCCACAATGCAACATAGCCCACGGGTACAAAAACTATTTGCAAGGTGCCCTAAAAGAAATTTCCTATTTGCCACGATCGTACCAAACAAAGCCACACCCGTACCATTCTCCTTAGACTTTGCCCATGACCGTACCAACGTCAACTTCAAATGCCACAGTCATACGATTCTCACTCACTTTTTCCACGACCATACCATTCTACTTCAGTGTTGCCACCATGGCCATTCCAACCTCAGCTCCAAATGCCATGACCGTACCAACCTCAACCTGAAATGCCACGGCTGTCCCAAACAGATGGCATGCCCGTACCAAACAAAGCCACGCCTGTTTTCCAACCTCAGATCCAAATGTTATGCTCGTACCATTCATAAGTGTATGCCTATTTCCTGGAAATGCCATGCCCGTACCATCTGCTTGCCACGGCCATGTCCTTCTGATATGAAAACTATAAATATGGGCCCACCCCTCTCATTTTTTCACTTTCTACTTTCATCCTACCCGAACTCTTACCGAATTTTTTCTCAAGCTTTCCTTTTCTGTTCATCATCCATCACCTATGGCCAAAACTTCCGACTCCTCCTTGGAGATTCACAAGCACCCCACCCTCAGGAAGAAGCACCTAGCAGGGGGACGCTTTGAGGAGTACCCAATTGTCACATTTGGGGGAGCAACTTATGAAGCAAGTCAGCGGTCACAAAGTCTACTCCCTTATGAACAATAATCATAAGGTTGAGCATAAGATTTTGTATTATACTAGACCCTGCTAACAAAGCTATTTTTGCTGATCCGGATGTTGTAGCTTGCCTAGAGTAGTTGGGGCTTGGTGGGCTGCCAACTATGGGTGGAGGCTTGGGGACCGGACCTATACAACTGCCTGTACTTTACAAAGACATACGATGCCAAACCAGTCCATAGATCAAGTGCTCGATATTGATGGATAGGTGCACACAATCCATCTCAGTGTCGTCCTGGTCCGAGAAGCTCTCCACCTCTCCAGAATGGAACAACCCTATGTGCGGCTCACCAACGCCCCCACAATTGACTCACGGCACTTTCAAGGGAAGCACCACCAAGGATGGAGTGGAGTGGGGAAATATTACTCAGGAGGAGCTCGTGATGCCAGCCAAGGCACTCTCATTTCAACTGACAACACGGTGGACTGATTGATTTAGCAAGTGCAATATCTTGACCCCACACTGGCCAGAGTCCACCAAAGAATGCCCGTCAACTGGGCCAAATATTTGCATAAGAAGCTACATGCAATATGTGCTAACCCCCAAGGAAATCTCACAGTTCCCACCCTGCTCACAAAAGTCCTCCACCACGTCGGTGGATGGGAGGAGCTCCCTAGGGCAATGTAGGCTCATAGGGCCAGATGAGGTACCTATGTCTCTATCTCCTCCCCAATCCTCTCCCACCTCTTTGCTCCCGAAATGCCATGACCCGGACCCCAAAGGGACAGAGCACCTTCCCCCAATCGAGCTAGGGTCCCACTCCAGAGAAGAACTGGAAGCTGCTAAAGCCCACAACGCAATGCCACTGAGGAGGAGGCACAACAACAGGCATTTTTGGATCAAAACCTCTTTGAAATCGCACCACCCGCCGCAGGATCTTCACCATACCCTCCTCATCACTCCAAAGCAGGTCCCTCCTCTCCTCCCTCGTCCCACATAAATACTGTGGAGACCCTCCACTGGGCATGCACGGGCAATTTCAAATCCCGGGAAGCATATGCCAAGAGGAGGAGGCACAACAACATGCATTTTTGGATCAAAACCAATTTGAAATTGCACCACCCCGCAGGATCTTCACCATACCCTCCTCATCACTCCAAAGCAGGTCCCTCCTCTCGTCCCACATAAATACTATGGAAACCCTCCACTGGGCATGCATGGGTAGTTTCAAATCTCGGGAAGCATATGCCAAGAGTGTCTGCACATCACACAAGGAAGTACCAGACTTTGCCCAGGGCTTCTCTCACATGGCCCGAGAACTCATCACGCAGATAACAGACTACATCTATCGCGAGCAAGAGATTTCTACACTGGTGTAGCAACAAATGTTGCTTGCCAAAGGCTCAGGAGGGAAGAATGCAAAGGACCTCTATAGATCCACCCTCAACAACATTCATCTCCAATAGGTCCTTGATGAAAAGGAGTATCTATTGGCCAATGCCCTCTCCTCCATTTCAGAGCTCCAGCACTAGCTCCAAGTAGCACAAGAGGCAGCACAGCGGGCCAACCACGACCTCACTCTCACCCAAGCCGCAGCCCAGGACTTCTAGTAAAGAGCCACAACCGCGAAAGAGGCCCTCAGAACCACTCTTGACTTCCAGCGCTACTGCAAGATTACATAGGAGACACTCCACCACACAAAGAAGCGTAGCTGGAAGCCGCGGAGGCAAGAGCCGCACACCCACCACTCACACCCTCTGCCCTTGCTTCTAGCTCAATCGAGAGGAAGGTCGACACACTCATGGACACTCATGGACAAACCTCTCTCCCGCACCTCCTATGCCTACATCCTCACCAAGCTCCTACTCCATAGCATCGCCCTCCTGGCTCTCTTCTTCTTCCAGGGCCAAATTTCCTTCACCCACCCCCACATCTTCTTTGAGTTTCCTACCCATCCTCTCCAAGAGAACTTCATTAGTTGGTCCCTCCTCCTACGCTTTAGGCAACCCATGGACCAGAACGATGCAATCGACCTCTCAGTCTTGGATGGGCTCTGTCCTTACCCCTACCCATCCCAACGAACAGCCAAAGTCCTCTGCTACCTCCACCGCAAAGGCTAGGAGATTGTCCATGCGACATATCGATCCCTCTAGCGCGACGAGATGAGCTCTCGCCATACTCCGCAGACAGCAGGCCTCCTCATACTTTATCACAGATGTCATCTACAAATGGAGGTCATGCAAGCCACGGGCATCATGCAATTTGATGACTCGCATGTGGCATTTCCCATGGAGTTCACCCCCAAAGAAGCTACGGAGCCAAAGTCTTCTTCCATGCCCACGACCCCGAATACTCTGATGAGGAAGACAACGACAACGACACCGACGATGGAGGCGATGGAGCCCCATGAGCCCAACCCCCTCAACTACCACCACTCTCATCTCCCCCCCATCAGCCTCCTCCCCCCAGCTCCTCTCACCCAAGCACACCCCCACCCCCACCCCCACCCCCACCCCCACCCCCACCTGGCACCACAACACTCCCACTCTTCCCCTCACAGTCCTCTACACCCATCCATTTCCCCACTCCACCTCCCTCACCAACTCCCCCCTCACCTCCAACCTTAACACTTAACTTAGGCTTGCCCAACGCCCTCACTTTGAATTACCCTCAACATCGCCCAGGCCTCCCCTAGTCCTTAAAGCAAGCCTCGCCACCACCATTTCCTTGACATCACCCACCCCTCCAACCTCGTCACCACTGCCACCCAAAATCCCCTCCCCCTCACCCTTGGAAGAAGGAGAGATCCCCCCACCGCCACCACGAGAGGAGGAGGAAGTCAACCCCCTTAATTGGTGTGATCCGCTCGATCACACAAAGTTCAAGCATGCGATTCGAATCTTGCTCGGTCGACAACTCAGGGAGAGCCGCTCACTAAAGTTATGGATTGCATGGACATCCACGTCCTGCATCGCTACATCGACGCCAAGCATCGCAGCTCGTAGCATGAGCACCCCCTTGACAACATGGCGGCTACCATCGGCCATCCGCCACTACTCATCCCATCACGTTTGATCTCATGGACAAGTAGCCAACCTAGCGATGATATTTCTTGCTGAAGCCTTACATTTGGGAATAATACTGCAAGGTGCCACGACACCTCAGGATCAACCCCGAATACCTGTTAATCTGCCGCACGCAGATGGGCTTGGAATCTTTTCCACGAGGAACAGACAAAGAACCCGAAACTTCTCTTCAATTTTCCATGGTTCGCTCCTCCGACACCCTAGAATCCGTGCACTGAAGCCGGCATGTTAAAGCATCTCCATGAGTTTATTGGTGCGACAGATATGATCAGGTGCCATATCTTGCGGTGGTTGCCACCATCAGATTCTTCAATCTGATCATCATGCTACTGGAGATGTTCCAAGATTGGAACCATTATCATGAAGGCACTCAAGGCTTGGCCTTTAACATCAACAAAGGGCAAACAGTGAAGCAGATATTTGGCTACTACGAGCGAGTCTAGTGGATGCCTGCCTGGCGCCTCCAAACATTCGAAGACATGATGGAGACAACTTTCTAGATGAGCTACCGTGTCTTCCATCAAGCCACCCCGTATCCTACCTCGTGATGCGACATTGTCTGGACCTACTTGATCTACTACCGTTAGATCCATGCCAGCTCATTAGGGAGGGGGTGTATTAACCACTTCGGTTAACATCATTTTTCACAAGCGTGGTCGCGTTTCTTGTAACTTATCTTTTTGTAACCACACAGAGGTGATTGATAAAAGAGATATGTGATGACCGGCTTATGTAACGCTGGTCGTAGGAATGAGATGTACATAGAGCTAGAAAATTAGTTTGGGCCCCCAATTGTAAACGGTCGGCTGGTCATTGTAAAAAGTGAGCTCATGTATATAAGAGTTAGTTTGGGCCCCCAATTGTAAACGGTCGGCTGGTCATTGTAAAAAGTGAGCTCATGTATACAAGACATTTTATGGAATATAAAAAGGGACAATCCCATTTGTCTCAATTGAGTTTTGCCCTTTCCCTCTCTCACTCTTTTGAGCTTGTGGTTGCTTGCTTGTGTTGTAGATGCTTGTATGCTTGATTGTTGTGTGCGCATGTTGGGGATGGTGTTAATCTAGTTTCTCTTCTCCTCTCCCTTCTCTTGTTTCTCTACCAAGATCCCTCTTACATGCATGTTGTACGGAGTGAAGGTTGAGCTTTCCATAGCTCCCTCATTCCTTGCTCTTTACCTAGCTTGTGAATCTCCACTTGGGTGACACAAGTGATGGTGACGTGAGCCCCTGACGGCCTCACATAAAGAAGTTAACCCTCCTTAAGGTTGGCTAAGTGCTAATCTCCGAATCGACCTTTGCATGGTTGTCTCTCTTCTTCTCTTCCTTTCTTGTGTGTAAGGTTGTTTGTTTAGCTTCCCTGGCATGGTTGTTTCTCTTCTTCTCTCCCTTTCTTGAGTGCAAGGTTGTTTGTTTAGTTTAAGAGAGCTTCTATTGGGTTTCCTATTTTTGCTTGCGCTCGAGCGAGATCGATGGGCCATTTTGGGTGAAGATCGGGGAATGATTTTTGTTTTACGGATTGTTGGTTCACTGACCGCAAAAGGAGATCCCAAACTACTCGACATCTCTGGAATCTTGGAGACCTTGTTTCCCACTCAAAGAGCCCACCAGCACGAACGAAGAAAGCCCTGGATATGAGTAGCGGCTTTGTGTGATGAACTTGAAGCAGAGTAGCACGGGGTCGTATTGTCTAAGCTATATCGATGAATGTTTCCACAAATGGACCCGTGATTATGTGAACAGCTGGTATGTCCCAAGCGCGCGCGGTTGGGGAAAATCTAGAGCTCTAAGACAGCTTGCAATAGAGTGATGGTTTTCTGCTTCACTTTGATGAGTTCTGGATCCTCTGGGTACCCTCGCTCACACGCAGAAATGCGTAGACATTTTACGCAAGCCTGAGCATGCAATCTATTCCAGACAAGGCTGAGTTATTTAGACAGTGCACAAAGGAGGAAATGAAGAAAGCATATGATGCTGTTCTGAAGAAATTCAGAGGCTTGCTCAGAGATGGGGGCGTTCAATTTTTATTCGTGGTGGATGAAGGCAGAGGAGCAAAGCAATTGTGATCTTGGTTGGAAAGGCGACATTCCATTTTTTATTTTCCAGATATCTTGCAAAGATTTGCCTTTTGATAGTAGTGGAGGTCATACAGCACCGCAAAAGTGGCCAATTTTGCCCCTTCCATGGTTGCCGCATGGGTGTGGATGTGTGCCTGCAATCTACAACTGCTCAGGAGCTTGTGTCATCTCATATGCGAGTTTGTTTACACACATCGGCGGGGAGAGACTATGTGCTTACAATGGCCTTACCTGAGGTCACTCTAGCTGAAGCGGCAGCACAGGTTTTGCGGAATGATGATGATCTACTGAGGCTGCAGCTTAGGGAGCTATATTCTTTCCTCCTTAACGGCATTGCATCTGCAGGAGAAAGGGGAGAGCTAGTAGCACAGTTCTTGCTCATCAATGCTATGGATAGTTTGCAGAAGGATAATGGTTTCTCTACTACTCCTAAAGGATTAGAAGAGTTCCTAAAAGCTTTCCTCCCTGGCTGGAAGGGCTCCAAATCGTCCCATTTGAGAGAAATCGTCCCATTTGAGAGAAGCAAGAGTGTTCTTCAATGTGCCTTATTGTTTTTTTGGTACTGACCCTTCCATTGAGGATCTAAAGGTGTTCATCAAGAAAGCTGGTGCTATGATATGCATGCAAAGGCAGGAGGCCTTTGACTTATATATACCTTTTGTGCTCTGTGTGGATGGGGTCTATGACCTTGCAATGATAACTCCATTGGTTGTCTGGCAATTCAAGGGAAAATGGGAAGAAAATCACTGGCGTACCCAAACCCTTAGATTAGATGAAAGTGTATCAGAGATCTTTAGTTTTGAAAGGAAAGGCTGTGCCCACCATTTTGATGTTGTTGCATTTTGGCAACCAAACTGGGAAGGAGACAAAGGGTTCAAGTTCTGAGGGTGCAAAAACAGGGGGAAGCCAAACTCAGGAGGAGACCGACGTTGCTAGTCCAGAGGTGAAAGAGAACAGCGCTCCAAAGAGGAGGAAATTAGAGGGGTCAGGAGGGAAGGAAAAATTAGAGGAGTCCATAGCATGCCAAGTAAAGGAGACAAATTCAGAGAAAAAATTTTATTTTGCAGGGTATCAACACAATAGCAGTGCCAGAGCACTTAAGTGAAGTGCTTGGAGCACTACTTTGTGAAAGCCCTGATCCAGTAAGCATCTTGAAGTCCGAACAAGCTCATGAAAGAGAAGTGATTGCAGTTAAAAGCATACTCTGTGATGTTTATCCAGCAGATTCAGGTACAGCCAAAGGCAATGTGCAGATGAGGCTTGGAAGCATGCCAGAATCAACTAAAGCAGCAAGAAAGGGTCCACTCACAGCCAGACTGCAGGATTCAGGCACGACCAGAGACAATGTGCAGATACAATACTATGCCAAAGTTTATACTTGTCGTCTGCATACACATGGACATGCTAATCCCTGATTTGCAGCAGATAAAACATTAGGTTTTGGAGCAGTAGCAGCTGTCACAGGCTTGAGGAGGCATAGGTGTTGACCAGAACCCTGTCGGCCAGGTACTTCCAGGCGGTAGCATAGATATTTATGAGGGTCCATGGAACTGGCCGGACACAGCAGGTCGGCTTCTAGGGCCTATAAAAGGCACAATATTGCTCATTGTTAGATAACTCACTCCCCTATGGAGTAGTTCATTAGATAGAACTTTTGGAAGGCCAAAGGCCACAGATGATTTACCCTTTTGTACTATATGAATATACTGAAATACACAGCCCTCTCTCTCTCTCTCTCTCTCTCTCTCTATATATATATATATATATATATATATATATATATATATTCTCTCTCTATGTTGATTGTTCTTGCATTAGGTGTTCCTATGCAGTGCTTAGGACTGAAAGAAGACTACCAGAGCTTCTGCATGTGACAATACTAGGAGAGAGAGTGGAAAGAATAGCCAGAAGCTGGACACAGGTGCAGGCAGTGTGTAGAAACTGCAGGGTCATAATTGGATAGGTTTGTTTCAATTAAGCATCATCTGGTTGCTCCTTGTTCTGCAAATTCTCTTTGCACAATGGTCATATTAAAATTTTTTATTTGTTCCAATTACAGTATAAAAAACCTTGTCAAACTTTATTCGGGTACAAATTTTTTTTTTCATCAATGGTTTTGTAAACACTTTGGACTCTAGTTATGGTTGAATGGTTGTTAATTCTTGGTTTTCAATGCTTTGGGGGTGCAATGCTAATGTGTGCCCACACGGCTTTAAAGTTTATTTCCTGATCAATGCAATGATGTGCTGTTTCTCTATGTTTATTAGTAGCTTTCATATGGATTTTTTTTTTTTGGGTATTTTCGATGCTCAGTGTGTATGTGTGTGTGTGTGTGTGTGTGTGTGTGTGGAAGTTATGAATGAGTTACAGAACTCTTGCAAAATTGCATGGAAGTTCGACCATCAATCAGTCGGAATGGATGGCTATGGAAGCACTATGAATATTAGGTCCTAAAAGATTGGGGCTGGCACGACAATTTTGATGGGAGCAATGGGTCCATGCATGTGGGGAAGGCGAGTCTCTAGTAGCAATGAGGTGGATGCCATGGAGAAGGGCAGTGTGGAGGGTTCTTGGTGCATCAAAGTAACTCTTTCTCTCAGAAAGCTAGAAGAAAGAAATGCTCCCTCCTTGTGTACAGTAAAGATGTTGATTGATGGTTGCGATCTTCAACATGACCCCAAGGTGATGGCAGTGATGCCAGCTAGACAGGATAGTCTATCCATCGATAATGAGATGAAGGAAACCACTTGCTGTCATTAAGAGGCGTAGGTCATAGTGGACGATTCGTTGTCCAACATGCGGTTCAAGGACCATCGAAGAAACATGCCAAAGCAATCCATGGCTGATGGAAAACCCTAGACTAAGCTTGCACTGATGCATGCAACACAAATCAACCAAAGCATGAGGAAAAGTGCATCTAGATTGCCGTCCATGGCTAGAGAACACCTTGCCACTGTGCCCATGAGAACGGTGGGGAAGCAGAGAGAAGCATATACATGACGACAAATAACGGGCTTCACATCCAGCTAGTGGTAGAAATCAAGTCATCTAATACCACATTGCAGCTTCTTGGGTTCTCAACTAGCTCACTAGAAACCGAGTTGTGTACTACCGTGCTTTAGCTTCTTGGGTTCTCAATTGTGGAGACAAGCGAGGGTGAGGAGAGCATCCTCGCTCTACTGGGGTGAAGAAACATTTGGATTTGAAATCAAGTAGTCGTGTACTACGTCCATGCTGTGGCCAACCAGCAGCCCTACATCATATATATATATAAACGCATCATAAATCAACAATAACACAACATAATTGATATAAATCTGCTGCCTCCTGCCTGCTGCCAGCACTTCATCATCATCAGGCTGATCATCACCACACTTTCTGTACACTATTTTTGTCGGCCTCCTCTGGATCTGCAGCACAGCACCCTGTACATGACTGCCGACGGCGTCCTTCTCTGGTTCAGGAGTCACCACATCATATTTGGCATTCTACATCAGATCCTCTGTTGCTGCAGCCAGCCTTCCTCTGCAGAGCAGCCTGGGGCTCCATCATATCAATGTTTCTCTACTGCAGCATATCTTGGGATAGCAGCCCACTCTGCTCCATCACTTCAGCGTTTTTCTCCTGCAGCTCACCTTGGGACAGCAATCCTCTCTGCTCATCTGCATTCGACATCGTTGGGACAGCAGCCTTCTCTGCTCATCAGTTCACATCGTCGGGATAGCAGCCCTCTCTGCTCATCATCATCATTCGACACTAAGTGCCCTTGCCTCACATCGACACGAGCCTTCATCACCGACCGTGCTTCAACTCCAACCACGTCTTTGCTTCTTCGTTGGTTTTCTACTCAAGAGTCACCTTACATTAGAGGGCCTCTTGTACTGGATTTCATTCACCATCATACATACACCCATTCACCCATTTCATGCTATGTTGATTTGCTCTGATCTCTCGTACATCTGGTCCTTTCATCCTTATGCCCTCACATGGTATCAGAGCTATCGTGAGCAAAGGAATTGAAGACCTCCAGAGCACACAGCATGGATCGTGTACTCATGATTCCAGAAGACCAACCTTTGTCTCCAGATATTGATTCTCCTTACTCAGATTTGGATCACACGGACGACAGGATTTCTTTCTCATTGGAGAGCCATGTTCGAGGTCTTTCATTGGGAGATGACCAGCCTATCTACACCTACACACCCTCTACACCTCTGGCATCTCGACCTTGCTCTCCGAGCTTATCAGACTTAGCTTCCAGAGGGGGATACATGCCTACAGCCAGTGTGCTAGTATTGGACCCCAGTATCCAGCCTCATCTAGAGAGCCCTGTTGCGCTATTGCGCAGTCTAGTCGACAGCCTGGACTTTGGTATGGTTCTTTCTCTCAGGGAGGACAGGTATCACCATGGTCATCCGAAGATCCAACCGAAGACCGGATTGGGTTCGTATGTACCTTTGAGCGCTTATGTGCCTAACACTTCATGGGTGTCTTCTTTTGCAGCACAGGTTCAACATATGGTACCATCAACTACCCTCGATCCTTAGAATAATGTGAACCCGAATAGAGGAGGAGCAGAGTTCGCTCCCAATTTACTAGTGTTTAAGGAGGTAACACTATTTTCTCTTCTAGTTCACCTTCTATTCTTGCTCCTAATGTGTTTTGGAATACTGCACAACCACGAGCACAAAACCCTCCCACCTAACCCATACTTTTTCTTGCTGGTGTTGGCATGCAACCATTACCGGTCGCACCACCACAGGGACCTGCGTATGGTTTTTACCCGACACATGGATCTCTTGGCACGATGCCTACTGGCACTGTGTTGCCATCCAGCATTCTGGGGTAATTAGGTAGTTTACCAATCCATCTCCAGTTCCATCTTATGTTCCCACTCAAGGGTTTGTGCCTCAGGCAGGTATTCCATATGTGGGCAAGTGCCCCGCCTTATGGAGCAGGTTTTCACTTCCCAACGTTCTTGGAACCCAGTGAAGGGATTTGAACCGAAACTCCACCCCTCAAAAGTACCTCTTGAAGTCATCCATCATTGGGAAGCTAGGAATGTCACTGCCATAGTGGAGCTCATGCAAGGTCTTCTATCGGAGTTTCATTCACAACACCAACACTTCCCCCATGTCTCTGACAGATGGGCACACCTTGTAGAGAGATATGCAGCACGTGATCGCACGCGTCACATTGATCTCGATTGTCAAATCCAAATTTTCTCTATGAAAGAGGGGATGACTTGATCGCCAATGTTGCTGAGTACTGATGCCTTAATGCGGCATACGACACCACTAGGTCCGCCAAGTCTAAGGAAGCCCGGGTCATTACATTACTGAACAAGTTACCACCTAGTTTCTTTACTTTTGTCACACGGACCATTAGTTTAGAACCTATGCCTAACTTATATGAGTGTGAGTGCCAACTCTTGCACTTTGCTTTAGTAACTGGTTGCATGACCAATTTCACCCCAAGAAGTCATCTTCTTCCTCCTCTACTCAAGAGGGGGCTCTTGTGTCCGATACCACCTCTACCCAAAAAGGGCAGCAAGGGGAATAGCAACCTAGGTAATCAAGGCAACACCATTGATCCCAAAAACTTGCCTCGACATCACCCACTCCCTATTGGCAGAATATTCCAAAAAAGAACAGATTTTGCACTTATTGCCAAATGCCTAGACATGTTGACGATGAGTGTGGCATTAAAGCCAAGGAAAATAGAGGTAACAATCCCAACATCAACAACTTGAATCACCAAAACAACCAAGGTGGCAACAATGCCTCCAATTGGTGGTCTAGAGGGGGGAATATTCCAGCTTCTACTCTGTAGGGTCTCCCACCAAGGAACCCGCAAAAAGGCATTGGTACGAATTGGCCTAGATCTTCTCAATGGGAAAAACCACTCGTCATCTAATGATAACCGGTTCGCAAATCAAGCTTTGTGAAATACTTAGCTCCTTGCAACCTATCAATAAGATCGTTTGATCGAGGCAATGGGTATTTGTTTTTAATTGTAACTTTGTTAAGACGTTTGTAATCAATACACATCCGCCAGGTACCTTGATCTTTTTTCTTAACCAGGAGAATGATGTACCCCAAGGAGACTTACTTGGTCTAATTTGACCCATCCTCAAGTATTCAACTAGTTTCTTTGCTACCTTATCTTCCTCAGTCTGGCTAAGCCTATATGGAGGAATACTAATAGGTTCTGCACCTGGCACTAGCTCAATCTTATGGTCCACCTCTCGTTTAGGAGGTAATCCATGAGGTAACTCATCACGAAATACATCTTGAAATTCACTCTAAATGGAATTTAATACTTTACTTTCCTAAACATCCATAGAAACAATGTTCACATCAAAATGAACACATGAAGACAATGGATCCATAACCAATTGAAAAAGTTCATAGTTAAAAAGATTTTCTGTTAACTCAAGCTCATTAATAAAAGTTTCCTTGGGTACAATAATATTTCCCTTAAGAGTAACAAGGTTTTCATTGTGACGGAAAGACATTAAATGTTTGATCCAATCAACAGAAAAATCCTTATTTTTTTCATGAAACCATTCCATCCCTAGAATTATGTCTACATGACCCAAGCTCATGACATGAAAATCAAGTCTATTTGAGTACAATTGGATATCTAACGGTAGTTTTGATACCTTCTTGTCCCAGAATTGGAGTTGTCCTCCAGCCATCTTGACCTTGTACATGTGATCATTTTGTGTGGTTTTTAGCTTCATCTCTCTGTACCATAATGTTGTCAATAAAATTGTGAGTACTACCAAGATGTCCACTATTTGAATAAGTGAACGTGGATTTCTTTTCATTAGACGATGGTTTTGAAGTGTTGGCGTCGACCATAGTCTTATGAAAAACCTGAGCTGCCTGAATAGCATCCTTAGCCGTTTTGACCTTGCATTTATTTACCTTGTACTGATAATCACGAGCTAGACCATAGATGAAAATCCCACACAAGGTATGATCATCAAATTTGGCTTTGGCAGCCAATTGTCTAAATTTCTACACATAATTATCAAAAGATTGATTTTCCATGCTATTTTTAAAACAAGCTTGGCAATTATTTTGAATTCATCCTCTAGTTGGATAAACTCTTTTTTAAAAGCTTTCTCAAAACTTTGCCAAGTGGTGGGAATGGAATCATCTTTAAGATCCTTCCACCAAGCTAATGCCTTTCCTTTCAATAAACCCTGTGCCATCTGCAGCTTTTGTGCATCTGTGAATGGATGAAAGGCAAAATGTGTAGTCCACCTATTGAGCCAGACATCTACACATTCCTGAGTCTTCTCCTTTTTCTCACCGTCGTAAACTTTTGGTACAAACGACGAAGCAACCGCTTTGGTAGTAGGAGCAAGAGAGGTACCGCCAATAAAGCTTTTTGCAAAGTCAAAATCTACAGCTTTAGTGACTGCATCTCGTCATGACATTTGACAATAGTTGCCTCAAGACGCTCTGTCAATTTAAAAAATTCACTCTTTCCAACAGCCTCGTCTTCTTCAACTTAAAATTTTAGATCTTCCCCACCCAAGTTGGGATGATCACTCATCTCATCGACATTATCATTAAATGAGAAGTCAATATGAGCCATTGTAATAAAATTCTTCAAAAAACACGATTCACTCGAATTCAACTTCACTTGTCCTCTTTTGACCAAAAGAACTAACTACACATAAGAAAAAAGGCTTTAATTAGCATTTTGGTGGCTAAATAATGGTAAAAAATCATGAAAACACCATTTAGAATTAACCAATTGGAAACAATTATAAATACGAGGCATACTTGCATTAATTATACATGAATTTTTTCCTATTTTTTTCTATTTCTCTAAGACCTCAAAATTTACTAATTTTGAAATCCACAAAATTCTATCTTATTGCACTCCAAATCTAGATTTTTTCAAAAAAATTTAGCAATAAAAATTATCAAAATACAATTGATATTTCAAAAATATCAATTTTTTAGATTTTTAACATAATTTCTAGAATTTCTCTAATTTTTGGTAATTAAAAAATTACCTTGAGAATCCCATTGAATACCAAAATTTTCAATTCCACCCGACAATTCTCAAAACCAATTAAAATTTATATTTTTAATGAATTTACTAATTTTCAGGGCAAAAAAAAGATTTTTAAAAGGAATTTGAACGGTCACCGGCGTCCAAATGGACACACCACATTCCGGTCATCAAACCTAGATATTCTAAAAATTTGAAATAACCTTTGTCTAATTTCTCATGAATTATCAAAATTTAAAAGAAATAATGCATCCTGAATGTATTAGAATACGAACGGTCAAAAAATAATGCATCCTGAATGTATTAGAATACGAACGGTCAAAAAATTCAAAAACCAAAAGGTCCTCCCGGAATACGGAAAGTCAAGGGTTGCTGGAAAATGAAAAGACAAAAAATACCAGAATTTGAAAGGTAAAAAAAGGACCCCAAAGGTCAAAAGGGCTTATCATGAAATTTTTTATGTAAAAAAAAATCATGAAATAAGAAGATTTTTTTTCTTTTTTAAAGCTTTAAGCTAATCTTAATCAAGCTATAATTAAAATCTATTAAAGCTTTAATTAAAAGCTATTATTATTAAAGCTTTAGTAAAAATGTTTTTTGAAGAAAAACGTTGGGGGGGCCTGTGCGCCGACGGCCTGCAGAAACCCCTCCAAGTAGAGCGCATTATTGATGGAGAGGGGAGAGGAGCAAAGCTTGCTCCCCCACTTCATCCTCCATCTCCACTCTCTCTTTCTTCAACCCTTTTCTCCCCTTACCATCCTATGTGTGTGATTCACATCCGCCAGGTGCCTTGATCTTTTTTCTTAACCAGGAGAATGGTGCACCCCAAGGAGACTTACTTGGTCTAATTTGACCCATCCTCAAGTATTCAACTAGTTTCTTTGCTACCTTGTCTTCCTCAGTCTGGCGGCTAAGCCTATATGGAGGAATACTAACAGGTTCTGCACCCGGCACTAGCTTAATCTTATGGTCCACCTCTCATTTAGGAGGTAATCCATGAGGTAACTCATCAGGAAATACATCCTGAAATTCACTCTTAATGGAATTTAACACTTTACTTTCCCAAACATCAGAAACAGTGTTGACATCAAAATGAACACATGAAGACACTGGATCCATAACCAATTGAAAAAGTTCATAGTTGAGAAGATTTTCCATTAACTCAAGCTCATAATAAAAGTTTCCTTGGGTACAACAATGTTTCCCTTAAGAGAAACAAGGTTTCCATTGTGATGGAAAGACATCAAATGTTTAACCCAAATCAACAAAAAAAACCTTATTTTTTTAATGAAACCATTCCATCCCTACAATTATGTCTACATGACCCAAGCTCATGACATGAAAATCAAGTCTATCTGAGTACAATTGGATGTCTAATGGTAGTTTTGGCACCTTCTTGTCCCTGAATTGGACTTGTCCTCGAGCCATCCTGACCTTGTACATGTGATCATTCTCTGTGGTTTCCAGCTTCATCCTCTGTACCACAATGCTGTCAATAAAATTGTGAGTACTACCAGGATCAAACAAAATATGAACTTGATGTCCATTTATTGATCCATAAATATGAAATAATTCATTTGGACCAAAAACATCTTTAACTAAAGTACAATCTAAACATTGCCTTCCTTTAAGATGCGTAATATTGACTTCAAAAAAATTACCTTGAAGTTCTGTAATGTGTACAGATTTCTTTAGTATGAACTTCTTCGGTGCTACATTTTGTCCAAGCGCCGAAGGCGATGTAGCTCCATTCAAAGGACAGAATTTCTTCGTGTGCCTTTTCCTTGCATTTGAAACATGTGATATTATCCTTGCTCACAAATTTTTGGTTCTTGTTGGCATTGTCCAAATTTTTTGGTTGTGGTGTGAAAACCAACCTTTGTCCACTATTTGAATAAGTGAATGCGGATTTCTTTTCATTGGACATACTTCAACACTCGATAACCCTTGAAAATATTAAATTCTCAAGAATTGTTTCTATTTTTCTAGGGCCTCAAAAATTTACTAATTTTGAAATCCACCAAATTCTATCTTATGGCACTCTAAATCTAATTTTTTTGCAGAAACCTTTAGCAATAGAATTTACCAAAATATAATTGATATTTCAAAAATACCAATTTATAGGATTTCTAAAATAATTTCTAGAATTTTTATAATTAAAAAAATTTACCTGGAGAATCCCATCTAATACAGAAATTTTCAATTTTGCCCGACAATTCTTAAATCCAATTAAAATTTGTAATTTTAATGAATTTACTAATTTTCTAGGCAAAAAAGAGATTTTTTAAAGGAATTTGAACGGTTTAGGCGTTTGAATGGACACACCACATGCCGGTCACCAGACCTAGATATTCCAAAAATTTGAAATAACCTTTGTCTAATTTTTCATGGATTTTTTATTTTTTATTTAAAAGAATTTTAATGCACACCGACACCGAATGCATTAGAATACGAATGGTCAAAAAATTTGAAAACCGAAAGGTCATCCTGGAATATGGAAAGTCAAGGGTTGCTGAAAAATGAAAAGACAAAAAATACTAGAATTTGAAAGGCCAAAAAAATTGGATCCCAAAGGTCAAAAGGGCTCATCATGAATTTTTTTGTTAAAAAAATATCATGAAATAAGATTTTTCTTTTCTTTTCTTTAAGCTAATCTTAATTAAGCTTTAATTAAAATATTTCTTAAATTTTTTTTGAAGAAAAACGTGGGGGGGCCTGTGCGCCGACGTCCTACTGCAGAACCCCCCGCTCCCTTAGCGCGCATGATTGATGGAGAGGGGAGAGGAGCAAACCTCACTCCCCCACTGCATCCTCCATCTCCACTCTCTCTTCCTTCAACCCTTTTCTCCACTCACCATCTTGTGTGTGTGATTAATGTGTTAATCATAATTTTCTATACCAATCATGATTAATAAGTTAATGATGCTTAATATTAATTAAATCTACCCCACATAAGAGGTGTTCACAAACATGATGAGAAAGAAGAATATGAAGGAAAATTCAGATTTGAGAGATGAAAAAAATGCCACACACGGGAGAGAACCCAATGCACTCACATGCTATCCCCTACTACATTTAAGCGAGAGAACCCAATGCACTGACATGCTATCCCCTACTACATTTCACCAAAAAAAATTGGCAGAGATTTAATAGCATGCCCGTGGAAACCTGTAAAAAATGTTGTTTTAACCATAAAATGCTCAAACAATGTCCTAAAAATTAGAAAAAAATTTCGAAATTTATTTGAGATGTAGGGGAATCCTTTTTTAGCAAAATACCCACATTATCATGTGCAGTATTTTGGTAAAAAAATCTATAAATGCTTATTTTAACCATAAAAATAAAGAAAAATAGCATTTCCACTCACGAAATTTTCCCGCAACGTCGATACGCCATCCAAGTTGAGAAGCACAGCGTTCCAACCACCATATTGACATTCCAATGCATAGACCACCAAAACAAACCAAAAATTATATTTTTTTGCTTAGTAAATGTTTACTTAAAAAATGCTAATTGTTTTCGAATAATGAGAGAAAAATAAGAGGAGAAAAACATTTAAAAATTAACTACAGATTGCTTTGATACCACTGTTAACTTCTTTGGTGCCGCCTTTACTCCATCTCTAGTTATGAGTTTCATAGGGTTTGTGCCTATGTGACCAGAGCTCCTTTGGACACTGAAGGACTATGGCACTATCGCTATGGTCACTTGCCCTATGACACACTCTATGAGTTGTCTAGAGACCAGTTGGTTTAAGGCATACCTAGCCTCAAAGGATGTCTGCCAGCCATGTCAAATGGGTAAGCATCATCGTTCACCATTACCACATCATGCTACTCATCGTGCTCAGGGTATCCTCAAGTTGATTCACTTCGACTTCAGTGAGAAATCCCCAACCCCCTCCTTGAATGGGTCTCTCTACTACATGGATGATTATTCAAGGTACATGTGGGTGTATTTCCTGAAGCATAAATCAGATGCCTTCCAATAATTTTCCAAGTGGGTTTAGTTAGTCACTAACCAAATGGGTGTCTTGATTGGGATTGCTCGTAGTGACAATGGTGGTGAGTTTATCTCCCATCAATTTACCGAGTTCTTGCAAGAACAGAGCATTCAACGCTAACTCACCTCCACCAACTCCCCCTCACAAAATGGAGTGGTCGAGTGTAAGCAATGAGCTGTGATGGATATGGCATGCTCCATGCTCTTTGCAGGAGAGCTGCATGAACGCCTTTGGTCATAATCGGTAAACACTAGAGTGTACCTTCTGAACCATTGCCCCACGGTCGTTGTCCTTCACAAGACCCCATTTGAGGCATTTTATGGCGAAAACCCCACTGTTTCCCATCTTCGTGTCTTTGGGTGTCGTGCATACACACACACTCTGAATGGCATGAGGGGTAAGCTTGAGCCAAGGAGTGAGTTGCTCATTTTTGTGGGCTACTCTTCTGAATCAAGGGCTTGCAAAGTTTTTGATCCAAGATCGAACAAAGTCTTCATTCATTAAGACATTATCTTTGATGAGCGGGATTTACTTCACCTTCCACTGCCCATACCACCCGAACAAGATTCTCCGACTGTGCCACATGAACCCAATCGGTCAACTACTACTCTGCCACACTTGAGGAGCCTTCGTCCTTCCGACAGCCACCCAGGGACCCTTTACCTTGCTGGTACCAATAGACCATGTGGGGTTCAAGCATGCTTCCCCACGATACTCCCTTGGACGGTCCTTGTCGGTCCACCAGGCTAACTTATCGTGCCTCATTTGCCTCTGCTTTTTCTACATACTATGTGGCGGATGAGCCAACATCATGGAAAGAGGCAATCATACAGCCAGCCTGGAAACAAGCCGTGGAATAAGAACTTGAAAGTATTGACCCGTAATGGCACGTGGTCCCTTGTGAATCACTCTCGTCATAAGGTCATTGGCACCAAATGGATTTTTTGCACCAAATTTAAAGCTTATGGTACCTTGGACAAGTACAAAGCCCAGCTTGTGGCGCAAGATTTTCACCAAAAAGAAGGCATTCACTTTGACAAGACTTTTGCACCTATAGCTCGAATGACGACAATCTGTCTCTTACTCAATTTGGCTGCACACCACACATGGCCAGTCTATCAGATGGATGTCAAGAGTGCCTTCCTAAATGGATTCTCAAGGAGGGAGTATATGTTGACCAACCTCTAGGCTTCCTGCTCCATGGGTATGAGGACAAAGTCTTCCGCCTGCATAAAGCTCTTTATGGGCTTAAACAAGCCCCCCGAGCGTGGTATCATCGCATCGATAAATTTTTACGTAGCCAAGGTTTTCCACACAGATTAGGGGATGGTTTGCTATCTAGTGTTGTATGTCGATGATCTCATCATCTCTGGATCACATCAAGCCAAAGCGACTGATATCATGGCACAACTGAGATGAACTTTTGAGATGACTGATCGCGGTCTTCTCTCATATTTCCTTGGCATGGAGGTGGTCCAACATCCTAATGGTATTTTTGTGTGAAAAAAAAAGTATTGTCTTCAACTCATTACTCCCACTTTTGTGATGGCTTTATCATTGTGGTGGCTACCCCGTTGAATCTAACCATCAAACTATCCAAGGAAGAGGAATCACCGCAACATGAAGAGAGAGCCTACCACCAAGTGGTTGGGAAACTCATATGACTCACAAACTCTAGACTTGACATTTCCTACTGCACATCCATTTTAAGTCAGTATTTCAATGCTCCAAAGGGGCCACATTAGACTTCGGCAATGACGGCTGTTCTCTATCTAGTGGGTACTTATATGTTTGGACTTTCCTACAGTCGTGGGATCATCTTGCATGGTTATATGGACTCTAACTGGGCCATTGGTGATATCGATTCCTGGCATTCTCATGGTGGTTATTTGTACTCCCTTAGATTTGGTCCTTTCTCTTGGTCTAGCAAGAAGCAAGATGCCTTGCAAGTTCTTCAGCTGAGGCCGACCACCATTGAGGCTATGTATCTCCATCAACTTCTTGAGGAGATGCGCATTCCCATTGACACCACTTCTACCATGTTCGTCGATAGTCACAATGCGATTGCCCTCATCCAAAATCCTATTTTTTCCAACTCTACCAAGCATTTTGGTGTTCATTTTCATTTTACCAATAGGGAAGGGGTTGAGCTTGGTACCATCAGTCTCCCCCAGTACATTCCTACGGCCGAACAACCATGCCGACATCCTTACAAAATCCATTAATCCTCCATCACCCTTAGCATCGGTTCTCCACCATCACCCTTAGCATCTTGAGAGGGGGAACATCCTCTCCTTTCAGATTATTTATCATTGTTGTAATGGCTGCATGAGTTAGTCAAAACCCCATGAGGGCACTCCTCGTGTAAAAACCCATTGCATAGCATTTACCATCTTGCATACCCTTTGCATAGCATTCTGTTTTTTGTGTTGGGGCACATGTATGAATGAAAACCCAAAAATGGGCATTCATGCATGTGAAAACCTCTTGCATTGTGGCATTGATCCAATACAGCCCAAACTTAAAAGACTCTACAAAACAGATGAAGAGCACATGATCTACACCCGATAACAACCAACCTTACCCAAAACTAAATACTTCTTCATGTTCCTCTGCACCCACTTACCATATTCTCTCATGGTCCCCTTTTGGCCTAAGAGGGGGTGTTCGAAAATATACCCAAATTTGGCATTTTATCCAGCCCAAAAGGGATTTTATTTATGCATTTCTATGTCTTGCTGGTCGACAGCTTTCCGTGATGACCGACCAACAGCCCAACAACATATATATAGACGCATCATAAATTAGCAATAACACAACAATATAATTGATATAAATTTGTTGCTTCTGTCGGTGCTTCATTATCATCAGGCTGATCATCACCACACTTTTTGTACACTACTATTGATGGCCTCCTTCTCTGAATCTGTAGCGCAGTACCCTATACCTGCAAGATGGCCTCCTTCTCTGGTTCAGCAGTCATCACATCTTATTCAACATTCTACATCAAATCCTCTGCAGCTCGCCTTCCTCTGCAGAGCAGCTTGGGGCTCCATCATATCAACATTTCTCTATTGTAGCATATCTTGAGATAATATCCCACTCTCTACCCTCCAACACTTCAACGTTTTTCTCTTGTAACTCACCTTGGGGGGACAACAGCCCTCTTTGCTCATCTACATTTGACATCGTTGGGACATCAGCCCTCTCTGCTCATTAGTTTACATCGTTGGGATAGCATTCCTCTCTGCTCCATCAGTTCACATCGTCGGGACAGCAGCCCTCGTTGCTCATCATCATCATTCAACACCCTCACATTAGAGGGCCCTTTGTACTGGATTTCATTCACCATCATACATACACTTATTCACCCATTTCATGTTGTGCTGATTTGCTCTTGATCTCTCATACATTTGGTCCTTTTGTCCTTTTGCCATCACAAGTGGTCCACAACCAATACACACAATAGATTGTCTACAACACATGTACTGGTCCACATCCTAATGTAACAATAGTAGTAGAAATAGGTTGTCCACAAACATGTCGTAAACAACCAATCGCAAAACAACTCATTGATAAATCCGATCAACAATGACTCTTTACACGATTAACCATTTCAGACAACACTCTTAAGCTCACATGCTCGTCTATATGACAATCCGAGAAATGACCACCACATATACACTGCGCATGGTCGAAGGAGGAAGATGAATCGTTTTTGCTATCCAAAAACGTAGGTACACAACGAACATGTAGAGGAGGAGATGAGAAGGAGAACCATGATCAAGATGATGATAATGGTGATTACACCAAAAATGCGATGAAACATGTGCAAATGAGCATCACACTCCTACCAATAAGCATAAGAGCACCTCCCACACAAAAATGGTTCCTCTCATGATAAAAGACCATCACTTAGGATCTAGGGCTCCCAAATCCTAGCATCACCGACCAAAATCAAGCCCAAACATCCACCAAGGTGCTCTCTTACTGATTCTACCTCCATAAAAATCACCCAAATAGAGCCCAAATCAGCTAAAATGAGTTCCAAAAATACTACCCACATTGGCAACCATAGGAATAGGTTTACTTACACCATCAAGTCCACACCCTCGTAACCACCAGCCTCCCCATTAACATCCACCAACAACATCATCACCATGCATAGCAATTCCTCCAAGACAAAGCACTATAGTGGCACCCAACCTCATAGACCAATCACATCCAAGGTGATCCATGAAGCTGGGATCTCCCAGGTACACCATAGAGGCCACCCGCATCCAAGGCCCCATAGAGGCCACCCGCATCCAAGTCCCCATGGTCTCGACATCAATTCCAAACCAACCTGACTGGTTGGGCTCTTCAACAAGTTTAGCATAAAGTCCATGTGCAAAACCCTACCTAGTGGACCTATCAAACAATATGCCTTGAAATGTACGTAACCTCAATGGAAAGAATCAAATGCTATGCAACCTTAACATGCTTCACGTTGGAAAAATGCATGCATGAGAAGTTAGGTGCCCTAATGCCAATATCATAGTGATGTGCTCTCTGCAAGACATAAATGTCATGGGCCACTAGTACCTTGCTAGAAAACACAACCTAGATTATTTCCACTATACATAGGGTAGATCACATTGCAGTCTCACTAAAGCAGTACTGATGCAGTGGGTTTGCCTTCTTCAAAGATGGGTTGCGGTTAGATCCCCATGGAGTAAGGCAATGCATGGGTGAATTTCCATAGAAACTTGGCTAAGTTGGTGGGAAGTGCACATTGCACACTAGGGCAGCTAGATGACTGCAGTATGGTATACTAAGAGTTGACTAATATTCCTTAAATTAAAATGTAAAAAATATCATTGGGGATAATACTTCTTGATTTTGTACTATTCTTTGACTCAAGTAATGAAGCCTTTGAGGAGGAGTACAATGACAACATAACATTGTGTTACCAATCTCTCCGTCATGGCAAACACATTTCTATAGAGTACAAAGCAACATGCTTATATTTGGTAGGATGAACCCAACTTGGAAACTTTGGTCCAGAGGGGGTCGCAAATCAAAGTACACCCATGACACCGTAGATTGCATACATAGAGCATGAAGCAGTCATAGGAACACCAATATTTAAGGAGCCATGAAATATACATGGTGATAAGGAGACTATTTAGAGAGGAAGAGGAGTGGGCCTTCTAGTGATAAGGTGGAAACTATGTCTCATTGACTAGGGTACATGGTGGAGAATAGATATCATATGCAAAGAGGAAAGCCATGGAAAATTAGGTTTGAGAATGAAGCTACAAGCAATGGAACTACAATTAAAGGGAATAGATGAATCAATCCTTAAGAAATGAATCCAATATGAAATGTTGCATATGCAAATGGCATCAGTAATAGGATAATGGGCTCTAACTCCTATAATCCCCTCTGTTGTTTAAGTGGTTGTAAATTGTGCTCTCTGGGCAATACAAAGAATTCCATCCAATTCTAAACTGAAGTGCCTAGTGTGAAAAAGTGAAACTAATATATTTAGAAGTTCTCAAGAGGGGTGAAATCTCCATGTTTCTACTTGAAGAGATGGCATCCTAAGTTTGGAGGTCCAAATCCCCAAATGATGTGGTTCTACCCTGATAATGTCATGCACACATGGCACATTGTTCCTAATATTGTTTACAACCCTGAATTTCCAGAGGTGTGGAAGGTGGATGTAGGGACAAATATCACACATTTGGAGATAGACATACTAATAAATGTTGGTTTCAAGCTACAAATGATGTCAACCTATACCCCAACAACAATGAGTGTGGCTCCTATACCAAGGAACATCTCAACCATTAGCACCGCAACACCAATAAATGTGGCTTTTGGAGCAAGGGACATCCCAATAATTGGTAGTGAAGGAACTCAATCTTTTGAGGAACATCCCAATTATTGATAGTAACTCAATCTTTTGAGGAGCATCCACCTCATCCAAGTGCAACAAGATCGTCTAAGTGGAGACATGGGATATCTAAGGAGGCATCAGAGAGAATAACAAGTTTAGAGACAATGCATGCAATTGTGATTAGGGAGAGGATAATTAAATCTCTCCAACATTGTCTATTCGAATCAGTAACAAACAATGGGAGGAAATTATGATGTGCACATCAACACAGAGCCAATGTGCACCTGCCTTGATTTCTAAAAAAGAGAGAGAGATTGGTGGAAAACCATACTTGGAGCTTCCAAGAATTTATATTTCATTTTCATCTTTATGTTGGGATTACATGAAAATGAGGATATGCTTGTTAACCACATATTGGTTAACACATTCCTACGACAACTATGTTTACACACTTATGTAATGGGCACCGCTAATATATTGTAAATCTCATCATTTGATTAGGGAAACACCCTAAAGACACTCCCAAATATTGAGCTTCGAAGGACAGATAAGAGGGTCTTGGTCAGTTGGCCAAACCATAGAGAAAAGCCTTGTGACTATGTTTTGGGCGCCTCGGGTCACTTACTCTCGGGCGCCATAGTGGGAAAAGGCTTGGAATTATAAAAGCCAATTTCTCTTGTTTGTAACTCATTCTCCCATTTGTGCAATACTAGGTTACCAACGCGTTTGTCTTCCGTGGAGATTTCACACGATCTTTGCAAGAGAGGTTGCATCACCCATTGGATTAGAGCAATTGGATTAGAGCAACTGCCTGGGTGTGATAATGAGTGCGGGAGGACGACGATGATGAGTAGCTACGGTGGAGCTCTTGAGCATTTCTCAAGCTCGGCGGCGACGGATAGGCCACTTTCCACAACACGTTAGGGTGAGCTTAACATCTTTGGTGCCGCTGTTGAGGAGAGCCAATCCACTACTTTTCAAAGCTTTCTTTGCTTCGAATCTGATGGAGTCTCCTAGCCTGACCGGTGCCAGGTAAGCTCTTTGGCATGTTATTTTTTGGTTTTTTAATATATTTTGATATTTTGTATGGATATTTTTATGTTTTTGCTGTGATTTATTCATAGCTTTGTGTTTAGAGTAGGATTACTACAAGTTTGAGTGAAAAAACTTGAGATTTGGGTGGGGTGTCTAGAGAGCCTAATCAAGAGGGATTTTGCTTAAATCTAGACTATTTTTCTTAATGTTTAGCTTAATCTTGTTCCTTTTGCTTAATTACTTTGCATAAGTAGGTTAGCAATGTTAGATAGAACCCTAATCTATAAAAAAACCTTAAAAAACCATAAATTGTCTCTTAATTTTCACTAATTTTCACTAATCTACTGGTTAGTGTGTTTAGTGACGATGAACTTAAAGAGAGCAAAAAATCAAAAAAATGAGCCTACTAATTGGAATGGCATTATTGTTCTAAACACTTGCCTTGATCCAAATCCATGTTTAGTCCACTCCCATTAGGCCTTAATTAGCAAGAGTTAGCACTAATTAGGTCTCATTTGTCTAATTTTTCCTCTTTAGAGTGGGTTAATTAGAGACCTAATTAGTGAGATTAATTAGGAGTGATCACATCATTAGGTTAGACTAAACATTGCTAATCCACCTATCAAATTCCCATCCCTAAACTCCTCACCATCAGGAAGTAATTAGAGAGCAAAGAAGATGATTAAATGGTGATTAATAGTGGGATTAAGAAGAATTAATCTTTAGTTAAGTTAGAGTGCCTCTAAATTAGTCAAAATCCACTAATTTAGAGGTAACCTCTAACTTTAGCCTTTTTCCACCTACCTTGCATTAATGAGGGGATCTTAGTTGTCCCCCACTCACTTCCCTCCAATTTGAAATTCAAATTTCAAACTTGCCACCCACGACCATTCACACCTAAGGCCATGGCCATATGCTCGTAAGCATAGGACGTACCTTCACGGGAAAAAAAAATTTAAATTTTTTTGTTACCATAGTCGTACCTTCCTAAGCGTATGGCTGTACCAACCTAAAGCCTACGAGCAAACCTTCTTAAGTGTACGGACGTACTGACCAAAAAGAAGTTTTTTTCTAAAACAATTTGTCCACGCTCGTACCTTCCTAAGCATACGGATGTACCAATCTAAAGCATATGATTGTACCAACCTTTAAAAGCGTACGAGCATTTTGCCCCAAAAAAATTCGAAAAAAACTTTGCCCACGATCGTACCTTCCTAAGCGTACGACTATACCAACCTAAAATGTATGGGTGTACCTTCTTACGTGCATGGCCGTCCCAACCTAAAGCAAACAAGCATACCTTCCTAAGTGTACAGACATACCATTCCCAATAAATTAAAAAAAACAATTTCCACGGTTGTACCTTCCTAAGTGTATGGTCGTACCTTCCTAAGTGTATTGTCGTACCTTCCTAAACCGTATGCGATACCTTTCTAAGTGTACAATCGTACCTAAAGCGTACGGATGTACCTTCTTAATTGTATAGCTGTATCATCCTGAAAGTTTTTTTCACAAAAAAAATTACCACGATTGTAAGGCCACGAATGTACCTTCCTAAAGTGTATGTGCATATGCTTCTAAGCGTATGGGCGTACCGTCTTGAAAAAACTTTTTTCTAAATGTTTTTTGCCCGATCGTATCTTCCTAAAGCATATAAGCATACGTTTCTAAGCGTACGGACGTACCGTCCCCCCAAAAATATCCTGAAATTTTTTTTTCAAAATTTTCAAAATTTCCAAATCTTTAGTGGTGCTTATGGTCTACCTCCCTGACTCACTAGGGTCGTTTTTACATGCATATCACGCCTCAAAAGACCATTTTTTACCTTAAGGATTTGTTTTGCGAAGAGAGGAAAAAATTGAGTGACAAGCACTTAATAGATTGTTTCCTCTTAGGCTTGTATAATCCAAGGCTTCATGACCACATGTTGGTCAAGGATCCTTCCACCTTTGATCAGGCCTACAAATGGGGATCTTTCTCAATGACAACATGCGAGAAAGCTATTCCAGTAAATTGGCCACCGTGCCAATGACAACCCAAAACTTTTTTGTAACATTACCTTCCTCTCCTCCTAGGCACCAAGCCTTACTGGTGGCACCACCCCCAGCTAACTACTCACACATAGCACCACCGTGAACACTATAGGTGCACCCACCCCAGCAGAGAAACCACCTCTTTTGTGTTTCCTTTGCCAAGACCCCATAGAGTGGCTGAATGCCCTCAAAAGAAGCACCTACCAGTGACACCACAATGTCATGTTTGTGGAATCAACCATTACTTCAAGGATTTTTCTTTGCAATCAGTTTCTCACTCCATAGTCAAAGGCATGCCCTCCCTTAACTTGTTGAGTGTTCAACATGGGAAGATATACATTGTCCCATTGAATGTCGTCTCACAGGATTGTCAGCCAACCTAAAGAAGGCCACACCCCAAAAAAGGAAACAATGCTCTAAGCACATTCGCAAGGGTGACGATCGGGTGAGCATCCTGCACTGGCTCAGCAAAGACCACATCCTCCTACTCCAAGAGCGATGATTGTGCCGAACTGCCACACCCTATGCCACCCCCCAAAAACTCACCAAACGGAAAAAATGGCAAGCTGCATATCCCAAAGCCATCCTTTAGAAGCAACGTCTTTAGGAGGCCCAAGCACTGGTAGAGAATTACCAGGCTCAACTTAAAGCATCGCCCATTTTTGTGACCTTCGACCCAGTACCTGAGTGCGCACTATCCCCCATAGAACCTGAACTTTAGCACCACGTAAGGCAGGAGCCCCTGTGTATGCTCCAAGCCAAGGAAGCTCCATTTGCCCAACATGAAATTGACAAACAAAAATCTTGGCCCACGAGTGCCTCCTAATCCTCTAGTGCCTATTTCACAAGAGAAAAAGTCCCATGTTCACATCAAACAACTCGATGCGAATAATGACACGGAGTTCGACAGAGAGTCACGAGGTGCCCACACAAGATTTTCTGAGGTCTTTTACCCTCCTATGGCACTCAAATCTCAACCTCCACCCCCATCAAATAAGGACCAAATTAAACTTCCATATACTATCATTGGTCCACCTTATGAGATCAAGGCCTCGCACGTGCATGATGGAAGTTTCTCATCAACATGTCCTGGCCGGCCTCTCAGCCTTCCTTATGAGATCAAGGCCTCGCACCTGCATGATGGAAGTTTCTCATCAACATGTCCTGGCCGGCCTCTCAGCCTTCCTTTTCTCCCAAATCCAAATACCCATTGAAACCTTGTTAAAAGGTAGTCCAAATTTATGGAATGACATTAGGGATTGGATGGAATGAAAACTACAGGCTTCTGTGGAGGAGTGAGCTAACTCAGATTCCTCAGATGAATCTGAGCCCCATCATCCTGAACTACTCCATCACCACAACCCACAACCCAAAGATGCACCAACAATTCGAGTAAATGCGCTAGGACACTACTTTGAAGGTGATGACACAAACGCAGCCCTGGCCATCTCCTACGGACATGTGGGAGTTGGGTCCATAGCACTACAAGTGCAATCAACTCTGCTAACAACACATCTACCCTCAAGCTTCCACACACGGCAATGTAACGATGATCCTTTGGGCTGGGGAGTGCATCAAATCTGATCACCTTCCCACACCAATTGCTTCCACAAAGGGTACTCTCTCACCCCCAACAATAACTGGTAAAACTGCCCCCATACTAGATTGGACTCCCGACCGACAATGGCCCCCATACTACCACCAAAACTAAACCCACCAAGAATATGGATTGGACTCTTGACCGACAATGGCCTACAACGGTTGGCAAGATCACATATATCCTATGGTATATACCAATCTCATATTCTTGGAGGTGTGGAAAAGTCTTGGAAAACCCACACTAACAAAAGAACACACTTACATTCAAATATCACATGAAATGCGTCTAATGACTGTTGGGTATTTCATTCCTGAAATTTCTATTAATAATAACCAGTTAGAGTGTAGATTTCATGTCATAGATGCAGGCGCACTCCAAGACCGGGTAATCATTAGAAAAGAGTGGATTGATGCCACTCACTACCAAATCAATTGGCGTGAAGAAACAGTCACCATGGAAATCAATGGAAAAAAGGTCACAGTCCTCTTGTGTCCCCAAGAGGAAATCATCTACACACCCTCACCCTCGACTGCCCTTCCCCCTCACACCCCATCCTTCATCACTAAAAATCTCCCCTATTCCCACACCTGTTTTAAAACCCTAAGATCTCTCTAGATAATTGTTATGCATAAACATGCATAAATCAGGCATAAACTCAACCACCCAACTACCCCCGACGAGCCCAAGGGATGCACACATGAATCATAAATGAAATACATCATACCTCTACCTTGATGTCCCATACCATCAAGAGGTATAACACAATCCAATAGCATGTAGCTATTGTGTGAAATGGTATGTGAGTAGATATGGACCTCTACATAAGAGACCATAGCATAAGCCTCCAAGCCCCCAAGCCTCCCTTGAGTGTGCCCCCGTGCCCCTATTATATAGGAGGGCCCTCAAGTGACTCTTGACTTTCCATTTCCCATGTGTGACCCTTGGATGCCTGACCCTAACCTTAATCCTTAAGGTTAATCCTAACCCATGCTCCACTAGATCTTGTTCCCATGCTCCTATGCTCACAAGCCTAATGTGGGGGTTAGCCTCCTAGTATATGCACACATAATGGGTATATAACATAACACACATAATGTACATATAACATACTTCCCCTCTCTCAAAACATTGCACTCTTGCAATGAAAAGAAGAAGAACTGTGCTGAACAATCTCAACTGACTCCCAAGTCGAATCCTCTATTTCCCTATCATAATTTTAACCTCAAGGATTAGTCAACTACAAAGTTTCCTTTCCCTAAATTCAAGTACCTTATCAGGTTCATGTGGAATATAGGATATATAATCGACTTCAACATAGGATATATAATCGAGTTCTTGAGGAGTAACTATGTTATCCTTACCTCCCAGTTTTCCTTTCAACCTATTGATATGAAAGATTGGATGAACTCTAACATGTGGAGGTAGTTTTAAGTTCAAACGCAACCGTGCCAATCCGATGTATAACTCGAAAATGGACCACAATATCTAGGAGATAAATTCGAGCATTTTTCCATTGACAAAGTCTGAAAATATTTAGGAACATTAAAATAAACCAACGCTCTTGGTTCAAAAGACCAAGATGAGCCTCCCCTATCATCATAAAACCATGCCCTATCTTGAGCACTCCTCCTGATAGAATCCCGAGCTTCGTTTAGCATTTCCTACATATCACATAAGAAATCCCTCGATGAGTCAAGCTGCTCGATGTCCTTATTAAGACCAACATCAATAGGTGCCCTGGGTTGATACCCATACATAAGTATGCACGGACTAGAAACCAATAGCCGTATATTTAAAACTGTTATAGGCAAATTCCATCATTGGAAGATATTTTTTCCAATATGGTGATTTTCTAGAGACATATGCACGAAGCATATACACTATAATCTGATTCATATGCTCTGTTTGCCCACCATCAGACTGCTATTGATCAAAGCAATTCACATTCAATGTAACTTCCTCGTTGTAAACCATTTGGAATAAAGTAGGAAAACATGGCATTATAACAGCGGAAACCAAGGGATTCATCGGCGCCCCGACATACCCACATCTGCATATGGAATAATCGACGTCCCGAGTTACCCATATCAACATAGAGAGTCATCAACGTCTTGACGATAAGTCACATATGTCCATCCGTAAACAATCAAGTTGACTATATAAATCACCTAAAGTACGGAACTAGAAAAAGAAATACCAACAAAGGAAGAATCCAAATTTCCTTATCCGAACACAACAAGATAAACTTGTTTGAACTCTAAAGAAAGAGATTTCAACAAGTGAAAATGCCAACGAGATCACCCTCATCAAAACATGCACGCTATCTTTGAATGTTGAGGTCAACATGCTAAGTGATGTAAGCAAAGCAACAATCTTGAGCCCAAATTATCCCATAAGATAATATATGTGAGGGATCACTAGCGTTGTATGGACAAAATAGGAGTTGGTAATGTGTACATACGTGTGCATGGCGTGTGTGAAGTTTTGCTTTTGAGAGCATTGCCAGGTGTACAGAGTAGATAGTATTGATGTGAGCATGTACAGGCCTGTCCGGTGAGAGGTCCACTGGAGATGATATCAGTCGTTTGGCTCTGAGTATGTGTACACGCCCAAGTATAAGTGGCATTGGAAAGTTGCATTTGAAAAAGGTGTGTGGAAAGCATGGGGGATAATTGATGATAAAGGGGCCAAGGTGGCAATTAGCATAGGTGTAAAAAGCATATGGTGACCATCTTGTAGGTCTTACAAGAAATAATAAAATATAATGTCAACGTGGCCTGCAATATTGAAGACCACGTAAAGACGTGAGTGGCTGCCAGCGTAGACCATCCAGAAGCTGGCGAATCATGGAGGTGGACGCAGTTGGAGACAAGAGGAGACGCCGTGTGTAGCAAGGGCCGGGGAGAGGAAAAAGGGAGAGGCTTGCTGGAACTCGGAGCTGGAGACGCTAAGGGTGAGTCGCTCTCGGGTGCTAGGTGGTCGTCGTGCAGAGAAGAGAAGGCTTCTTAAGGTGCAAGCAAGAGAAAACCGTAGCCATACATAGAAGGGAAACCACCCTTGAGGTGACAGAGCAGTAGAGATTGCCGCCCAGAGAAGGCTCGTGGTGATCTGCAGACAAAGAGGAAGGTGGCGCCCAGCTGGAATCGAGGAGGAAAAAAAGAACCGCCTGGTTGATGTAGGCTCTAGAGGGGTTCTACTGTGAAGGTGCTGCAGCTACGAAAAACGTGAAGAAGTCTGCTTTGGTTCGAGGCCTGGCGAGGAAGCATGGAGTGTTAGCTGGGGTAGCCCCTGGGTGATCGAGTAAAGGCTGAGGCAAAGCTGGAGGGATGCTACAGTAGGTTAGATATAAAGAAAGAGAGGGCCGCCGTGGAGAATCCGGGTGATCGTGTGAAGGGGGGCGACTCTGGAAGGCTGGCGTGAAGGCGTGGTAGCCGCCAAGGAGTATAAAGGATCGCTTTATCGAGAGCAGCAGATCCGAGAAGAGCTGAGCTGAGGCAGAGGTGTGCATGGGCGGGTGCTTGTGCAGACAGGCGCTTTGGAAAAGGAGAGGTGGCCGCCAACAATGTGAGAAGGCCTGGCTGGAGATAAAAACGTAGAGCCTTGTGGCGACTGGCGCAGGTGATAGGTGGGAATTTTGTTTTTTTGATGTTGGCGCAGCCCCACTGACAAGAGAAGGAGAGAGAGTTGGGTTTGTTGCTGTGAAGCTGATGACAGCTGGTAACCAAAGGAAGGGGCTGAAGGTGTTAGCTACAGAGGAAAAGCTTGGGCTGGTGTGAGCCGTGTATACAGTGAAGTGAAGGGGGACAAGTGAAGCACCCTGATGATAGCAGTGAAGGTACATAGGCTGGTAGTCTGCAGGCACAGAGAGCCAGAGAGAGAGGGTGTGTGTGTGGTTTTTTTGTGGATTTCTACCTTTTCTGGAGACTCAGGCCAGAGTTGTAAATTCTCTTGATTAGCTGTGGGGCTGGTGTTTGGTGATGCCAGAGAGTTCTTTTGTTTCTTTGTTTGTTTGGGTACAAGTTATGACAGCCAGATCTGAAATATAAGTCTTGTTCATGCTCTTTGGTCTGGTTTTCTGGTGTGTTTACATGAGTGTGTGGAAGTGTGGCACCCTATAAGGGCATAGACAGCTTTACCGCTTCCGTGCCATCAGCGTCCCATACCACCATGATACCACCCATACATACCTTAACAATTTCAAACTCCCTAGTATGCCATCTAGGAAAATATGAATAAAATCTTGTATAAAAGGAATAAGATGGCCTTATCCAGACTTTCACATACTAAAACTTGTCTCTATATACCTGAGACTACATCAAGGAATAACCCTCCACACAGAGGAGCAGATTTCCTCTGGTTTGTGAAAGAAGACAGGGACTGTGTGAAGCAAGATTTAGAAAGATGGCTCAAGATTTTCTAGAGTATTGGGGATTGCCATAGGAGAGTGCAGTCAGGTTTCTGGAGAAGATGGAATTTACAGCCTTGATGAAGGACAGGGCAACCCCGGAGATCCTTTCTCAGATTTTGACTTATTGCTTGTAGGGTGATGCAAAAACATGGCTACAGATGTTTGTGACTACACACAGGAATATTCATCAACAGGATCCTGAGTACCGTGTAGTCAGAGCTGCATTTTTGGCACAGTTTGCTCGAGTGAGGAGTCCAAATGAAGTGTGGAAGGAGTTGTGTAACATTCAGCAGAAGGATGGTCAGGATTTGGATCAGTATCTGATAGAGTTTGGTAGACTGTGGAATCTATGGTGTGAGGCTCTGATTCCTGAAGTACCCCCGCAGATGATAAAGAGAGACCGGTTTGTGGCTGGTCTGGAGCCAACCCTCCATCTGAAGGTGGAGCTGAAGAACCTGGATAGCTTTGAGGAGGCTGTCAGAGTAGCTCGAGAGAAGGAGTGGAAGGTGAAGCGTCTGAGGCAGATGGGAATACAGGAAGAGCCGAAGAAGTTTGTGAAGATGCCAGAGATTGAGAGTATACATCCTGAAAGGGAATCTGCTGTTGTTCCTGAACAGGAGGACACTTTGAAGAGGGACATACATGATGTAGTGGAGCTCATGAAGTCTCTAAGTTTGAATTGGATGGAAGCAGGTGGAAAGGGAAGAAGCCGAGGTGCACCAAATAATAGAAGAGACAATATGTCAACAGCAGATGAAGGGAATATGGGAGGAACGGGGAGAGGACGGGGCTACTATTTGAGCAATGTCCAATGCTGGAACTATGGGGAGCGGGGACATATCAGCCCTCAATGTGACAAACTGCCCAGAGCAGGTGGTGGAATGTATCCTGTGATGCAGAGGACTAATGATAGATCGGGGGATCATAGTGTTGAGGTAAAAGATCCAAATCATCCCTCTACCAGTGGAGTTAAATGGGAGGATAAAGGAAAGGGACCGGCTCTCAGCTTGATAGGAGTGGAGACCATTCCAGAGATTATGCTTGTGGCAAAGAGGACGAGGAGTACAATGGCAGAACCTGAACCATATTCTAAGAAAGGTAAACATGTCCAATTTGATATAAGCCCTCAACCAGAGAAGAAGAAGAGGAAGCCAAGAAGACATTATAAAACTTCAGATTTGCATATTGGTCAAGGTCAGGAGGAGTATACATTGATGGGAGATTTAAAGGGAAGGGTAGCCAATATAACATTTGCCCAATTGCTTGGATTGTGTCCGAAGCTTAAGAGAGAGTGGAAGAAGTTGGCAAATCTGAGGAAAGTAAATGAGCAGGAGCCCACACAAGGCAAAATGGAGCTGATGTCTGTGGAAGACCTTCTTGATATTTGTCCATCAGTTGATGCTTGGTGTGGAAGTGTGAGTGTTGGAGAAGCATATGTTGATGGCGGTGCACAAATCAGTGTGATGACTCAGTCCTGCATGGAGAGATTGGGGTTAAAGCTCAATGCTAGTTCAGATTTTAGACTCCGTTTGGCAAATCATGCAAAAGTGAAGTGTCTGGGTATATGTACAGAAGTGCCAGTGATGACTGCTTTTGGTGTGGTTTGCAACATAAATTGCCATATTATGCCGGCTGATTTGGGAGCTTATCTGTTGATTTTGGGCAGACCTTGGCTCAGACAGGTGGGTGCCATACAAAATTGGAAAAGGGGAACTATAACAGTACATAATAGGAGAGGAAGAGCCAGGAAGTTCAATATGAGTAGTAAGCGGGAAATGAAGAGTGAGCCTGAAGAAACAAGTGCTGATGAGTATACAGATAGTGAAACTGAAGAAGAGAGTTCTGATGATGAGAGCCAGGTATCATTTATAATGAAGGAAGAAAATGAGCATGTGCTGCAAGCTGAAGAGAAGTTAAGGGAGGAAGAAGAGAGCAGCCTTGAAGATATGGACAGTTTGATGCAGCCTCCATCACCCAGTGCAGAGAAAGAGAAGCTGTTACAGGGCATGCTGAATCCTAAATTGCAACCAGTGGAGAAAGAAGAGTATATGAAGGTGGACAGTTGAATCCAAAGAAGTGTCATTTAGGATATTCAAAGGTGAAGCTGTTGGGGCATATGATATCTCAGAATGGAATTGAACCTGATCCAGAGAAGATAAAAGCTCTTGTCTTATTATCTGCACCATCAACATCCAGGCAGCTGCAGACTTTTGTCCAGAAGGTAAAATATATGGCAAGATTTATTCCTTTAATGTCTCAATTTCTTTACCCTCTTCAGCAGGCTATGAAGAAAGAACCATTGCAATGGAATGAAGAATGCGAGGAAGTGTTTGAGAAAGTGAAAGAACTCCCTCAGCTGGTGAATGGTACTTCACTCTCAAAAGGTATGATGCGATGGTTAGTGGAGCTTCAAGAGTATGATTTCTCATTTTTGATTGAAGATACTTGCAAGGAAACTCTAGAAGATCTTTTAACATACAAGGACGGTCCGATACTGGTAAAGGAAGTGGATTCAAAGATAGAAAAAGAAGAACAAATTATCATTCCTGGAGCTCATATTTTATTCTTTGATGGTTCGTATAAAAGGAGTATACATCAGGCCACCGAGGGGTATATAATCCAGGATTCAGAAGGCGGGTTGATTCTAAAGAATGGAATACATCTGGAAGCTGAAAGTAACAATGAGGCTGAATACACGGCATTGTTTCAAGGGTTGCAGGTTGCTTTAAAACAGAAAATTCAAAAGCTAATCATAAAGGGAGATTCTCTATTAGTAGTAAAGTAGGTCTTGGGTAGCTGGCGAGCAAACAATCCGAGATTAAAAGAATGTCTGGCTGATGTTAGAAATCTGCTACATCAATTTACAGCATGGAGTATTCAACATGTGCGGCGAGAGGAAAATCATATGGCACATGAGTTGGCTTAGGAGGCAATTAATCAGGATCCAGTAATTGCAAAAATCGAAGAGCCATTATACAGAGGGAGGGAATACCTGTCCAGAGTGGTGGATTACTTACTCTCAGGACGCTTGCCTGAGGAGCTCAAAAAAGGCCAAAAGTATCATTTTATCAGGAAAAGTAAGCATTATGTCATGATTAGAGATGAATTATACATGCAAGGAGCTGATCAGGTATTGAGGAGAATTCCCCGGAGGGAAGAGATTTATCATATTCTATCTTCAAATCATGAGGGAGCATGTGGGGGTCATTATGCATTTAAGATCACCTTGCAGAAGATATTACTGGAGGGTTATGTATGGCCTTCCATCCAGAAGGATATTCAGCACTGGTGCAGGTCTTGCCATGAGTGCCAAAGAATGGGGAAGAGGATCTTAAAAATGGAGCCGAGAAATATCATGCTGGTATATGACATTTTTGAAAGATGGGGAGTGGATGCAGTTGGACCACTTCCCAGGACAGCTAGAGGAAAGTGTTATGTGCTTACTGTAGTGGATTACCTATCAAAATGGGCAGAAGTGAAGGCAGTGAAGAGAGTGGATAGTAAAGAGGTGGCTGATTTTGTGTATGAACATATATGCTGCAGATTTGGTATTCCTCTGGAGATATTATCAGATAATGGTCCTGAATTTCGAGGAGAGGTAGTTGACCATTTATGCAGAAGATTGAATATCAACCACAAGTACTCCACTCCTTATCACCCTCAATGCAATGGCTTGAATGAAAGATTCAATGGTGAATTTAAGCTGATGATAACCAAAATGACAGAAGGCCATATCAAGAATTGGGATATAGAGATGAATCGTGTATTATGGGCATATAGGGTTGCAGTAAAATTTGGTACACAATTCTCACCCTTTCATTTAGTTTATGGGAAAGAAGCACTCATGCCTATTGATGTGGAAATTCCAGCTTTGAAGTTCCTAATTGAAGAAGGGCATGAGCCTATTGATTGTTACAAAGAAAGATTACTGGCCTTGCAAATAGTCCAGTTGGACAGAGAGCTAGCATTTGATCATTATGCAGCTATGCAATTGAAAAGACAAGAGAGAGAAAATGAGAAGGTGGAGCAGAAGGAAATTGAAGAGGGTGATCTGGTTCTCAAAAATAATAGCAAGCTGGATAGTACTTTTCATACTGCATTCCAGACAAAGTGGGAAGGTCCATATAAAGTTGAGAGAAAATTTGATAATGGGAGTTATCAGCTTGCTGATTTGAATGGAAAGAAGCACAAAAGGAGAGTGAATGGTTTACGACTGAAGAAATATTTTACTCGATTGATGTTAGCCGTGAAAGAAGAAAATCAGGAAGCTTGTGATGCACATCAGGAGGTTGTGGAGAGTACAGAGGAAAATCTGAATATTTCATCCATGTTTGTACAGCTGCTGGACATGAATGTCTCAGCAGAAGTAGGGGGTTGCTAAATATGTGTGGACAAAATAGGAGTTGGTAATGTGTACATACGTGTGCATGGCGTGTGTGAAGTTTTGCTTTTGAGAGCATTGCCAGGTGTACAGAGTAGATAGTATTGATGTGAGCATATACAGGCCAGTCTGGTGAGAGGTCCACTGGAGATGATATCAGTCGTTCGGCTCTGAGTATGTGTACACGCCCAAGTATAAGTGGCATTGGAAAGTTGCATTTGAAAAAGGTGTGTGGAAAGCATGGGGGATAATTGATGATAAAGGGGCCAAGGTGGCAATTAGCATAGGTGTAAAAAGCATATGGTGACCATCTTGTAGGTCTTACAAGAAATAATAAAATATAATGTCAACGTGGCCTGCAATATTGAAGACCACGTAAAGGCGTGAGTGCTTGCCAGCGTAGACCATCCAAAAACTGGCGAATCGTGGAGGTGGACGCAGCTGGAGACAAGAGGAGATGCCGTGTGTAGCAAGGGCTGGGGAGAGGAAAAAGGGAGAGGCTTGCTGGAACTCAGAGCTGGAGACGCTAAGGGTGAGTCGCTCTTGGGTGCTAGGTGGTCGTCGTGCAGAGAAGAGAAGGCTTCTTGAGGTGTAGGCAAGAGACAACCGTAGCCATACACAGAAGGGAAACCACCCTTGAGGTGATAGAGCAGTAGAGATTGCCGCCCAGAGAAGGCTCGTGGTGATCTGCAGACAAAGAGGAAGGTGGCGCCCAGCTGGAATCGAGGAGGAAAAAAAGAACCGCCTAGTTGATGTAGGCTCTGGAGGGGTTCTACTGTGAAGGTGCTGCAGCTGCGGAAGACGTGAAGAAGTCTGCTTTGGTTTGAGGCCTGGCGAGGAAGCATGGAGTGTTAGCTGGGGCAGCCCCTGGGTGATCGAGTAAAGGCTGAGGCGAAGCTGGAGGGACGCTGCAGAGCAGGCTAGATATAAAGAAAGAGAGGGCTGCCATGGAGAATCCGGGTGATCGTGTGAAGGGGGGTGACTCTGGAAGGCTGGCGTGAAGGCGTGGTAGCCACCAAGGAGTATAAAGGATCGCTTTGTCGAGAGCAGCAGATCCGAGAAGAGCTGAGCTGAGGCAGAGGCGTGCATGGGCGGGTGCTTGTGCAGACAGGCGCTTTGGAAAAGGAGAGGGGGCAGCCCCTGGGTGATCGAGTAAAGGCTGAGGCGAAGCTGGAGGGACGCTGCAGAAGCAGGTTAGATATAAAGAAAGAGAGGGCTGCCGTGGAGAATCCGGGTGATCATGTGAAGGGGGGGCGACTCTGGAAGGCTGGCGTGAAGGCGTGGTAGCCGCCAAGGAGTATAAAGGATCGCTTTGTCGAGAGTAGCAGATCCGAGAAGAGCTGAGCTGAGGCAGAGGCATGCATGGGCAGGTGCTTCTGCAGACAGGCGCTTTGGAAAAGGAGAGGTGGCCGCCAACAATGTGAGAAGGCCTGGCTGGAGATAAAAACGTAGAGCCTTGTGGCGACTGGTGCAGGTGATAGATGGGAATTTTGTTTTTTTGATGTTGTCGCAGCCACCACCACTGACAAGAGAAGGAGAGAGAGTTGGGTTTGTTGCTGTGAAGCTGATGATAGCTGGTAACCAAAGGAAGGGGCTGAAGGTGTTAGCTACAGAGGAAAAGCTTGGGCTGGTGTGAGCCGTGTATACAGTGAAGTGAAGGGGGACGAGTGAAGCACCCTGATGATAGCAGTGAAGGTACACAGGCTGGTAGTCTGCAGGCACAGAGAGCCAGAGAGAGAGGGTGTGTGTGTGGTTTTTTTGTGGATTTCTACCTTTTCTGGAGACTCAGGCCAGAGTTGTAAATTCTCTTGATTAGCTGTGGCTGGTGTTTGGTGATGCCAGAGAGTTCTTTTGTTTCTTTGTTTGTTTGGGTACAAGTTATGACAGCCAGATCTGAAATATAAGTCTTGTTCATGCTCTTTGGTCTGGTTTTCTGGTGTGTTTACATGAGTGTGTGGAAGTGTGGCACCCTATAAGGGCGTAGACAGCTTTACCGCTTCCGTGCCATCAGCGTCCCATACCACCATGATACCACCCATACATACCTTAACAATTTCAAACTCCCTAGTATGCCATCTAGGAAAATATGAATAAAATCTTGTATAAAAGGAATAAGATGGCCTTATCCAGACTTTCACATACTAAAACTTGTCTCTATATACCTGAGACTACATCAAGGAATAACCCTTATCGAGTATATCATTTTAGAAAAGAATTTTGAATTATTGGCACCTTTCTAATGATAACTACCCAAAACACAATAAAGTTAGGGTAGAAAAATAACTCACCTAGATACATAAACAACTAGGTATCCGAGTTGGAATATGTACAAGAGTACAAGAAATATGCTCCAAAATTATGTGTAAAAAACGAAGAATGCTACCTTCAAAGCACATGAAATTATCCAAAAGATCAAAAGATCCTTATAAAACCATGGATAAAAGCATAGAAGCTCCTCGAATCCATGAAAACCATAGTTAATTATAAAAATCAATGCATACCATCTAATGGACATTAATCATGCCAAAAGAAGCATTGAAATTGGTGGCCAACTCATCAATCCGGAGTATATGAACGTTGTGTTGTTCAAATAAAACTCCAAAGTAAGAAAGTGAAACACGTGTATAACACTCAATAAAAAACCCCTAGACACAAGTGATCTAGGTAGAACCTGATGAGTCCATATAAAACTTGGAAAACATCCAATAAAATCCACCAAAACAAACCGATAAACTAACCCATGATAGAATTTGTCTTAGGCTTAAGAAATTAAGCACAAACCACACTTAAATAAGTGCAAAATAAATTATCATGGAAAAATGTCAAAGGTGAAACACACTTTGAACGCAAATTATAGCCATCAAAAGAAATTAAGGAACATGTCCAAACAATGGTAAAAAATCATGAATACATCGTTTAGAATTAATCCAAACATAAATATCCATTAATACGAGATATAATCATATTAATAATATGCAAATAACCCGCATCTATCTAATTTAACACGAGAAAACGTACTTCAACATTAAATAACCATCAAAAATATTAAATTCTCGAGAAAAAAAATTGTCATGATTTTTTCCTAATTTTTTCTAATTTTATAGGGCCTCAAAATATGATAATTTTGAATTTCACCAAACCTATCTTATGGCATTCCAAACCTATATTTTTTCAGAATATTTTTAGCAATTTAATTACCCAAATACCATTGATATTTTAAAAATATCAAATTTTTAGGATTTCTAAAAATAATTTCTAGAATATTCCTAATTTCTCTTGAGAATCCCATCGTTCACAAAATTGCCAATTCCGCCCGACAATTCTCAAATCCAATGAAAATTTTTAATTTTAATGGACTTTTTAATTTTCTGGGTCAAAAAATATATTTTAAAGGAATTTGAATGGTCACGGGCGCCCGAATGGACACACCACATGCCAAACACCAACCCCACATTTTCTCAAAATTTAAAATAACCTTTGTCTAATTTTTTACTAATTTTTCAAGAATTTTTAAAAAATTTTAAATTACCCCGAATGCATTTTAGAATACGAACAGTCAAAAAATTTCAGAATTCCAACGGTTTTCCCAGAATACGAAAAGCCAAAAGTTTTGGGAAAATTAAAAGACAAAAAAAATCGGAATGTGAAAGGTCAAAAGTTTTCGGAATACGGAAGGTCAAAAGTTTTTCTGGAATTCGGAAGCCAAAAGGTTTCCGGAAAACGGAAAGCCAAAGGTTTTCCGGAAGATGAAAAGCCAAAAAGTTTCAAGAAGAATTTTTCAGAAAATTTCCAGAGAATTTTTATCTCAAATTTCACATTTTTGGCTTTTTTCCAAGCTTTTTTTTGAAAATTTTCCAAAAGCTTTTTTTAATAATAAAAAAACTCATTTTTTAATAAAATAATAATAATAATAATAAGCTTTGGATATTGATTTTTTAAAGGGGGGGCGATTTTTTTGCCGCGGCTGGCTGCAGTGCAGTCCCCCCCGTCAGGAATGAGAGAGAGAGAGACTGAGAAAATCCCTCTCTCTTCTCCCTTCTTTCCTCTCCATCTTTCTCTCTTCTCCCTTCTTTCCTCTCCATCTCCATTTCTCTTTCTCCTCCCCTCTTTGTTAACAGAGGGATTATCTTTAATCATTTGATTAAAGTTTTTAATACATTACTAAATCATAATTAACATTAATTATGATTAATGTTTTAAAAAATTCTTTTTAAGAGAATTTCTCACGGAAAAAAGAAGGAAAAATCAGATTTGAGAGGCGGAGAGGACCCCACGCACACGAGAGAGCATTTCATGCATCAACATGCTGTCCCCTATTGCATTTGAGCAGAAAATTGATAGAAATTTGATAGCATACCCGCAGAAAAACCCGCAAAAATATATAAAAAATACATTTTTAAGCATAAAAATGCTCAAAAAATTCCAAAAAAATTAGAAAAAAATTCCTAAAAATTCTAAGAATTTAGGGAATCAATTCTACCAAAAATATCCACCATAAAATATGTGGTATTTTTGTAAAAACTTCTATTAATGCTTATTTTAAACCATAAAAAATAGAAAAAATAGCATTAAACTCACGGAATTCTCACGCAACGTCGATTTGTCCATTGAATTGTAGTAACACGCATTCCAATCACCATATCAACGATCCATGTGAAATTTATCAACACAAATCAAAAAAATAATATTTTTATTAGTAAATATTAAAATTTACTAAAAAAATCAACAACAATTAAATAGAGATTGCTCTAATATCACTGTTAAAACCCTAAGATCTCTCTAGATAATTGTTATGCATAAACATGCATAAATCAGGCATTAACTCAACCACCCAACCACCCCTGAGCCGCCCAAGGGATGCACACATGAATCATAAATGAAATACATCATACCTCTACCTTGATGTCCCATACCATCAAGAGGTATAACACAATCCTCTACCTTGATGTAGCCGCCCAAGGGATGCACACATGAATCATAAATGAAATACATCATACCTCTACCTTGATGTCCCATACCATCAAGAGGTATAACACAATCCAATAGCATGTAGCTATAGTGTGAAATGATAGGTGAGTAGATATGGACCTCTACACAAGAGACCATAGCATAAGCCTCCAAGCCCCCAAGCCTCCCTTGAGTGTGCCCCATGCCCCTATTATATAGGAGGGCCCTCAAGTGACTCTTGACTTTCCATTTCCCATGTGTGACCCTTGGATGCCTGACCCTAACCTTAATCCTTAAGGTTAATCCTAACCCATGCTCCACTAGATCTTGTTCCCATGCTCCCATGCTCACAAGCCTAATGTGGGGGCTAGCCTCCTAGTATATGCACACATAATGGGTATATAACATAACACACATAATGTACATATAACATAGCACACATAATGTGTATATAACATAGCACACATAATGTACATATAACAACACCCCATGCCTCACCAAAATTGGTCTAAATGCCACTGTTGACACCATCCCCAATAATGAAAATCAAGCCTCGTCGTTGGCCATTCTCCCTCAACTCTACATCCTTGACCACCCACACTACAAGCACCCCGACCTCATACCTTTATCATGATAATCAATGGTAGGTATCAAAGAATCTTCTTGTAGCTCAGGGTTTCTACGATTGCCTCACAGAACTCTCGATTCCCAATTAGCCATCTATGAAATCCAAGCGCAAGAAGCCAACAAAGCCAACCACAACCAACCCTATGTCAAAGTTTCAATGTTGGCTTGTCCTTGACCGCTTGTTATGAGCACAAGGCTGCTATGAAGGCAACACTTGCCTTTGGCCACCCAAAAATACCGCTTGTGCTCATCCACCACAACATCTCCCCAAGAAGCTGTGACAAAAGGCCTCACGCCCACCGATTTAGCAACCCCATGCATAACAAATCCAACAACGCTAGGTGCCTACCCATGTGCTCAAAGCTCAAGGCTTCCATGAAGGTAACACACACTTGTGGCTCCCTAAGCCACAATCAAAAGCCTATCCTCTGTGTCGACAACCTACTCCTTGCTCAAAACCTTGTTGACCACAAACCATGAAACCTCAACAACCCCGGACCTTCATCACTCGACAACGATGGGTGTCCAAGAGCATATTAGAAGCTCAAGGCTTTCATGATGGTAACTCCATCATTTGGCTCCCAAGGCATAACCCTCAGTAGTTTGCCCAAACCACACCAACCAAGCCAATACATGCTTGCTTGCATGATGATGGTTTGGGCGAACAAGTCCCCTCTTCCTCAACTCAATTCTACGGCGGACTTGCCCACGGTGATTAGGACTACAGGCACACCTTTTTCCCTTGCCCATGCACAACACCTACAATTCTCACAGGGCTCTGTCCTATGCGCACACACGCACAAAAGATCAGTATCGATAGCCATCTAGGTATATCTCTCGATGGGGGGACCATGGTGGATGCAAGCCTAGTCAATGGTATGACCCATCACTTGGATCTTCGTAATCACCCCTACTTCACCCTAATAACTATGCTTCATGACTAATCCTTCCTACCCATAACTTCTTCGGCTCAACACCAATGGATCCTCACCATTAACTATACCACTAGACTATCAACACAGGATCCCAGAGCTCCAATGACAGAAGAAGACAACCCACAACAAGAAAAAGAGAGAACACCACAACCCGATAATGCAACCCCCATGGGAGCCAAGATACCCATCATGGTGTCTTGACAAAGATACTAGAGCCTCGTTAACATCGCTATCAACATACAACATCTTGGAGTGCAAGAAATTTCCATGCAAGTTGCCTTCTTATCCCTTCAAAATTCCCCCCTTGCCACTTTCTTACTAACACCATTGTTTTACTAACTCCTCCTTAATAATACCACCTACAACTTGGATATTGGTCATTAAGTATTCCGTGCTATAGTCTCCTAATTCAAGTACTCTAACTCCTCTAAGGAGGATTTCCCACTCGTAAAGGTGACAAAAAAGAAAAACACCAAAAACAAAATAAAGAGTACTACTGGGCACATACAAGAAAGAAGATTCATAAGAACCCATCAGGCTAGCTAGATACTTAATTTCCAGTACTCCACTGGCTTCTTTCCATCTTACTAACTCCACCACTCCCTCTCATTTCCGGAGAGACATGAGAACCAACCAAGTGCGACGCCTCCCTCCATTCCTCCACAACCTCTTATCGATCATGAGGACGCGATAGAGTTTAGGAAGGGGAGTATGTTAACCACATATTGGTTTACACATTCCCACAACAACTATGCCTACACACTTTTGTAATGGGCACTTTTGTAAATCTCGTCATACATCTAATGAGGGAAACACTCTAGATATGCTCCCAAGTATTGAGCTTTGAGAAGGACAGACAAGAGGATCTTGGTCAGTTGGCCAAACCATAGAGAAAAGCCTTGTAATTATGTTTTGGGTGCCTTGGGTCACTTACTCCCCAACACCCTAGTGGGAAAGGGCTTGGAACTATAAAAGCCAATTTCTCTTGTTTGTAACTCATTCTCCCATTTGTGAAATAGAAGTGGAGTGTACTCTCTCCCTCTCTCTTACAACTCTAATTTAGCATGTGTGGTGTGCTTAGGGTATAGAAGTGCTAATCACTTGTTTTCTCTTGCTTCATCTCTCCCTCTTTCTTGAATGATTAGGCTACCAACGTGATCATCTTTCGTGGAGATCCCACATGATCTTCGCCGCAAGAGAGGTTGCACCACCTGTTGGATTAGAGCAACCGCCTCTGTGACAACAACGAGTGTGGGAGGACAATGGTTTGTTGACAAATGGTTACGGTGGAGATCTTGAGCATTGCTCGAGCTCAGCGGGGATAGGTAACTTCCCACAACGACACTTTAGAGTGAGCTTAACAATGCTCATGCACTAACCTACCGTTTCTAGTGTATATGTTTTCTTACTTCTTTTCCACCCTAAGAATAATACTTAATAAAGCAAAACAAGTTACACATTTTTTCCCTTTGCCACCCTAGGATCAGTACTCAGTAACACATGTTGCAATTTTTTGGCATGCTCATTATATAGGCATGAGTTGCTTTGCTATGGAAACTTCATTAAATGATATATTTATGACCTTATCTTATCAATAATCGGATTTGTGGGTATGACCCTTGTTGAGATATCAAGTTTAACTAGTGTGATGGGCCCACCTGGGTGACTGCTCTAACTTATGGCACTAGCATGGTTGGTGGAGATTATGTTTGATATGTTGCTAGTGTGTGGATGATAGGTTGTGTGGTGACAACCTTCCGTATATCACTATAGTATGGCATAGTTATAGGGCAGGAGCTCATATTGATGACGAGTTCACACTAGAGAGACCTATTATGTTTTAGTTAAGTACTTCATATATTTAGTGTACTCTTATCTTTTTTATTATGTATGGTTATTGAGAGAAGAAGAAGATAGAAGAGAAAATTCAACCATTCATCTCTCTTGTGTGTTGTTGTTTCTTGCCTATTCTTGTGTGTGTGAGGGAAATAAATCTTCAGCTCCATATCCCTACAATAGTTTCATTATATTAGAGAATTAACTCACATGAAGAGCTCAAGAGGTAGCAAAGAAAGCGGTACATGGAGCAACTTGTTCTCTTACCTTCTTTGTTTTTGGTGCAACACCATTGCAGGAAGCTGCCTATAGCTATAGCTTGGACGTGATTTGAATTGTGTCAGATTAAGGAATCCTTCTAGCTGGAGGAAGAAGAATATATATTGTGCAATTAACTATGTTAACTATAGGTTTGTGGCCAGATTTACATTTCAGGAACCGTTTTGCTTCTGTAAACTTTCGCAAACACTGTGTAAAAGTGTTGGTTTTTGGTCCGTGTGAAGTTCAGTGTAAAATTTTAGAATTGGTGTGCAGGTAATTTTTGCACTTGTTTATAGTATTTTTGGTGTTGTTGTATGTGTGTTAATATATTGTAACCACTAGGAGTGATAGTGTAGTACTACTATACAGTGTTCATTACAGGTTGATCTGATCTTTTGTTTACGGTTTGCGATTTGCAGAATTCTGGATGATTCTATTTGTGCATGACAAAATGTCTGACAATCTACCACTCACAAATTGTAAATGAGAAGCTTGAAAAGGATAAATTCCAAGCCTGGAAGTTTAGAACGACAAATTTCTTAATGAGGAAGGGCTAATGGAACTTCATCATAGGTGTTGATGAAAAGGAGCCAGTTGTTAATGAAGAGAACCAGACTCCATAATAGGTGCATCAATTTAAGGCATGATTTGAGAAGGCCAATAAAGTCATGTATTGGCTTTTAGTTAGTGTTTTCAATTCCATGATTGGGCATATTTAGGATGTAGACATGCCTAAAGATACATGGAACACCTTGGTGAACCTATACAACACTAGCACTAAGGTAAGGAAAATGCAGTTGAAGCATGAACTATACAATGTCAAGAAGAATAACTAAAAAATAAATAAATATACATTGAATATAAAAGGGATTTTGGATTCCTTTTTCTCTATAGGACTCATTAAAGATGACGACATGGTTTCGATAGCCTTAAATGGACTTGGGAAAGATTACAAGCCCTTTAAGACATGTGTGAATACTCAGGAGAACTTTCTAGGCTTCAAAGAGCCCATATCTCTTTTGATTAGTGAAGAGAGAGGACGTTGGGAGAAACATCTACCTCTAATAGAAAAAGAAGAATGACATAAAGAGTGGAAAGTTGTAGCAAGGAAACTATGCATCACATCAAGCAAACATGATGACATAAGTGAACAGTTATTTGTCATGCAACACATACTTAGTTCTATGATAGGGAATACATTAGGATCAAGCCTGATGTTTAATATGTGGATTTTGGATCAAGCAAACATGATGATGATTATAGAAGTGAACATTTATTTTTCATGCAACACATGCTTAATATATTAAGATCAAGCCTGATGTTTAATATGTGGATTTTGGTGCTTCAAAGCACATGACTAGTCATGGTGTCTGGTTCAGAGATATGCAAAAAATGCAGAAACCATGATATGTGGAAATAAGATATGATACTATGCACCCTATTACGTATGTTGGTAAGGTGATATTATCTATGCAAGATGACAAAATGGAGTACTTAGAAAATGTTCCCAACATTATGAAAATGTACTTCATGTTCCCAACATTATGTGAAAAATCTTGTTTTAGTTGTGGAAAAATGGTTGAACTAGGTCTACAAGTGAGGTTTTAATCCTCAAGGATGCTTTGTAGAAGATTTTAAAGATCAATATCGCTTAGTTACAAAGGACAACATAAATGGTAGGATGTTCACTTTGGCTATAAGCATGCTTGAGGTGAAGGCAACCATGTTTGTATGTGGAACATGTGTCATTGCAGATATTGACATTTGGCATAAGTACATTGGTCATGTGAACATATAACAGCTAAAATCATGTATGCCAAGAGAATTGTATGTGAAGCATGCGAGTTGGGTAAGCATTCCAAAAATGCATTTTTGCATGATAAGCACGTGAGTGTTATACATTCTGATGTATGGGGACTGATGAGACGAAGACTACATCAATTTCAAGGTGTAAGTATTATGTTTCACTTAGTAATGAAACATAATTCAAGTATTAGTAATGACCACACTAGAAAAGTTTGGGTTTACTTCACGAAGGAGGAAAGTGAGATTTTCACTCACTTTGAGAAATTCAAAGCCTTGGTTGAAAAGAAAAGGGAATGCCTATAAAAGGCCTAAGATCAGATGGTGGGAGAGAGTATTTCTCCAATGAGTTTGGTGATTTCTTGAGAGAGTAGGGAAATCAAGAGATTGTTCACATGTAGGTACACTATGCAATAGAATGGTGTTATAGAAAGGAAAAACATGCACATTGTAGAAGTTACGTGTGCCCTGAGAAGAATGTGCCTCATTATTTTTTCGGCAAAAGGAGTGAATACTACTGTGTACATTATGAACAGGACACCTAATATAGTTGTTCATGGTATAACACTTGAAAATAAATTTACAAGTAGAAAACATGCACATTGTAGGAGTTACCTGTGACTTGATTTCTGAGAAGAATGTGCCTTATTATTTTTAGACTATGAACAGGACCTCTATAGTTTTTCATGGTATAATATCTGAACAAAAATTTATAGGTAGAAAACTAGATGTTTCGCACTTCAAAGTGTTTGGATGTATTGCGTATGTTCATGTTCTTGATGAAGTGAGAATGAAATTAGATCCAAAGGCAGAAAGATGCATCTTTCATTGGTTATTCTTTGGAGTAGAAAGGTTATAGATACTATAACATTACTACTCTTGAGATGCAAGTAAGTAGAGTTGTTTTTTTATGAGATGATGAGTAGTTGGTATGCACAAGGCAAGTCGGTTGAGGATATAAATGTAAGAAGCAATGATGTTGTCCCACATGTAGATAATCATAGGTAATTAGTGGACTAAGAGAGTCCTCTAGCAGTGGATCTTATGTTAGTCCATGGTTAGGAAGGCTGAGATAAGATGCAAAGATTTTTTATTTTCTTATGTAGTGAGATAATTTTTAAGATTCTTCCAAACCTAAGGGTTCATCTCTCTCCGTGATGGCCATTAACCAAACCAATACTTTGGAGATATTCATCTCCTTTTGCCATTGATGGCAATAGTTTACACATGGGATTCTATGGCCTTGGTGTATTAAAGGTTGATGACCTTTTCTCGCTCCTTGGAAGAGATAAAGGTTCTATATTCTTGATAATTTTGGAACCCAAGATACCACTTCTTAGTTTCACATATTGCCTTCAAATTTTGGTTTACATTGCATTACTAGAGTGTGCTTAACATATATATCGAATAATTTTTTTGCCATCCATTGTGGCATATCTCATGCCTAGTTTAGTTGGGAGGATGTTCATGGTTGCAAGGATGTGCACCTAATTCTTAGTCTTCTTAGTGTGGAAGAGAAGCAAATACTGAGAAGCAAGCACCTAATTCTCAATCTTCTTAGTGTGGGAGAGAAGAAAACACTAAGCTCTCACATTCCTGGTCCATGTTTTTATGTGACAGGTGAGACACATGTTAAATTAGTTTAGTGGTGTTATTTATGATTATCGAGTCTTTGGTAAAAGGTCCACCACTCATGGGATGTGTTTTCCATGTTCTCATGTTTGCCTTGAGGGTTTCATTGCTTTTCTATGTGTAGATGATGTTGTTTGTGTCCCAATCATGAACCCTTCTAGTTTCTCTCATTCTACCAACTTTTTAGGGAAGTTTCTAGGGTCTACAACTAGTTCTTCTTGGTTTATGGTGGCGGGCTGAATATTCAATCCCTCATTTGGAGAGGATGAAGTGATGTTGGAAGGTGTTCGCATGAACGCTCTTGAACTTTCATGTGGTCATCCCTTGTCCTGTCTTCCATGACCTTCATCTTCTGGTTTTAGGGGTGACTTTAGCATGTTTTCAGACTTTGGTGGTGGGTAGGACTTGGCAGATTGGTTTTTGTGCCCTTTTAGTATGAGAAGTTGAAGCTTGTCCAACTTTGTGAGTAGTGGACTGAGAAAAGCGACAATCAAGAAGGCCAGAACATACTTGATTCAGGAGTAACAGGCAAGTGCTGTTTTGTCTTAAAGGAATCTACATTCGGCTCAGACAGGAGTCAAGCGGGGACCAATGCAGCAGTTGGGTACCTCACACATTGGGGATTCGGGGGACTCTCGAGCGGGGGCTTGAAGTCCAGGCCACACAGATACATAAAAATCCCAAAAAAAAAGCACAATTGTAACGGGTTAGACACTGACTTTGCTCATGGCTATAAAGCAAGGTTAAGACCTCCCGCTTTCTTTTGTCTTAGTTGTAGGCACTTGTTGGAGAATATAATAAATATGATACAAAGGCACTGCCTTCTAGTTCGAAAATCAATTGACAAGGACGTCAATTCCATAAAGGGGGGGTGTATGTGAGGCGTGGGATTTTTGGGATTTCTATCCGGCCTCACATGGTGCTCTCGAGGTATGCTTGACCGCATCGAAAATCATGCATCTATATGGGGAGGAAGTGTAAGGAGCGGCGAAACATGGACCCATATCTAGGCACACTAGAATGCACTCACGCACCGGGTAGGCACATTAGGCCTCCCGGGTTGCCGTGGGGGTTACTAGGTGCCATGTGCCTCGGGGGATGCCCTCCCCACCTTGACGGCGGTGATCGTGCCGAAGTGGAAATGGAACGGACGGAAGGAAAAACGGTGGAAACGGCGAAGCCGCCGGGATGGCGAGCCGTGCCGAGCTGACGGGCCAATGAGGCTGGGCCGGTTGGATCATCATGGATTCGAGTTGGATGGATGGACCCAAGACCACAAGGCCATGGAGCCGGGCCGGGGATGCATGAGACGGGTGTGACCCGACGAGGTTATATCACGCTATGACACGCGCTCAACGGTCGATGGAGCCGAGCTATATCATATATTGGCATGATGGGACGCATTGCGGCCCGATGTCCGAGACCCTGATCCTGGGGCCCGTGACATGCATGCCCTGGGTGGGGTCCCACATTCATTAATATTACTTGTTGTAGAGGTGTGAAGAGAGAGAAAGGTAGAGGGATGCAATAAGCCACCTAAGGAGCTATTCACACCTCAGAGAATTCTCCCACAAGTGGATGCCACTGGTGGGTGGGTTTTTGGTTCTCGCCTGAGTAAGCAACCCATTGAAGAAAAAGGCAGAAAAAATAAAATTCAAATCATTTATTGTAACCAAGAAATCCAAAACGGGAAAAATCCATTGGTTGACTAGTGCAAAAAGTTGCAGACAGTGAAAACGATGGCGGGCCTTCATCAACTCCAGCTAGGTGGTATATCTGGCTGGCCCTTTTTGGTAGTGGTAAGTATGCCATTGGAGGGCAGCCAGAGTTTTGGTGTGAAGTGCATGGAGGGCACCTGGTTGTCCTCCAGCCTTCCACTAGCCCCCTGGCGTGAACGAGCTCTAAGTTGATATTTTTTATTAAAAAAAACCTAGATAAGACTCACACACCTAGGCATCCACAATAGGGGGGTGCCATCCCCTTTTCAAATCTATATCTATATCTATATATCTATACAAGATAAAGGACGACTACCCCTCCCTCCATGTGGGCAAAGGAGGAGGCGTTTATTCAAAAAGTAGGAATTCAAAAACTCACGCATGCACGTGGCCAAAAGCGTGAACTTCACGCGCGTGAACTCCAGCTCCATGCTCACTAG